>NW_028327551.1:316132-632264 GCF_031878675.1 Megascapheus bottae | reverse complement strand
TTCCTCTCCCATATCATAAGTTTTAGGTGATTTCATGGAAACCATGAACAAGTTATGGAAATTTTCAAGATTTTTACTGTAACATGTACTTTATCATTCTTCACTCTCTAAATTCATTGTATTTCATCTGATACTAATGAGAGTAACAGCCAAGAATTCTGTGACACATGAATAAGCTAGAGACTGATGTTTGTAGAAAATGACCAATCTAGAATAAGATTCCAGCTCTAGAGGTAGGCATCTTCTATTCTGCCAAGCTACCCTGAAAATATCAATGAAAGCCAGATGCAGTAGCTAATGGATAGAGTGCTAGCTCCTCTGGGGTCTAAAATTGGAGGCTTGAGCTTCCAATCCGGCCTGGGTGATTCTTAGCTCCATTCAAGAGGAAATATCTGCAAGTAGAGCTGACTGCAGTGCTGGAGTGCCAGCCTTGAGAGAAATGCGAAAGCCAGAGTGCCAGACCCTGAGCTCAAGTTCCAGTATTAGCGTTTTTTAGATTGTATTTTGTTTTTAGGGTGATGTCAACAGGGGCTACAGTTACGGTTGTAATATCAGTATTTTTCAAGTGAGTGTTCTATGATTGTATCATAAGAGTTGTCTTTCCTCTTATCAAAATCAAAAGGCAGGAAAGAGTTTGCTAAAATTAGACTGTACAGGAATTTCTAAAATTTTGTCTGGAGCGAAGTAAATCTGCAAGAAACATTAGTAAGGCTGAGAAAATAGTGATTCTGAATCAAATTTTTAAGCTCTGGGTGATATTGATATGGATTTTGTAATTAGGTTACTTCCGGGTGAGAGGAGATTTCAAAATCGTATCTTAAAATTCCTGGCTACAAACCATAGAAATGGTCAATTTCTCAGATTCCTCCTCTGACTCTTTCTCCCCGTGCTGCTTAAGCTTGATATTTCTCTTTGATACTTGGCTGCAGGGAACTGTAGTGTCTACAGCTCTTTTCTAGCAAGGTTGAACTGACATTTACAAAGAACAGTCCCTGAGATGTAGTCTAAATTAAGGTAATTTGTTTTCCAGTTCCCAGTTGGATGACTTTTTAAACTGTCATTAGTTCACAAAACTTAAGCACTGGATGCAACTGTAAGAAATCGGATTACCAGGATACTCTAGGTATATGCAAGGCCTATTGAACTCTCTGATACACAAACAGACACATACACATGCACACACACACCTACAAACACATCTGTCTCTTTCTATAAATACAGGTATATTCATTTATTTTATTGGATCATTTTTTTGCCCGTCCTGGTCTTGAGCTCGGGGCCTGAGCACAGTCCTTGGGTTCTGTCCTCAAGACTACAGCTCTACCACTTGCTCCTCAGCACAACCTTTGGCTTTCTGTGATTTCTATGTATGTGGTAGCCAGGAATCGATCCTGGATCTTTGTAAATGCTAGGCTAGCACTCTGTCATGATGCCCAACTCCCAGCCCTCACTTTCTCTCCCTCTTTCTCCCTCTCTCTGTCTCCCTCTGTCTCAATGGGGAAAACGAGCTGAGTGTGAGGGGGTGGTTAACCCACCCCCTCACACTCAGCTCGTTTTCCCCACTGATATCTCTTTCGGTTTTTGACCAGAGTCTTACCTCAAAATATTGAGGTAGAACATATCATCAATATAACGTATAGCTGCTGAACTGTTTTTTCACCATGGAAAAGAAAACAATACGGGCCATGGAAGCCATTTGACATCGACAGCTAATTTGTCCTCGTTGGAGACCTAATCATTTGTAACAAACAAGAAGTGATCTCGTTGAATCGGTGTTTGGTGTTTATTCACTCAATCATCAACAGAAGTAATTGATCCCTTAAGGCCATAAAGACAGAATTCTCACACAATTCTTGGATCACAGCTTCAGAAATACACTGATGCAATTTGAAGGAAAATCCCCTAAAGAGTGGTCTTATTTGAACCTTTTTTAAGTCTTTAAAATATTATACAACTTTCTATGGAAGATAGCTTGGACCCAAGTGGTTCCTCTCCCATATCATAAGTTTTAGGTGATTTCGTGGAAACCATGAACAAGTTATGCAAATTTGCAAGATTTTTACTGTAACATGTACTTTCTCATTCTTCACTCTCTAAATTCATTGTATTTCATCTGATACTAATGAGAGTAACAGCCAAGAATTCTGTGACACATGAATAAGCTAGAGACTGATGTTTGTAGAAAATGACCAATCTAGAATAAGATTCCAGCTCTAGAGGCAGGCATCTTCTATTCTGCCAAGCTACCCTGAAAATATCAATGAAAGCCAGATGCAGTAGCTAATGGATAGAGTCCTAGTTCCTCTGGGGTCTAAAATTGGAGGCTTGAGCTTCCAATCCGGCCTGGGTGATTCTTAGCTCCATTCAAGAGGAAATATCTGCAAGTAGAGCTGACTGCAGTGCTGGAGTGCCAGCCTTGAGAGAAATGCGAAAGCCAGAGTGCCAGACCCTGAGCTCAAGTTCCAGTATTAGCGTTTTTTAGATTGTATTTTGTTCTTAGGGTGATGTCAACAGGGGCTACAGTTACGGTTGTAATATCAGTATTTTTCAAGTGAGTGTTCTATGATTGTATCACTACGAGGAAAGACAACTCTTATCAAAATCAAAAGGCAGGGAAGAGTTTGCTAAAATTAGACTGTACAGGAATTTCTAAAATTTTGTCTGGAGCGAAGTAAATCTGCAAGAAACATTAGTAAGGCTGAGAAAATAGTGATTCTGAATCAAATTTTTAAGCTCTGGGTGATATTGATATGGATTTTGTAATTAGGTTACTTCCGGGTGGGAGGAGATTTCAAAATCGTATCTTAAAATTCATGGCTACAAACCATAGAAATGGTCAATTTCTCAGATTCCTCCTCTGACTCTTTCTCCCCGTGCTGCTTAAGCTTGATATTTCTCTTTGATACTTGGCTGCAGGGAACTGTAGTTTCTACAGCTCTTTTCTAGCAAGGTTGAACTGACATTTACAAAGAACAGTCCCTGAGATGTAGTCTAAATTAAGGTAATTTGTTTTCCAGTTCCCAGTTGGATGACTTTTTAAACTGTCATTAGTTCACAAAAATTAAGCACTGGATGCAACTGTAAGAAATCGGATTATCTGGCTACTCTAGGTATATGCAAGGCCTATTGAACTCTCTGATACACAAACAGACACATACACATGCACACACACACCTACAAACACATCTGTCTCTTTCTATAAATACAGGTATATTCATTTATTTTATGGTATCATTTTTTTGCCCGTCCTGGTCTCGAGCTCGGGGCCTGAGCACAGTCCTTGGGTTCTGTCCTCAAGACTAGAGCTCTACCACTTGCTCCTCAGCACAACCTTTGGCTTTCTGTGATTTCTATGTATGTGGTAGCCAGGAATCGATCCTGGATCTTTGTAAATGCTAGGCTAGGACTCTGTCATGATGCCCAGCTCCCAGCCCTCACTCTCTCTCCCTCTTTCTCCCTCTCTCTGTCTCCCTCTGTCTCAATGGGGAAAACGAGCTGAGTGTGAGGGGGTGGTTAACCCACCCCCTCACACTCAGCTCGTTTTCCCCACTGATATCTCTTTCGGTTTTAGACCAGAGTCCTACCTCAAAATATGGAGGTAGAACATATCATCAATATAACGTATAGCTGCTGAACTGTTTTTTCACCATGGAAAAGAAAACAATACGGGCCATGGAAGCCATTTGACATCGACAGCTAATTTGTCCTCGTTGGAGACCTAATCATTTGTAACAAACAAGAACTCATCTCGTTGAATCGGTGTTTGGTGTTTATTCACTCAATCATCAACAGAAGTAATTGATCCCTTAAGGCCATAAAGACAGAATTCTCACACAATTCTTGGATCACAGCTTCAGAAATACACTGATGCAATTTGAAGGAAAACCCCCTAAAGAGTGGTCTTATTTGAACCTTTTTAAGTCTTTAAAATATTATACAACTTTCTATGGAAGATAGCTTGGACCCAAGTGGTTCCTCTCCCATATCATAAGTTTTAGGTGATTTCGTGGAAACCATGAACAAGTTATGCAAATTTGCAAGATTTTTACTGTAACATGTACTTTCTCATTCTTCACTCTCTAAATTCATTGTATTTCATCTGATACTAATGAGAGTAACAGCCAAGAATTCTGTGACACATGAATAAGCTAGAGACTGATGTTTGTAGAAAATGACCAATCTAGAATAAGATTCCAGCTCTAGAGGCAGGCATCTTCTATTCTGCCAAGCTACCCTGAAAATATCAATGAAAGCCAGATGCAGTAGCTAATGGATAGAGTCCTAGTTCCTCTGGGGTCTAAAATTGGAGGCTTGAGCTTCCAATCCGGCCTGGGTGATTCTTAGCTCCATTCAAGAGGAAATATCTGCAAGTAGAGCTGACTGCAGTGCTGGAGTGCCAGCCTTGAGAGAAATGCGAAAGCCAGAGTGCCAGACCCTGAGCTCAAGTTCCAGTATTAGCGGTTTTTAGATTGTATTTTGTTCTTAGGGTGATGTCAACAGGGGCTACAGTTACGGTTGTAATATCAGTATTTTTCAAGTGAGTGTTCTATGATTGTATCACTACGAGGAAAGACAACTCTTATCAAAATCAAAAGGCAGGGAAGAGTTTGCTAAAATTAGACTGTACAGGAATTTCTAAAATTTTGTCTGGAGCGAAGTAAATCTGCAAGAAACATTAGTAAGGCTGAGAAAATAGTGATTCTGAATCAAATTTTTAAGCTCTGGGTGATATTGATATGGATTTTGTAATTAGGTTACTTCCGGGTGGGAGGAGATTTCAAAATCGTATCTTAAAATTCATGGCTACAAACCATAGAAATGGTCAATTTCTCAGATTCCTCCTCTGACTCTTTCTCCCCGTGCTGCTTAAGCTTGATATTTCTCTTTGATACTTGGCTGCAGGGAACTGTAGTTTCTACAGCTCTTTTCTAGCAAGGTTGAACTGACATTTACAAAGAACAGTCCCTGAGATGTAGTCTAAATTAAGGTAATTTGTTTTCCAGTTCCCAGTTGGATGACTTTTTAAACTGTCATTAGTTCACAAAAATTAAGCACTGGATGCAACTGTAAGAAATCGGATTATCTGGCTACTCTAGGTATATGCAAGGCCTATTGAACTCTCTGATACACAAACAGACACATACACATGCACACACACACCTACAAACACATCTGTCTCTTTCTATAAATACAGGTATATTCATTTATTTTATGGTATCATTTTTTTGCCCGTCCTGGTCTCGAGCTCGGGGCCTGAGCACAGTCCTTGGGTTCTGTCCTCAAGACTAGAGCTCTACCACTTGCTCCTCAGCACAACCTTTGGCTTTCTGTGATTTCTATGTATGTGGTAGCCAGGAATCGATCCTGGATCTTTGTAAATGCTAGGCTAGGACTCTGTCATGATGCCCAACTCCCAGCCCTCACTCTCTCTCCCTCTTTCTCCTTCTCTCTGTCTCCCTCTGTCTCAATGGGGAAAACGAGCTGAGTGTGAGGGGGTGGTTAACCCACCCCCTCACACTCAGCTCGTTTTCCCCACTGATATCTCTTTCGGTTTTAGACCAGAGTCCTACCTCAAAATATGGAGGTAGAACATATCATCAATATAACGTATAGCTGCTGAACTGTTTTTTCACCATGGAAAAGAAAACAATACGGGCCATGGAAGCCATTTGACATCGACAGCTAATTTGTCCTCGTTGGAGACCTAATCATTTGTAACAAACAAGAAGTGATCTCGTTGAATCGATGTTTGGTGTTTATTCACTCAATCATCAACAGAAGTAATTGATCCCTTAAGGCCATAAAGACAGAATTCTCACACAATTCTTGGATCACAGCTTCAGAAATACACTGATGCAATTTGAAGGAAAACCCCCTAAAGAGTGGTCTTATTTGAACCTTTTTTATGTCTTTAAAATATTATACAACTTACTATGGAAGATAGCTTGGACCCAAGTGGTTCCTCTCCCATATCATAAGTTTTAGGTGATTTCGTGGAAACCATGAACAAGTTATGCAAATTTGCAAGATTTTCACTGTAACATGTACTTTATCATTCTTCACTCTCTAAATTCATTGTATTTCATCTGATACTAATGAGAGTAACAGCCAAGAATTCTGTGACACATGAATAAGCTAGAGACTGATGTTTGTAGAAAATGACCAATCTAGAATAAGATTCCAGTTCTAGAGGCAGGCATCTTCTATTCTGCCAAGCTACCCTGAAAATATCAATGAAAGCCAGATGCAGTAGCTAATGGATAGAGTCCTAGTTCCTCTGGGGTCTAAAATTGGAGGCTTGAGCTTCCAATCCGGCCTGGGTGATTCTTAGCTCCATTCAAGAGGAAATATCTGCAAGTAGAGCTGACTGCAGTGCTGGAGTGCCAGCCTTGAGAGAAATGCGAAAGCCAGAGTGCCAGACCCTGAGCTCAAGTTCCAGTATTAGCGTTTTTTAGATTGTATTTTGTTCTTAGGGTGATGTCAACAGGGGCTACAGTTACGGTTGTAATATCAGTATTTTTCAAGTGAGTGTTCTATGATTGTATCACTACGAGGAAAGACAACTCTTATCAAAATCAAAAGGCAGGGAAGAGTTTGCTAAAATTAGACTGTACAGGAATTTCTAAAATTTTGTCTGGAGCGAAGTAAATCTGCAAGAAACATTAGTAAGGCTGAGAAAATAGTGATTCTGAATCAAATTTTTAAGCTCTGGGTGATATTGATATGGATTTTGTAATTAGGTTACTTCCGGGTGGGAGGAGATTTCAAAATCGTATCTTAAAATTCATGGCTACAAACCATAGAAATGGTCAATTTCTCAGATTCCTCCTCTGACTCTTTCTCCCCGTGCTGCTTAAGCTTGATATTTCTCTTTGATACTTGGCTGCAGGGAACTGTAGTTTCTACAGCTCTTTTCTAGCAAGGTTGAACTGACATTTACAAAGAACAGTCCCTGAGATGTAGTCTAAATTAAGGTAATTTGTTTTCCAGTTCCCAGTTGGATGACTTTTTAAACTGTCATTAGTTCACAAAAATTAAGCACTGGATGCAACTGTAAGAAATCGGATTATCTGGCTACTCTAGGTATATGCAAGGCCTATTGAACTCTCTGATACACAAACAGACACATACACATGCACACACACACCTACAAACACATCTGTCTCTTTCTATAAATACAGGTATATTCATTTATTTTATGGTATCATTTTTTTGCCCGTCCTGGTCTCGAGCTCGGGGCCTGAGCACAGTCCTTGGGTTCTGTCCTCAAGACTAGAGCTCTACCACTTGCTCCTCAGCACAACCTTTGGCTTTCTGTGATTTCTATGTATGTGGTAGCCAGGAATCGATCCTGGATCTTTGTAAATGCTAGGCTAGGACTCTGTCATGATGCCCAGCTCCCAGCCCTCACTCTCTCTCCCTCTTTCTCCCTCTCTCTGTCTCCCTCTGTCTCAATGGGGAAAACGAGCTGAGTGTGAGGGGGTGGTTAACCCACCCCCTCACACTCAGCTCGTTTTCCCCACTGATATCTCTTTCGGTTTTAGACCAGAGTCCTACCTCAAAATATGGAGGTAGAACATATCATCAATATAACGTATAGCTGCTGAACTGTTTTTTCACCATGGAAAAGAAAACAATACGGGCCATGGAAGCCATTTGACATCGACAGCTAATTTGTCCTCGTTGGAGACCTAATCATTTGTAACAAACAAGAACTGATCTCGTTGAATCGGTGTTTGGTGTTTATTCACTCAATCATCAACAGAAGTAATTGATCCCTTAAGGCCATAAAGACAGAATTCTCACACAATTCTTGGATCACAGCTTCAGAAATACACTGATGCAATTTGAAGGAAAACCCCCTAAAGAGTGGTCTTATTTGAACCTTTTTAAGTCTTTAAAATATTATACAACTTTCTATGGAAGATAGCTTGGACCCAAGTGGTTCCTCTCCCATATCATAAGTTTTAGGTGATTTCGTGGAAACCATGAACAAGTTATGCAAATTTGCAAGATTTTCACTGTAACATGTACTTTATCATTCTTCACTCTCTAAATTCATTGTATTTCATCTGATACTAATGAGAGTAACAGCCAAGAATTCTGTGACACATGAATAAGCTAGAGACTGATGTTTGTAGAAAATGACCAATCTAGAATAAGATTCCAGTTCTAGAGGCAGGCATCTTCTATTCTGCCAAGCTACCCTGAAAATATCAATGAAAGCCAGATGCAGTAGCTAATGGATAGAGTCCTAGTTCCTCTGGGGTCTAAAATTGGAGGCTTGAGCTTCCAATCCGGCCTGGGTGATTCTTAGCTCCATTCAAGAGGAAATATCTGCAAGTAGAGCTGACTGCAGTGCTGGAGTGCCAGCCTTGAGAGAAATGCGAAAGCCAGAGTGCCAGACCCTGAGCTCAAGTTCCAGTATTAGCGTTTTTTAGATTGTATTTTGTTCTTAGGGTGATGTCAACAGGGGCTACAGTTACGGTTGTAATATCAGTATTTTTCAAGTGAGTGTTCTATGATTGTATCACTACGAGGAAAGACAACTCTTATCAAAATCAAAAGGCAGGGAAGAGTTTGCTAAAATTAGACTGTACAGGAATTTCTAAAATTTTGTCTGGAGCGAAGTAAATCTGCAAGAAACATTAGTAAGGCTGAGAAAATAGTGATTCTGAATCAAATTTTTAAGCTCTGGGTGATATTGATATGGATTTTGTAATTAGGTTACTTCCGGGTGGGAGGAGATTTCAGAATCGTATCTTAAAATTCATGGCTACAAACCATAGAAATGGTCAATTTCTCAGATTCCTCCTCTGACTCTTTCTCCCCGTGCTGCTTAAGCTTGATATTTCTCTTTGATACTTGGCTGCAGGGAACTGTAGTTTCTACAGCTCTTTTCTAGCAAGGTTGAACTGACATTTACAAAGAACAGTCCCTGAGATGTAGTCTAAATTAAGGTAATTTGTTTTCCAGTTCCCAGTTGGATGACTTTTTAAACTGTCATTAGTTCACAAAAATTAAGCACTGGATGCAACTGTAAGAAATCGGATTATCTGGCTACTCTAGGTATATGCAAGGCCTATTGAACTCTCTGATACACAAACAGACACATACACATGCACACACACACCTACAAACACATCTGTCTCTTTCTATAAATACAGGTATATTCATTTATTTTATGGTATCATTTTTTTGCCCGTCCTGGTCTCGAGCTCGGGGCCTGAGCACAGTCCTTGGGTTCTGTCCTCAAGACTAGAGCTCTACCACTTGCTCCTCAGCACAACCTTTGGCTTTCTGTGATTTCTATGTATGTGGTAGCCAGGAATCGATCCTGGATCTTTGTAAATGCTAGGCTAGGACTCTGTCATGATGCCCAGCTCCCAGCCCTCACTCTCTCTCCCTCTTTCTCCCTCTCTCTGTCTCCCTCTGTCTCAATGGGGAAAACGAGCTGAGTGTGAGGGGGTGGGTTAACCACCCCCTCACACTCAGCTCGTTTTCCCCACTGATATCTCTTTCGGTTTTAGACCAGAGTCCTACCTCAAAATATGGAGGTAGAACATATCATCAATATAACGTATAGCTGCTGAACTGTTTTTTCACCATGGAAAAGAAAACAATACGGGCCATGGAAGCCATTTGACATCGACAGCTAATTTGTCCTCGTTGGAGACCTAATCATTTGTAACAAACAAGAACTGATCTCGTTGAATCGGTGTTTGGTGTTTATTCACTCAATCATCAACAGAAGTAATTGATCCCTTAAGGCCATAAAGACAGAATTCTCACACAATTCTTGGATCACAGCTTCAGAAATACACTGATGCAATTTGAAGGAAAACCCCCTAAAGAGTGGTCTTATTTGAACCTTTTTAAGTCTTTAAAATATTATACAACTTTCTATGGAAGATAGCTTGGACCCAAGTGGTTCCTCTCCCATATCATAAGTTTTAGGTGATTTTGAGGAAACCATGAACAAGTTATGGAAATTTTCAAGATTTTTACTGTAACATGTACTTTATCATTCTTCACTCTCTAAATTCATTGTATTTCATCTGATACTAATGAGAGTAACAGCCAAGAATTCTGTGACACATGAATAAGGTAGAGACTGATGTTTGTAGAAAATGCCCAATCTAGAATAAGATTCCAGTTCTAGAGGCAGGCATCTTCTATTCTGCCAAGCTACCCTGAAAATATCAATGAAAGCCAGATGCAGTAGCTAATGGATAGAGTGCTAGCTCCTCTGGGGTCTAAAATTGGAGGCTTGAGCTTCCAATCCGGCCTGGGTGATTCTTAGCTCCATTCAAGAGGAAATATCTGCAAGTAGAGCTGACTGCAGTGCTGGAGTGCCAGCCTTGAGAGAAATGCGAAAGCCAGAGTGCCAGACCCTGAGCTCAAGTTCCAGTATTAGCGTTTTTTAGATTGTATTTTGTTCTTAGGGTGATGTCAACAGGGGCTACAGTTATGGTTGTAATATCAGTATTATTCAAGTGAGTGTTCTATGATTGTATCACTACGAGGAAAGACAACTCTTATCAAAATCAAAAGGCAGGGAAGAGTTTGCTAAAATTAGACTGTACAGGAATTTCTAAAGTTTTGTCTGGAGCGAAGGAAATCTGCAAGAAACATTAGTAAGGCTGAGAAAATACTGATTCTGAATCAAATTTTTAAGCACTGGGTGATATTGATATGGATTTTGTAATTACGTTACTTCCGGGTGGGAGGAGATTTCAAAATCGTATCTTAAAATTCCTGGCTACAAACCATAGAAATGGTCAATTTCTCAGATTCCTCCTCTGACTCTTTCTCCCCGTGCTGCTTAAGCTTGATATTTCTCTTTGATACTTGGCTGCAGGGAACTGTAGTTTCTACAGCTCTTTTCTAGCAAGGTTGAACTGACATTTACAAAGAACAGTCCCTGAGATGTAGTCTAAATTAAGGGAATTTGTTTTCCAGTTCCCAGTTGGATGACTTTTTAAACTGTCATTAGTTCACAAAACTTAAGCACTGGATGCAACTGTAAGAAATCGGATTATCTGGCTACTCTAGGTATATGCAAGGCCAATTGAACTCTCTGATACACAAACAGACACATACACATGCACACACACACCTACAAACACATCTGTCTCTTTCTATAAATACAGGTATATTCATTTATTTTATTGGATCATTTTTTTGCCCGTCCTGGTCTTGAGCTCGGGGCCTGAGCACAGTCCTTGGGTTCTGTCCTCAAGACTACAGCTCTACCACTTGCTCCTCAGCACAACCTTTGGCTTTCTGTGATTTCTATGTATGTGGTAGCCAGGAATCGATCCTGGATCTTTGTAAATGCTAGGCTAGCACTCTGTCATGATGCCCAACTCCCAGCCCTCACTCTCTCTCCCTCTTTCTCCCTCTCTCTGTCTCCCTCTGTCTCAATGGGGAAAACGAGCTGAGTGTGAGGGGGTGGTTAACCCACCCCCTCACACTCAGCTCGTTTTCCCCACTGATATCTCTTTCGGTTTTAGACCAGAGTCCTACCTCAAAATATTGAGGTAGAACATATCATCAATATAACGTATAGCTGCTGAACTGTTTTTTCACCATGGAAAAGAAAACAATACGGGCCATGGAAGCCATTTGACATCGACAGCTAATTTGTCCTCGTTGGAGACCTAATCATTTGTAACAAACAAGAACTGATCTCGTTGAATCGGTGTTTGGTGTTTATTCACTCAATCATCAACAGAAGTAATTGATCCCTTAAGGCCATAAAGACAGAATTCTCACACAATTCTTGGATCACAGCTTCAGAAATACACTGATGCAATTTGAAGGAAAACCCCCTAAAGAGTGGTGTTATTTGAACCTTTTTTAAGTCTTTAAAATATTATACAACTTTCTATGGAAGATAGCTTGGACCCAAGTGGTTCCTCTCCCATATCATAAGTTTTAGGTGATTTCGTGGAAACCATGAACAAGTTATGGAAATTTTCAAGATTTTTACTGTAACATGTACTTTATCATTCTTCACTCTCTAAATTCATTGTATTTCATCTGATACTAATGAGAGTAACAGCCAAGAATTCTGTGACACATGAATAAGCTAGAGACTGATGTTTGTAGAAAATGACCAATCTAGAATAAGATTCCAGCTCTAGAGGCAGGCATCTTCTATTCTGCCAAGCTACCCTGAAAATATCAATGAAAGCCAGATGCAGTAGCTAATGGATAGAGTCCTAGCTCCTCTGGGGTCTAAAATTGGAGGCTTGAGCTTCCAATCCGGCCTGGGTGATTCTTAGCTCCATTCAAGAGGAAATATCTGCAAGTAGAGCTGACTGCAGTGCTGGAGTGCCAGCCTTGAGAGAAATGCAAAAGCCAGAGTGCCAGACCCTGAGCTCAAGTTCCAGTATTAGCGATTTTTACATTGTATTTTATTCTTAGGGTGATGTCAACAGGGGCTACAGTTACGGTTGTAATATCAGTATTTTTCAAGTGAGTGTTCTATGATTGTATCACTACGAGGAAAGACAACTCTTATCAAAATCAAAAGGCAGGGAAGAGTTTGCTAAAATTAGACTGTACAGGAATTTATAAAATTTTGTCTGGAGCGAAGTAAATCTGCAAGAAACATTAGTAAGGCTGAGAAAATAGTGATTCTGAATCAAATTTTTAAGCTCTGGGTGATATTGATATGGATTTTGTAATTAGGTTACTTCCGGGTGGGAGGAGATTTCAAAATCGTATCTTAAAATTCCTGGCTACAAACCATAGAAATGGTCAATTTCTCAGATTCCTCCTCTGACTCTTTCTCCCCGTGCTACTTAAGCTTGATATTTCTCTTTGATACTTGGCTGCAGGGCACTGTAGTTTCTACAGCTCTTTTCTAGCAAGGTTGAACTGACATTTACAAAGAACAGTCCCTGAGATGTAGTCTAAATTAAGGGAATTTGTTTTCCAGTTCCCAGTTGGATGACTTTTTAAACTGTCATTAGTTCACAAAACTTAAGCACTGGATGCAACTGTAAGAAATCGGATTACCTGGCTACTCTAGGTATATGCAAGGCCTATTGAACTCTCTGATACACAAACACACACATACACATGCACACACACACCTACAAACACATCTGTCTCTTTCTATAAATACAGGTATATTCATTTATTTTATTGGATCATTTTTTTGCCCGTCCTGGTCTTGAGCTCGGGCCTGAGCACAGTCCTTGGGTTCTGTCCTCAAGACTACAGCTCTACCACTTGCTCCTCAGCACAACCTTTGGCTTTCTGTGATTTCTATGTATGTGGTAGCCAGGAATCGATCCTGGATCTTTGTAAATGCTAGGCTAGCACTCTGTCATGATGCCCAACTCCCAGCCCTCACTCTCTCTCCCTCTTTCTCCCTCTCTCTGTCTCCCTCTGTCTCAATGGGGAAAACGAGCTGAGTGTGAGGGGGTGGTTAACCCACCCCCTCACACTCAGCTCGTTTTCCCCACTGATATCTCTTTCGGTTTTTGACCAGAGTCTTACCTCAAAATATTGAGGTAGAACATATCATCAATATAACGTATAGCTGCTGAACTGTTTTTTCACCATGGAAAAGAAAACAATACGGGCCATGGAAGCCATTTGACATCGACAGCTAATTTGTCCTCGTTGGAGACCTAATCATTTGTAACAAACAAGAACTGATCTCGTTGAATCGGTGTTTGGGGTTTATTCACTCAATCATCAACAGAAGTAATTGATCCCTTAAGGCCATAAAGACAGAATTCTCACACAATTCTTGGATCACAGCTTAAGAAATACACTGATGCAATTTGAAGCAAAACCCCCTAAAGAGTGGTCTTATTTGAACCTTTTTTAAGTCTTTAAAATATTATACAACTTTCTATGGAAGATAGCTTGGACCCAAGTGGTTCCTCTCCCATATCATAAGTTTTAGGTGATTTCGTGCAAACCATGAAGAAGTTATGGAAATTTTCAAGATTTTTACTGTAACATGTACTTTATCACTCTTCACTCTCTAAATTCATTGTATTTCATCTGATACTAATGAGAGTAACAGCCAAGAATTCTGTGACACATGAATAAGCTAGAGACTGATGTTTGTAGAAAATGACTAATCTAGAATAAGATTCCAGTTCTAGAGGCAGGCATCTTCTATTCTGCCAAGCTACCCTGAAAATATCAATGAAAGCCAGATGCAGTAGCTAATGGATAGAGTCCTAGCTCCTCTGGGGTCTAAAATTGGAGGCTTGAGCTTCCAATCCGGCCTGGGTGATTCTTAGCTCCATTCAAGAGGAAATATCTGCAAGTAGAGCTGACTGCAGTGCTGGAGTGCCAGCCTTGAGAGTAATGCGAAAGCCAGAGTGCCAGACCCTGAGCTCAAGTTCCAGTATTAGCGGTTTTTAGATTGTATTTTGTTCTTAGGGTGATGTCAACAGGGGCTACAGTTACGGTTGTAATATCAGTATTTTTCAAGTGAGTGTTCTATGATTGTATCACTACGAGGAAAGACAACTCTTATCAAAATCAAAAGGCAGGGAAGAGTTTGCTAAAATTAGACTGTACAGGAATTTCTAAAATTTTGTCTGGAGCGAAGTAAATCTGCAAGAAACATTAGTAAGGCTGAGAAAATAGTGATTCTGAATCAAATTTTTAAGCTCTGGGTGATATTGATATGGATTTTGAAATTAGGTTACTTCCGGGGGGGAGGAGATTTCAAAATCGTATCTTAAAATTCCTGGCTACAAACCATAGAAATGGTCAATTTCTCAGATTCCTCCTCTGACTCTTTCTCCCCGTGCTGCTTAAGCTTGATATTTCTCTTTGATACTTGGCTGCAGGGAACTGTAGTGTCTACAGCTCTTTTCTAGCAAGGTTGAACTGACATTTACAAAGAACAGTCCCTGAGATGTAGTCTAAAGTAAGGGAATTTGTTTTCCAGTTCCCAGTTGGATGACTTTTTAAACTGTCATTAGTTCACAAAAATTAAGCACTGGATGCAACTGTAAGAAATCGGATTACCCGGCTACTCTAGGTATATGCAAGGCCTATTGAACTCTCTGATACACAAACACACACATACACATGCACACACACACCTACGAACACATCTGTCTCTTTCTATAAATACAGGTATATTCATTTATTTTATGGGATCATTTTTTTGCCCGTCCTGGTCTCGAGCTCGGGGCCTGAACACAGTCCTTGGGTTCTGTCCTCAAGACTAGAGCTCTACCACTTGCTCCTCAGCACAACCTTTGGCTTTCTGTGATTTCTATGTATGTGGTAGCCAGGAATCGATCCTGGATCTTTGTAAATGCTAGGCTAGCACTCTGTCATGATGCCCAACTCCCAGCCCTCACTCTCTCTCCCTCTTTCTCCCTCTCTCTGTCTCCCTCTGTCTCAATGGGGAAAACGAGCTGAGTGTGAGGGGGTGGGTTAACCCCCTCACACTCAGCTCGTTTTCCCCACTGATATATCTTTCGGTTTTTGACCAGAGTCTTACCTCAAAATATTGAGGTAGAACATATCATCAATATAACGTATAGCTGCTGAACTGTTTTTTCACCATGGAAAAGAAAACAATACGGGCCATGGAAGCCATTTGACATCGACAGCTAATTTGTCCTCGTTGGAGACCTAATCATTTGTAACAAACAAGAACTGATCTCGTTGAATCGGTGTTTGGTGTTTATTCACTCAATCATCAACAGAATTAATTGATCCCTTAAGGCCATAAAGACAGAATTCTCACACAATTCTTGGATCACAGCTTAAGAAATACACTGATGCAATTTGAAGCAAAACCCCCTAAAGAGTGGTCTTATTTGAACCTTTTTTAAGTCTTTAAAATATTATACAACTTTCTATGGAAGATAGCTTGGACCCAAGTGGTTCCTCTCCCATATCATAAGTTTTAGGTGATTTCAAGGAAACCATGAACAAGTTATGCAAATTTGCAAGATTTTTACTGTAACATGTACTTTATCATTCTTCACTCTCTAAATTCATTGTATTTCATCTGATACTAATGAGAGTAACAGCCAAGAATTCTGTGACACATGAATAAGCTAGAGACTGATGTTTGTAGAAAATGACCAATCTAGAATAAGATTCCAGTTCTAGAGGCAGGCATCTTCTATTCTGCCAAGCTACCCTGAAAATATCAATGAAAGCCAGATGCAGTAGCTAATGGATAGAGTCCTAGCTCCTCTGGGGTCTAAAATTGGAGGCATGAGCTTCCAATCCGGACTGGGTGATTCTTAGCTCCATTCAAGAGGAAATATCTGCAAGTAGAGCTGACTGCAGTGCTGGAGTGCCAGCCTTGAGAGAAATGCGAAAGCCAGAGTGCCAGACCCTGAGCTCAAGTTCCAGGATTAGCGTTTTTTAGATTGTATTTTGTTCTTAGGGTGATGTCAACAGGGGCTACAGTTACGGTTGTAATATCAGTATTTTTCAAGTGAGTGTTCTATGATTGTATCACTACGAGGAAAGACAACTCTTATCAAAATCAAAAGGCAGGGAAGAGTTTGCTAAAATTAGACTGTACAGGAATTTCTAAAGTTTTGTCTGGAGCGAAGTAAATCTGCAAGAAACATTAGTAAGGCTGAGAAAATAGTGATTCTGAATAAAAGTTTTAAGCTCTGGGTGATATTGATATGGATTTTGTAATTATGTTACTTCCGGGGGGGAGGATATTTCAAAATCGTATCTTAAAATTCCTGGCTACAAACCATAGAAATGGTCAATTTCTCAGATTCCTCCTCTGACTCTTTCTCCCCGTGCTGCTTAAGCTTGATATTTCTCTTTGATACTTGGCTGCAGGGAACTGTAGTGTCTACAGCTGTTTTCTACCAAGGTTGAACTGACATTTACAAAGAACAGTCCCTGAGATGTAGTCTAAATTAAGGTAATTTGTTTTCCAGTTCCCAGTTGGATGACTTTTTAAACTGTCATTAGTTCACAAAACTTAAGCACTGGATGCAACTGTAAGAAATCGGATTATCCGGCTACTCTAGGTATATGCAAGGCCTATTGAACACACCTACACACACATCTGTCTCTTTCTATAAATACAGGTATATTCATTTATTTTATGGGATCATTTTTTTGCCCGTCCTGGTCTCGAGCTCGGGGCCTGAGCACAGTCCTTGGGTTCTGTCCTCAAGACTAGAGCTCTACCACTTGCTCCTCAGCACAACCTTTGGCTTTCTGTGATTTCTATGTATGTGGTAGCCAGGAATCGATCCTGGATCTTTGTAAATGCTAGGCTAGCACTCTGTCATGATGCCCAACTCCCAGCCCTCACTCTCTCTCCCTCTTTCTCCCTCTCTCTGTCTCCCTCTGTCTCAATGGGGAAAACGAGCTGAGTGTGAGGGGGTGGTTAACCCACCCCCTCACACTCAGCTCGTTTTCCCCACTGATATCTCTTTCGGTTTTAGACCAGAGTCCTACCTCAAAATATTGAGGTAGAACATATCATCAATATAACGTATAGCTGCTGAACTGTTTTATCACCATGGAAAAGAAAACAATACGGGCCATGGAAGCCATTTGACATCGACAGCTAATTTGTCCTCGTTGGAGACCTAATCATTTGTAACAAACAAGAACTGATCTCGTTGAATCGGTGTTTGGTGTTTATTCACTCAATCATCAACAGAAGTAATTGATCCCTTAAGGCCATAAAGACAGAATTCTCACACAATTCTTGGATCACAGCTTCAGAAATACACTGATGCAATTTGAAGGAAAACCCCCTAAAGAGTGGTCTTATTTGAACCTTTTTTAAGTCTTTAAAATATTATACAACTTTCTATGGAAGATAGCTTGGACCCAAGTGGTTCCTCTCCCATATCATAAGTTTTAGGTGATTTCGAGGAAACCATGAACAAGTTATGCAAATTTGCAAGATTTTTACTGTAACATGTACTTTCTCATTCTTCACTCTCTAAATTCATTGTATTTCATCTGATACTGATGAGAGTAACAGCCAAGAATTCTGTGACACATGAATAAGCTAGAGACTGATGTTTGTAGAAAATGACCAATCTAGAATAAGATTCCAGTTCTAGAGGCAGACATCTTCTATTCTGCCAAGCTACCCTGAAAATATCAATGAAAGCCAGATGCAGTAGCTAATGGATAGAGTCCTAGCTCCTCTTGGGTCTAAAATTGGAGGCTTGAGCTTCCAATCCGGCCTGGGTGATTCTTAGCTCCATTCAAGAGGAAATATCTGCAAGTGGAGCTGACTGCAGTGCTGGAGTGCCATCCTTGAGAGAAATGCGAAAGCCAGAGTGCCAGACCCTGAGCTCAAGTTCCAGTATTAGCGATTTTTAGATTGTATTTCGTTCTTAGGGTGATGTCAACAGGGGCTACAGTTACGGTTGTAATATCAGTATTTTTCAAGTGAGTGTTCTATGATTGTATCACTACGAGGAAAGACAACTCTTCTCAAAATCAAAAGGCAGGGAAGAGTTTGCTAAAATTAGACTGTACAGGAATTTCTAAAGTTTTGTCTGGAGCGAAGTAAATCTGCAAGAAACATTAGTAAGGGTGAGAAAATTGTGATTCTGAATCAAATTTTTAAGCTCTGGGTGATATTGATATGATTTTTGTAATTAGGTTACTTCCGGGGGGGAGGAGATTTCAAAATCGTATCTTAAAATTCCTGGCTACAAACCATAGAAATGGTGAATTTCTCAGATTCCTCCTCTGACTCTTTCTCCCCGTGCTGCTTAAGCTTGATATTTCTCTTTGATACTTGGCTGCAGGGAACTGTAGTGTCTAGAGCTGTTTTCTAGCAAGGTTGAACTGACATTTACAAAGAACAGTCCCAGAGATGTCGTCTAAATTAAGGTAATTTGTTTTCCAGTTCCCAGTTGGATGACTTTTTAAACTGTCATTAGTTCACAAAACTTAAGCACTGGATACAACTGTAAGAAATCGGATTACCCGGCTACTCTAGGTATATGCAAGGCCTATTGAACTCTCTGATACACAAACACACACATACACATGCACACACACACCTACAAACACATCTGTCTCTTTCTATAAATACAGGTATATTCATTTATTTTATTGGATCATTTTTTTGCCCGTCCTGGTCTTCAGCTCGGCGCCTGAGCACAGTCCTTGGGTTCTGTCCTCAAGACTACAGCTCTACCACTTGCTCCTCAGCACAACCTTTGGCTTTCTGTGATTTCTATGTATGTGGTAGCCAGGAATCGATCCTGGATCTTTGTAAATGCTAGGCTAGCACTCTGTCATGATGCCCAACTCCCAGCCCTCACTCTCTCTCCCTCTTTCTCCCTCTCTCTGTCTCCCTCTGTCTCAATGGGGAAAACGAGCTGAGTGTGAGGGGTGGGCACCCCCTCACACTCAGCTCGTTTTCCCCACTGATATCTCTTTCGGTTTTAGACCAGAGTCCTACCTCAAAATATTGAGGTAGAACATATCATCAATATAACGTATAGCTGCTGAACTGTTTTATCACCATGGAAAAGAAAACAATACGGGCCATGGAAGCCATTTGACATCGACAGCTAATTTGTCCTCGTTGGAGACCTAATCATTTGTAACAAACAAGAACTGATCTCGTTGAATCGGTGTTTGGTGTTTATTCACTCAATCATCAACAGAAGTAATTGATCCCTTAAGGCCATAAAGACAGAATTCTCACACAATTCTTGGATCACAGCTTAAGAAATACACTGATGCAATTTGAAGCAAAACCCCCTAAAGAGTGGTCTTATTTGAACCTTTTCTAAGTCTTTAAAATATTATACAACTTTCTATGTAAGATAGCTTGGACCCAAGTGGTTCCTCTCCCATATCATAAGTTTTAGGTGATTTCGAGGAAACCATGAACAAGTTATGGAAATTTTCAAGATTTTTACTGTATCATGTACTTTATCATTCTTCACTCTCTAAATTCATTGTATTTCATCTGATACTAATGAGAGTAACAGCCAAGAATTCTGTGACACATGAATAAGCTAGAGACTGATGTTTGTAGAAAATGACCAATCTAGAATAAGATTCCAGTTCTAGAGGCAGGCATCTTCTATTCTGCCAAGCTACCCTGAAAATATCAATGAAAGCCAGATGCAGTAGCTAATGGATAGAGTCCTAGCTCCTCTGGGGTCTAAAATTGGAGGCTTGAGCTTCCAATCCGGCCTGGGTGATTCTTAGCTCCATTCAAGAGGAAATATCTGCAAGTAGAGCTGACTGCAGTGCTGGAGTGCCAGCCTTGAGAGAAATGCGAAAGCCAGAGTGCCAGACCCTGAGCTCAAGTTCCAGTATTAGCGGTTTTTAGATTGTATTTTGTTCTTAGGGTGATGTCAACAGGGGCTACAGTTACGGTTGTAATATCAGTATTTTTCAAGTGAGTGTTCTATGATTGTATCACTACGAGGAAAGACAACTCTTCTCAAAATCAAAAGGCAGGGAAGAGTTTGCTAAAATTAGACTGTACAGGAATTTCTAAAATTTTGTCTGGAGCGAAGTAAATCTGCAAGAAACATTAGTAAGGCTGAGAAAATAGTGATTCTGAATCAAATTTTTAAGCTCTGGGTGATATTGATATGGATTTTGTAATTAGGTTACTTCCGGGGGGGAGGAGATTTCAAAATCGTATCTTAAAATTCCTGGCTACAAACCATAGAAATGGTTATTTTCTCAGATTCCTCCTCTGACTCTTTCTCCCCGTGCTGCTTAAGCTTGATATTTCTCTTTGATACTTGGCTGCAGGGAAGTGTAGTTTCTACAGCTGTTTTCTAGCAAGGTTGAACTGACATTTACAAAGAACAGTCCCTGAGATGTAGTATAAATTAAGGTAATTTGTTTTCCAGTTCCCAGTTGGATGACTTTTTAAACTGTCATTAGTTCACAAAACTTAAGCACTGGATGCAACTGTAAGAAATCGGATTACCCGGCTACTCTAGGTATATGCAAGGCCTATTGAACTCTCTGATACACAAACACACACATACACATGCACACACACACCTACAAACACATCTGTCTCTTTCTATAAATACAGGTATATTCATTTATTTTATTGGATCATTTTTTTGCCTGTCCTGGTCTTCAGCTCGGCGCCTGAGCACAGTCCTTGGGTTCTGTCCTCAAGACTAGAGCTCTACCACTTGCTCCTCAGCACAACCTTTGGCTTTCTGTGATTTCTATGTATGTGGTAGCCAGGAATCGATCCTGGATCTTTGTAAATGCTAGGCTAGCACTCTGTCATGATGCCCAACTCCCAGCCCTCACTCTCTCTCCCTCTTTCTCCCTCTCTCTGTCTCCCTCTGTCTCAATGGGGAAAACGAGCTGAGTGTGAGGGGGTGGGTTAACCACCCCCTCACACTCAGCTCGTTTTCCCCACTGATATCTCTTTCTGTTTTAGACCAGAGTCCTACCTCAAAATATTGAGGTAGAACATATCATCAATATAACGTATAGCTGCTGAACTGTTTTATCACCATGGAAAAGAAAACAATACGGGCCATGGAAGCCATTTGACATCGACAGCTAATTTGTCCTCGTTGGAGACCTAATCATTTGTAACAAACAAGAACTGATCTCATTGAATCGGTGTTTGGTGTTTATTCACTCAATCATCAACAGAAGTAATTGATCCCTTAAGGCCATAAAGACAGAATTCTCACACAATTCTTGGATCACAGCTTAAGAAATACACTGATGCAATTTGAAGGAAAACCCCCTAAAGAGTGGTCTTATTTGAACCTTTTCTAAGTCTTTAAAATATTATACAACTTTCTATGTAAGATAGCTTGGACCCAAGTGGTTCCTCTCCCATATCATAAGTTTTAGGTGATTTCGAGGAAACCATGAACAAGTTATGGAAATTTTCAAGATTTTTACTGTATCATGTACTTTATCATTCTTCACTCTCTAAATTCATTGTATTTCATCTGATACTAATGAGAGTAACAGCCAAGAATTCTGTGACACATGAATAAGCTAGAGACTGATGTTTGTAGAAAATGACCAATCTAGAATAAGATTCCAGTTCTAGAGGCAGGCATCTTCTATTCTGCCAAGCTACCCTGAAAATATCAATGAAAGCCAGATGCAGTAGCTAATGGATAGAGTCCTAGCTCCTCTGGGGTCTAAAATTGGAGGCTTGAGCTTCCAATCCGGCCTGGGTGATTCTTAGCTCCATTCAAGAGGAAATATCTGCAAGTGGAGCTGACTGCAGTGCTTGAGTGCCAGCCTTGAGAGAAATGCGAAAGCCAGAGTGCCAGACCCTGAGCTCAAGTTCCAGTATTAGCGTTTTTTAGATTGTATTTTGTTCTTAGGGTGATGTCAACAGGGGCTACAGTTACAGTTGTAGTATCAGTATTTTTCAAGTGAGTATTCTATGATTGTATCACTACGAGGAAAGACAACTCTTATCAAAATCAAAAGGCAGGAAAGAGTGTTCTAAAATTAGACTGTACAGGAATTTCTAAAATTTTGTCTGGAGCGAAGTAAATCTGCAAGAAACATTAGTAAGGCTGAGAAAATAGTGATTCTGAATCAAATTTTTAAGCTCTGGGTGATATTGATATGGATTTTGTAATTAGGTTACTTCCGGGGGGGAGGAGATTTCAAAATCGTATCTTAAAATTCCTGGCTACAAACCATAGAAATGGTTATTTTCTCAGATTCCTCCTCTGACTCTTTCTCCCCGTGCTGCTTAAGCTTGATATTTCTCTTTGATACTTGGCTGCAGGGAACTGTAGTTTCTACAGCTGTTTTCTAGCAAGGTTGAACTGACATTTACAAAGAACAGTCCCTGAGATGTAGTATAAATTAAGGTAATTTGTTTTCCAGTTCCCAGTTGGATGACTTTTTAAACTGTCATTAGTTCACAAAACTTAAGCACTGGATGCAACTGTAAGAAATCGGATTACCCGGCTACTCTAGGTATATGCAAGGCCTATTGAACTCTCTGATACACAAACACACACATACACATGCACACACACACCTACAAACACATCTGTCTCTTTCTATAAATACAGGTATATTCATTTATTTTATTGGATCATTTTTTTGCCCGTCCTTGTCTTCAGCTCGGCGCCTGAGCACAGTCCTTGGGTTCTGTCCTCAAGACTACAGCTCTACCACTTGCTCCTCAGCACAACCTTTGGCTTTCTGTGATTTCTATGTATGTGGTAGCCAGGAATCGATCCTGGATCTTTGTAAATGCTAGGCTAGCACTCTGTCATGATGCCCAACTCCCAGCCCTCACTCTCTCTCCCTCTTTCTCCCTCTCTCTGTCTCCCTCTGTCTCAATGGGGAAAACGAGCTGAGTGTGAGGGGGTGGGTTAACCACCCCCTCACACTCAGCTCGTTTTCCCCACTGATATCTCTTTCGGTTTTAGACCAGAGTCCTACCTCAAAATATTGAGGTAGAACATATCATCAATATAACGTATAGCTGCTGAACTGTTTTATCACCATGGAAAAGAAAACAATACGGGCCATGGAAGCCATTTGACATCGACAGCTAATTTGTCCTCGTTGGAGACCTAATCATTTGTAACAAACAAGAACTGATCTCGTTGAATCGGTGTTTGGTGTTTATTCACTCAATCATCAACAGAAGTAATTGATCCCTTAAGGCCATAAAGACAGAATTCTCACACAATTCTTGGATCACAGCTTCAGAAATACACTGATGCAATTTGAAGGAAAACCCCCTAAAGAGTGGTCTTATTTGAACCTTTTCTAAGTCTTTAAAATATTATACAACTTTCTATGTAAGACAGCTTGGACCCAAGTGGTTCCTCTCCCATATCATAAGTTTTAGGTGATTTCGAGGAAACCATGAACAAGTTATGGAAATTTTCAAGATTTTTACTGTATCATGTACTTTATCATTCTTCACTCTCTAAATTCATTGTATTTCATCTGATACTAATGAGAGTAACAGCCAAGAATTCTGTGACACATGAATAAGCTAGAGACTGATGTTTGTAGAAAATGACCAATCTAGAATAAGATTCCAGTTCTAGAGGCAGGCATCTTCTATTCTGCCAAGCTACCCTGAAAATATCAATGAAAGCCAGATGCAGTAGCTAATGGATAGAGTCCTAGCTCCTCTGGGGTCTAAAATTGGAGGCTTGAGCTTCCAATCCGGCCTGGGTGATTCTTAGCTCCATTCAAGAGGAAATATCTGCAAGTGGAGATGACTGCAGTGCTTGAGTGCCAGCCTTGAGAGAAATGCGAAAGCCAGAGTGCCAGACCCTGAGCTCAAGTTCCAGTATTAGCGTTTTTTAGATTGTATTTTGTTCTTAGGGTGATGTCAACAGGGGCTACAGTTACAGTTGTAGTATCAGTATTTTTCAAGTGAGTATTCTATGATTGTATCACTACGAGGAAAGACAACTCTTATCAAAATCAAAAGGCAGGGAAGAGTGTTCTAAAATTAGACTGTACAGGAATTTCTAAAATTTTGTCTGGAGCGAAGTAAATCTGCAAGAAACATTAGTAAGGGTGAGAAAATAGTGATTCTGAATCAAATTTTTAAGCTCTGGGTGATACTGATATGGATTTTGTAATTATGTTCCTTCCGGGGGGGAGGAGATTTCAAAATCGTATCTTAAAATTCCTGGCTACAAACCATAGAAATGGTCAATTTCTCAGATTCCTCCTCTGACTCTTTCTCCCCGTGCTGCTTAAGCTTGATATTTCTCTTTGATACTTGGCTGCAGGGAACTGTAGTGTCTACAGCTGTTTTCTAGCAAGGTTGAACTGACATTTACAAAGAACAGTCCGTGAGATGTAGTCTAAATTAAGGGAATTTGTTTTCCAGTTCCCAGTTGGATGACTTTTTAAACTGTCATTACTTCACAAAACTTAAGCACTGGATGCAACTGTAAGAAATCGGATTACCCGGCTACTCTAGGTATATGCAAGGCCTATTGAACTCTCTGATACACAAACACACACATACACATGCACACACACACCTACAAACACATCTGTCTCTTTCTATAAATACAGGTATATTCATTTATTTTATTGGATCATTTTTTTGCCTGTCCTGGTCTTCAGCTCGGCGCCTGAGCACAGTCCTTGGGTTCTGTCCTCAAGACTACAGCTCTACCACTTGCTCCTCAGCACAACCTTTGGCTTTCTGTGATTTCTATGTATGTGGTAGCCAGGAATCGATCCTGGATCTTTGTAAATGCTAGGCTAGCACTCTGTCATGATGCCCAACTCCCAGCCCTCACTCTCTCTCCCTCTTTCTCCCTCTCTCTGTCTCCCTCTGTCTCAATGGGGAAAACGAGCTGAGTGTGAGGGGGTGGGTTAACCACCCCCTCACACTCAGCTCGTTTTCCCCACTGATATCTCTTTCTGTTTTAGACCAGAGTCCTACCTCAAAATATTGAGGTAGAACATATCATCAATATAACGTATAGCTGCTGAACTGTTTTATCACCATGGAAAAGAAAACAATACGGGCCATGGAAGCCATTTGACATCGACAGCTAATTTGTCCTCGTTGGAGACCTAATCATTTGTAACAAACAAGAACTGATCTCGTTGAATCGGTGTTTGGTGTTTATTCACTCAATCATCAACAGAAGTAATTGATCCCTTAAGGCCATAAAGACAGAATTCTCACACAATTCTTGGATCACAGCTTCAGAAATACACTGATGCAATTTGAAGGAAAACCCCCTAAAGAGTGGTCTTATTTGAACCTTTTCTAAGTCTTTAAAATATTATACAACTTTCTATGTAAGATAGCTTGGACCCAAGTGGTTCCTCTCGCATATCATAAGTTTTAGGTGATTTCGAGGAAACCATGAACAAGTGATGGAAATTTTCAAGATTTTTACTGTATCATGTACTTTATCATTCTTCACTCTCTAAATTCATTGTATTTCATCTGATACTAATGAGAGTAACAGCCAAGAATTCTGTGACACATGAATAAGCTAGAGACTGATGTTTGTAGAAAATGACCAATCTAGAATAAGATTCCAGTTCTAGAGGCAGGCATCTTCTATTCTGCCAAGCTACCCTGAAAATATCAATGAAAGCCAGATGCAGTAGCTAATGGATAGAGTCCTAGCTCCTCTGGGGTCTAAAATTGGAGGCTTGAGCTTCCAATCCGGCCTGGGTGATTCTTAGCTCCATTCAAGAGGAAATATCTGCAAGTGGAGCTGACTGCAGTGCTTGAGTGCCAGCCTTGAGAGAAATGCGAAAGCCAGAGTGCCAGACCCTGAGCTCAAGTTCCAGTATTAGCGTTTTTTAGATTGTATTTTGTTCTTAGGGTGATGTCAACAGGGGCTACAGTTACAGTTGTAGTATCAGTATTTTTCAAGTGAGTATTCTATGATTGTATCACTACGAGGAAAGACAACTCTTATCAAAATCAAAAGGCAGGGAAGAGTGTTCTAAAATTAGACTGTACAGGAATTTCTAAAATTTTGTCTGGAGCGAAGTAAATCTGCAAGAAACATTAGTAAGGGTGAGAAAATAGTGATTCTGAATCAAATTTTTAAGCTCTGGGTGATACTGATATGGATTTTGTAATTATGTTCCTTCCGGGGGGGAGGAGATTTCAAAATCGTATCTTAAAATTCCTGGCTACAAACCATAGAAATGGTCAATTTCTCAGATTCCTCCTCTGACTCTTTCTCCCCGTGCTGCTTAAGCTTGATATTTCTCTTTGATACTTGGCTGCAGGGAACTGTAGTGTCTACAGCTGTTTTCTAGCAAGGTTGAACTGACATTTACAAAGAACAGTCCCTGAGATGTAGTCTAAATTAAGGGAATTTGTTTTCCAGTTCCCAGTTGGATGACTTTTTAAACTGTCATTACTTCACAAAACTTAAGCACTGGATGCAACTGTAAGAAATCGGATTACCAGGCTACTCTAGGTATGTGCAAGGCCTATTGAACTCTCTGATACACAAACACACACATACACATGCACACACACACCTACAAACACATCTGTCTCTTTCTATAAATACAGGTATATTCATTTATTTTATGGGATCATTTTTTTGCCCGTCCTGGTCTTGAGCTCGGGGCCTGAGCACAGTCCTTGGGTTCTGTCCTCAAGACTAGAGCTCTACCACTTGCTCCTCAGCACAACCTTTGGCTTTCTGTGATTTCTATGTATGTGGTAGCCAGGAATCGATCCTGGATCTTTGTAAATGCTAGGCTAGCACTCTGTCATGATGCCCAACTCCCAGCCCTCACTCTCTCTCCCTCTTTCTCCCTCTCTCTGTCTCCCTCTGTCTCAGTGGGGAAAACGAGCTGAGTGTGAGGGGGTGGCACCCCCTCACACTCAGCTCGTTTTCCCCATTGATATCTCTTTCGGTTTTAGACCAGAGTCCTACCTCAAAATATGGAGGTAGAACATATCATCAATATAAAGTATAGCTGCTGAACTGTTTTTTCACCATGGAAAAGAAAACAATAGGCGCCATGGAAGCCATTTGACATCGACAGCTAATTTGTCCTCGTTGGAGACCTAATCATTTGTAACAAACAAGAACTGATCTCGTTGAATCGGTGTTTGGTGTTTATTCACTCAATCATCAACAGAAGTAATTGATCCCTTAAGGCCATAAAGACAGAATTCTCACACAATTCTTGGATCACAGCTTAAGAAATACACTGATGCAATTTGAAGCAAAACCCCCTAAAGAGTGGTCTTATTTGAACCTTTTTTAAGTCTTTAAAATATTATACAACTTTCTATGGAAGATAGCTTGGACCCAAGTGGTTCCTCTCCCATATCATAAGTTTTAGGTGATTTCGAGGAAACCATGAACAAGTTATGGAAATTTTCAAGACTTTTACTGTAACATGTACTTTCTCATTCTTCACTCTCTAAATTCATTGTATTTCATCTTATACTAATGAGAGTAACAGCCAAGAATTCTGTGACACATGAATAAGCTAGAGACTGATGTTTGTAGAAAATGACCAATCTAGAATAAGATTCCGGTTCTAGAGGCAGGCATCTTCTATTCTGCCAAGCTACCCTGAAAATATCAATGAAAGCCAGATGCAGTAGCTATTGGATAGAGTCCTAGCTCCTCTGGGGTCTAAAATTGGAGGCTTGAGCTTCCAATCCGGCCTGGGTGATTCTTAGCTCCATTCAAGAGGAAATATCTGCAAGTAGAGCTGACTGCAGTGCTGGAGTGCCAGCCTTGAGAGAAATGCGAAAGCCAGAGTGCCAGACCCTGAGCTCAAGTTCCAGTATTAGCGTTTTTTAGATTGTATTTTGTTCTTAGGGTGATGTCAACAGGTGCTACAGTTATGGTTGTAATATCAGTATTTTTCAAGTGAGTGTTCTATGATTGTATCACTACGAGGAAAGACAACTCTTATCAAAATCAAAAGGCAGGGAAGAGTTTGCTAAAATTAGACTGTACAGGAATTTCTAAAATTTGGTCTGAAGCGAAGTAAATCTGTAAGAAACATTAGTAAGGGTGAGAAAACAGTTATTCTGAATCAAATTTTTAAGCTCTGGGTGATATTGATATGGATTTTGTAATTAGGTTCCTTCCGGGGGGGGAGGAGATTTCAAAATCGTATCTTAAAATTCCTGGCTACAAACCATAGAAATGGTCAATTTCTCAGATTCCTCCTCTGACTCTTTCTCCCCGTGCTGCTTAAGCTTGATATTTCTCTTTGATACTTGGCTGCAGGGAACTGTAGTGTCTACAGCTCTTTTCTAGCAAGGTTGAACTGACATTTACAAAGAACAGTCCCTGAGATGTAGTCTAAATTAAGGAAATTTGTTTTCCAGTTCCCAGTTGGATGACTTTTTAAACTGTCATTTGTTCACAAAACTTACGCACTGGATGCAACTGTAAGAAATCGGATTACCAGGCTACTCTAGATATGTGCAAGGCTTATTGAACTCTCTGATACACAAACACACACATACACATGCACACACACACCTACAGACACATCTGTCTCTTTCTATAAATACAGGTATATTCATTTATTTTATTGGATCATTTTTTTGCCCGTCCTGGTCTTGAGCTCGGGGCCTGAGCACAATCCTTGGGTTCTGTCCTCAAGACTAGAGCTCTACCACTTGCTCCTCAGCACAACCTTTGTCTTTCTGTGATTTCTATGTATGTGGTAGCCAGGAATCGATCCTGGATCTTTGTAAATGCTAGGCTAGCACTCTGTCATGATGCCCAACTCCCAGCCCTCACTCTCTCTCCCTCTTTCTCCCTCTCTCTGTCTCCCTCTGTCTCAATGGGGAAAACGAGCTGAGCTCGTTTTCCCCACTGATATCTCTTTCGGTTTTAGACCAGAGTCCTACATCAAAATATGGAGGTAGAACATATCATCAATATAAAGTATAGCTGCTGAACTGTTTTTTCACCATGGAAAAGAAAACAATACGGGCCATGGAAGCCATTTGACATCGACAGCTAATTTGTCCTCGTTGGAGACCTAATCATTTGTAACAAACAAGAACTGATCTCGTTGAATCGGTGTTTGGTGTTTATTCACTCAATCATCAACAGAAGTAATTGATCCCTTAAGGCCATAAAGACAGAATTCTCACACAATTCTTGGATCACAGCTTCAGAAATACACTGATGCAATTTGAAGGAAAACCCCCTAAAGAGTGGTCTTATTTGAACCTTTTTTAAGTCTTTAAAATATTATACAACTTTCTATGGAAGATAGCTTGGACCCAAGTGGGTCCTCTCCCATATCATAAGTTTTAGGTGATTTCGAGGAAACCATGAACAAGTTATGGAAATTTTCAAGATTTTTACTGTAACACCTACTTTCTCATTCTTCACTCTCTAAATTCATTGTATTTCATCTGATACTAATGAGAGTAACAGCCAAGAATTCTGTGACACATGAATAAGCTAGAGACTGATGTTTGTAGAAAATGACCAATCTAGAATAAGATTCCAGTTCTAGAGGCAGGCATCTTCTATTCTGCCAAGCTACCCTGAAAATATCAATGAAAGCCAGATGCAGTAGCTAATGGATAGAGTCCTAGCTCCTCTGGGGTCTAAAATTGGAGGCTTGAGCTTCCAATCCGGCCTGGGTGATTCTTAGCTCCATTCGAGAAGAAATATCTGCAAGTAGAGCTGACTGCAGTGCTGGAGTGCCAGCCTTGAGAGAAATGCGAAAGCCAGAGTGCCAGACCCTGAGCTCAAGTTCCAGTATTAGCGTTTTTTAGATTGTATTTTGTTCTTAGGGTGATGTCAACAGGGGCTACAGTTACGGTTGTAATATCAGTATTTTTCAAGTGAGTATTCTATGATTGTATCACTACGAGGAAAGACAACTCTTATCAAAATCAAAAGGCAGGGAAGAGTTTGCTAAAATTAGACTGTACAGGAATTTCTAAAATTTTGTCTGGAGCGAAGTAAATCTGCAAGAAACATTAGTAAGGCTGAGAACATAGTGATTCTGAATCAAATTTTTAAGCTCTGGGTGATATTGATATGGATTTTGTAATTAGGTTCCTTCCGGGTGGGAGGAGATTTCAAAATCGTATCTTAAAATTCCTGGCTACAAACCATAGAAATGGTCAATTTCTCAGATTCCTCCTCTGACTCTTTCTCCCCGTGCTGCTTAAGCTTGATATTTCTCTTTGATACTTGGCTGCAGGGAACTGTAGTGTCTACAGCTGTTTTCTAGCAAGGTTGAACTGACATTTACAAAGAACAGACCCTGAGATGTAGTCTAAATTAAGGGAATTTGTTTTCCAGTTCCCAGTTGGATGACTTTTTAAACTGTCATTACTTCACAAAACTTAAGCACTGGATGCAACTGTAAGAAATCGGATTACCAGGCTACTCTAGGTATGTGCAAGGCCTATTGAACTCTCTGATACACAAACACACACATACACATGCACACACACACCTACAAACACATCTGTCTCTTTCTATAAATACAGGTATATTCATTTATTTTATTGGATCATTTTTTTGCCCGTCCTGGTCTTGAGCTCGGGGCCAGAGCACAGTCCTTGGGTTCTGTCCTCAAGACTGGAGCTCTACCACTTGCTCCTCAGCACAACCTTTAGCTTTCTGTGATTTCTATGTATGTGGTAGCCAGGAATCGATCCTGGATCTTTGTAAATGCTAGGCTAGCACTCTGTCATGATGCCCAACTCCCAGCCCTCACTCTCTCTCCCTCTTTCTCCCTCTCTCTGTCTCCCTCTGTCTCAGTGGGGAAAATGACCTGAGTGTGAGGGGGTGCCACCCCCTCACACTCAGCTCGTTTTCCCCATTGATATCTCTTTCGGTTTTAGACCAGAGTCCTACCTCAAAATATGGAGGTAGAACATATCATCAATATAAAGTATAGCTGCTGAACTTTTTTTTCACCATGGAAAAGAAAACAATACGGGCCATGGAAGCCATTTGACATCGACAGCTAATTTGTCCTCGTTGGAGACCTAATCATTTGTAACAAACAAGAACTGATCTCGTTGAATCGGTGTTTGGTGTTTATTCACTCAATCATCAACAGAAGTAATTGATCCCTTAAGGCCAAAAAGACAGAATTCTCACACAATTCTTGGATCACAGCTTCAGAAATACACTGATGCAATTTGAAGGAAAACCCCCTAAAGAGTGGTCTTATTTGAACCTTTTTTAAGTCTTTAAAATATTATACAACTTTCTATGGAAGATAGCTTGGACCCAAGTGGGTCCTCTCCCATATCATAAGTTTTAGGTGATTTCGAGGAAACCATGAACAAGTTATGGAAATTTTCAAGATTTTTACTGTAACATCTACTTTCTCATTCTTCACTCTCTAAATTCATTGTATTTCATCTGATACTAATGAGAGTAACAGCCAAGAATTCTGTGACACATGAATAAGCTAGAGACTGATGTTTGTAGAAAATGACCAATCTAGAATAAGATTCCAGTTCTAGAGGCAGGCATCTTCTATTCTGCCAAGCTACCCTGAAAATATCAATGAAAGCCAGATGCAGTAGCTAATGGATAGAGTCCTAGCTCCTCTGGGGTCTAAAATTGGAGGCTTGAGCTTCCAATCCGGCCTGGGTGATTCTTAGCTCCATTCAAGAGGAAATATCTGCAAGTGGAGCTGACTGCAGTGCTTGAGTGCCAGCCTTGAGAGAAATGCGAAAGCCAGAGTGCCAGACCCTGAGCTCAAGTTCCAGTATTAGCGTTTTTTAGATTGTATTTTGTTCTTAGGGTGATGTCAACAGGGGCTACAGTTACAGTTGTAGTATCAGTATTTTTCAAGTGAGTATTCTATGATTGTATCACTACGAGGAAAGACAACTCTTATCAAAATCAAAAGGCAGGAAAGAGTGTTCTAAAATTAGACTGTACAGGAATTTCTAAAATTTTGTCTGGAGCGAAGTAAATCTGCAAGAAACATTAGTAAGGCTGAGAAAATAGTGATTCTGAATCAAATTTTTAAGCTCTGGGTGATATTGATATGGATTTTGTAATTAGGTTACTTCCGGGGGGGAGGAGATTTCAAAATCGTATCTTAAAATTCCTGGCTACAAACCATAGAAATGGTTATTTTCTCAGATTCCTCCTCTGACTCTTTCTCCCCGTGCTGCTTAAGCTTGATATTTCTCTTTGATACTTGGCTGCAGGGAACTGTAGTTTCTACAGCTGTTTTCTAGCAAGGTTGAACTGACATTTACAAAGAACAGTCCCTGAGATGTAGTATAAATTAAGGTAATTTGTTTTCCAGTTCCCAGTTGGATGACTTTTTAAACTGTCATTAGTTCACAAAACTTAAGCACTGGATGCAACTGTAAGAAATCGGATTACCCGGCTACTCTAGGTATATGCAAGGCCTATTGAACTCTCTGATACACAAACACACACATACACATGCACACACACACCTACAAACACATCTGTCTCTTTCTATAAATACAGGTATATTCATTTATTTTATTGGATCATTTTTTTGCCCGTCCTGGTCTTCAGCTCGGCGCCTGAGCACAGTCCTTGGGTTCTGTCCTCAAGACTACAGCTCTACCACTTGCTCCTCAGCACAACCTTTGGCTTTCTGTGATTTCTATGTATGTGGTAGCCAGGAATCGATCCTGGATCTTTGTAAATGCTAGGCTAGCACTCTGTCATGATGCCCAACTCCCAGCCCTCACTCTCTCTCCCTCTTTCTCCCTCTCTCTGTCTCCCTCTGTCTCAATGGGGAAAACGAGCTGAGTGTGAGGGGGTGGGTTAACCACCCCCTCACACTCAGCTCGTTTTCCCCACTGATATCTCTTTCGGTTTTAGACCAGAGTCCTACCTCAAAATATTGAGGTAGAACATATCATCAATATAACGTATAGCTGCTGAACTGTTTTATCACCATGGAAAAGAAAACAATACGGGCCATGGAAGCCATTTGACATCGACAGCTAATTTGTCCTCGTTGGAGACCTAATCATTTGTAACAAACAAGAACTGATCTCGTTGAATCGGTGTTTGGTGTTTATTCACTCAATCATCAACAGAAGTAATTGATCCCTTAAGGCCATAAAGACAGAATTCTCACACAATTCATGGATCACAGCTTCAGAAATACACTGATGCAATTTGAAGGAAAACCCCCTAAAGAGTGGTCTTATTTGAACCTTTTCTAAGTCTTTAAAATATTATACAACTTTCTATGTAAGATAGCTTGGACCAAAGTGGTTCCTCTCCCATATCATAAGTTTTAGGTGATTTCGAGGAAACCATGAACAAGTTATGGAAATTTTCAAGATTTTTACTGTATCATGTACTTTATCATTCTTCACTCTCTAAATTCATTGTATTTCATCTGATACTAATGAGAGTAACAGCCAAGAATTCTGTGACACATGAATAAGCTAGAGACTGATGTTTGTAGAAAATGACCAATCTAGAATAAGATTCCAGTTCTAGAGGCAGGCATCTTCTATTCTGCCAAGCTACCCTGAAAATATCAATGAAAGCCAGATGCAGTAGCTAATGGATAGAGTCCTAGCTCCTCTGGGGTCTAAAATTGGAGGCTTGAGCTTCCAATCCGGCCTGGGTGATTCTTAGCTCCATTCAAGAGGAAATATCTGCAAGTGGAGCTGACTGCAGTGCTTGAGTGCCAGCCTTGAGAGAAATGCGAAAGCCAGAGTGCCAGACCCTGAGCTCAAGTTCCAGTATTAGCGTTTTTTAGATTGTATTTTGTTCTTAGGGTGATGTCAACAGGGGCTACAGTTACAGTTGTAGTATCAGTATTTTTCAAGTGAGTATTCTATGATTGTATCACTACGAGGAAAGACAACTCTTATCAAAATCAAAAGGCAGGGAAGAGTGTTCTAAAATTAGACTGTACAGGAATTTCTAAAATTCTGTCTGGAGCGAAGTAAATCTGCAAGAAACATTAGTAAGGGTGAGAAAATAGTGATTCTGAATCAAATTTTTAAGCTCTAGGTGATACTGATATGGATTTTGTAATTATGTTCCTTCCGGGGGGGAGGAAATTTCAAAATCGTATCTTAAAATTCCTGGCTACAAACCATAGAAATGGTCAATTTCTCAGATTCCTCCTCTGACTCTTTCTCCCCGTGCTGCTTAAGCTTGATATTTCTCTTTGATACTTGGCTGCAGGGAACTGTAGTGTCTACAGCTGTTTTCTAGCAAGGTTGAACTGACATTTACAAAGAACAGTCCCTGAGATGTAGTCTAAATTAAGGGAATTTGTTTTCCAGTTCCCAGTTGGATGACTTTTTAAACTGTCATTACTTCACAAAACTTAAGCACTGGATGCAACTGTAAGAAATCGGATTACCAGGCTACTCTAGGTATGTGCAAGGCCTATTGAACTCTCTGATACACAAACACACACATACACATGCACACACACACCTACAAACACATCTGTCTCTTTCTATAAATACAGGTATATTCATTTATTTTATGGGATCATTTTTTTGCCCGTCCTGGTCTTGAGCTCGGGGCCTGAGCACAGTCCTTGGGTTCTGTCCTCAAGACTAGAGCTCTACCACTTGCTCCTCAGCACAACCTTTGGCTTTCTGTGATTTCTATGTATGTGGTAGCCAGGAATCGATCCTGGATCTTTGTAAATGCTAGGCTAGCACTCTGTCATGATGCCCAACTCCCAGCCCTCACTCTCTCTCCCTCTTTCTCCCTCTCTCTGTCTCCCTCTGTCTCAGTGGGGAAAACGAGCTGAGTGTGAGGGGGTGGCACCCCCTCACACTCAGCTTGTTTTCCCCATTGATATCTCTTTCGGTTTTAGACCAGAGTCCTACCTCAAAATATGGAGGTAGAACATATCATCAATATAAAGTATAGCTGCTGAACTGTTTTTTCACCATGGAAAAGAAAACAATAGGCGCCATGGAAGCCATTTGACATCGACAGCTAATTTGTCCTCGTTGGAGACCTAATCATTTGTAACAAACAAGAACTGATCTCGTTGAATCGGTGTTTGGTGTTTATTCACTCAATCATCAACAGAAGTAATTGATCCCTTAGGCCATAAAGACAGAATTCTCACACAATTCTTGGATCACAGCTTAAGAAATACACTGATGCAATTTGAAGGAAAACCCCCTAAAGAGTGGTCTTATTTGAACCTTTTTTAAGTCTTTAAAATATTATACAACTTTCTATGGAAGATAGCTTGGACCCAAGTGGTTCCTCTCCCATATCATAAGTTTTAGGTGATTTCGAGGAAACCATGAACAAGTTATGGAAATTTTCAAGACTTTTACTGTAACATGTACTTTCTCATTCTTCACTCTCTAAATTCATTGTATTTCATCTTATACTAATGAGAGTAACAGCCAAGAATTCTGTGACACATGAATAAGCTAGAGACTGATGTTTGTAGAAAATGACCAATCTAGAATAAGATTCCGGTTCTAGAGGCAGGCATCTTCTATTCTGCCAAGCTACCCTGAAAATATCAATGAAAGCCAGATGCAGTAGCTATTGGATAGAGTCCTAGCTCCTCTGGGGTCTAAAATTGGAGGCTTGAGCTTCCAATCCGGCCTGGGTGATTCTTAGCTCCATTCAAGAGGAAATATCTGCAAGTAGAGCTGACTGCAGTGCTGGAGTGCCAGCCTTGAGAGAAATGCGAAAGCCAGAGTGCCAGACCCTGAGCTCAAGTTCCAGTATTAGCGTTTTTTAGATTGTATTTTGTTCTTAGGGTGATGTCAACAGGTGCTACAGTTATGGTTGTAATATCAGTATTTTTCAAGTGAGTGTTCTATGATTGTATCACTACGAGGAAAGACAACTCTTATCAAAATCAAAAGGCAGGGAAGAGTTTGCTAAAATTAGACTGTACAGGAATTTCTAAAATTTGGTCTGAAGCGAAGTAAATCTGTAAGAAACATTAGTAAGGGTGAGAAAACAGTTATTCTGAATCAAATTTTTAAGCTCTGGGTGATATTGATATGGATTTTGTAATTAGGTTCCTTCCGGGTGGGAGGAGATTTCAAAATCGTATCTTAAAATTCCTGGCTACAAACCATAGAAATGGTCAATTTCTCAGATTCCTCCTCTGACTCTTTCTCCCCGTGCTGCTTAAGCTTGATATTTCTCTTTGATACTTGGCTGCAGGGAACTGTAGTGTCTACAGCTCTTTTCTAGCAAGGTTGAACTGACATTTACAAAGAACAGTCCCTGAGATGTAGTCTAAATTAAGGAAATTTGTTTTCCAGTTCCCAGTTGGAAGACTTTTTAAACTGTCATTTGTTCACAAAACTTACGCACTGGATGCAACTGTAAGAAATCGGATTACCAGGCTACTCTAGATATGTGCAAGGCTTATTGAACTCTCTGATACACAAACACACACATACACATGCACACACACACCTACAGACACATCTGTCTCTTTCTATAAATACAGGTATATTCATTTATTTTATTGGATCATTTTTTTGCCCGTCCTGGTCTTGAGCTCGGGGCCTGAGCACAATCCTTGGGTTCTGTCCTCAAGACTAGAGCTCTACCACTTGCTCCTCAGCACAACCTTTGTCTTTCTGTGATTTCTATGTATGTGGTAGCCAGGAATCGATCCTGGATCTTTGTAAATGCTAGGCTAGCACTCTGTCATGATGCCCAACTCCCAGCCCTCACTCTCTCTCCCTCTTTCTCCCTCTCTCTGTCTCCCTCTGTCTCAATGGGGAAAACGAGCTGAGCTCGTTTTCCCCACTGATATCTCTTTCGGTTTTAGACCAGAGTCCTACATCAAAATATGGAGGTAGAACATATCATCAATATAAAGTATAGCTGCTGAACTGTTTTTTCACCATGGAAAAGAAAACAATACGGGCCATGGAAGCCATTTGACATCGACAGCTAATTTGTCCTCGTTGGAGACCTAATCATTTGTAACAAACAAGAACTGATCTCGTTGAATCGGTGTTTGGTGTTTATTCACTCAATCATCAACAGAAGTAATTGATCCCTTAAGGCCATAAAGACAGAATTCTCACACAATTCTTGGATCACAGCTTCAGAAATACACTGATGCAATTTGAAGGAAAACCCCCTAAAGAGTGGTCTTATTTGAACCTTTTTTAAGTCTTTAAAATATTATACAACTTTCTATGGAAGATAGCTTGGACCCAAGTGGGTCCTCTCCCATATCATAAGTTTTAGGTGATTTCGAGGAAACCATGAACAAGTTATGGAAATTTTCAAGATTTTTACTGTAACATCTACTTTCTCTTTCTTCACTCTCTAAATTCATTGTATTTCATCTGATACTAATGAGAGTAACAGCCAAGAATTCTGTGACACATGAATAAGCTAGAGACTGATGTTTGTAGAAAATGACCAATCTAGAATAAGATTCCAGTTCTAGAGGCAGGCATCTTCTATTCTGCCAAGCTACCCTGAAAATATCAATGAAAGCCAGATGCAGTAGCTAATGGATAGAGTCTTAGCTCCTCTGGGGTCTAAAATTGGAGGCTTGAGCTTCCAATCCGGCCTGGGTGATTCTTAGCTCCATTCAAGAGGAAATATCTGCAAGTGGAGCTGACTGCAGTGCTGGAGTGCCAGCCTTGAGAGAAATGCGAAAGCCAGAGTGCCAGACCCTGAGCTCAAGTTCCAGTATTAGCGGTTTTTAGATTGTATTTTGTTCTTAGGGTGATGTCAACAGGGGCTACAGTTACGGTTGTAATATCAGTATTTTTCAAGTGAGTATTCTATGATTGTATCACTACGAGGAAAGACAACTCTTATCAAAATCAAAAGGCAGGGAAGAGTTTGCTAAAATTAGACTGTACAGGAATTTCTAAAATTTTGTCTGGAGCGAAGTAAATCTGCAAGAAACATTAGTAAGGCTGAGAACATAGTGATTCTGAATCAAATTTTTAAGCTCTGGGTGATATTGATATGGATTTTGTAATTAGGTTCCTTCCGGGTGGGAGGAGATTTCAAAATCGTATCTTAAAATTCCTGGCTACAAACCATAGAAATGGTCAATTTCTCAGATTCCTCCTCTGACTCTTTCTCCCCGTGCTGCTTAAGCTTGATATTTCTCTTTGATACTTGGCTGCAGGGAACTGTAGTGTCTACAGCTGTTTTCTAGCAAGGTTGAACTGACATTTACAAAGAACAGTCCCTGAGATGTAGTCTAAATTAAGGGAATTTGTTTTCCAGTTCCCAGTTGGATGACTTTTTAAACTGTCATTACTTCACAAAACTTAAGCACTGGATGCAACTGTAAGAAATCGGATTACCAGGCTACTCTAGGTATGTGCAAGGCCTATTGAACTCTCTGATACACAAACACACACATACACATGCACACACACACCTACAAACACATCTGTCTCTTTCTATAAATACAGGTATATTCATTTATTTTATTGGATCATTTTTTTGCCCGTCCTGGTCTTGAGCTCGGGGCCTGAGCACAGTCCTTGGGTTCTGTCCTCAAGACTGGAGCTCTACCACTTGCTCCTCAGCACAACCTTTGGCTTTCTGTGATTTCTATGTATGTGGTAGCCAGGAATCGATCCTGGATCTTTGTAAATGCTAGGCTAGCACTCTGTCATGATGCCCAACTCCCAGCCCTCACTCTCTCTCCCTCTTTCTCCCTCTCTCTGTCTCCCTCTGTCTCAGTGGGGAAAATGACCTGAGTGTGAGGGGGTGCCACCCCCTCACACTCAGCTCGTTTTCCCCATTGATATCTCTTTCGGTTTTAGACCAGAGTCCTACCTCAAAATATGGAGGTAGAACATATCATCAATATAAAGTATAGCTGCTGAACTGTTTTTTCCCCATGGAAAAGAAAACAATACGGGCCATGGAAGCCATTTGACATAGACAGCTAATTTGTCCTCGTTGGAGACCTAATCATTTGTAACAAACAAGAACTGATCTCGTTGAATCGGTGTTTGGTGTTTATTCACTCAATCATCAACAGAAGTAATTGATCCCTTAAGGCCATAAAGACAGAATTCTCACACAATTCTTGGATCACAGCTTCAGAAATACACTGATGCAATTTGAAGCAAAACCCCCTAAAGAGTGGTCTTATTTGAACCTTTTTAAGTCTTTACAATATTATACAACTTTCTATGGAAGATAGCTTGGACCCAAGTGGTTCCTCTCCCATATCATAAGTTTTAGGTGATTTCAAGGAAACCATGAACAAGTTATGCAAATTTGCAAGATTTTTACTGTAACATGTACTTTATCATTCTTCACTCTCTAAATTCATTGTATTTCATCTGATACTAATGAGAGTAACAGCCAAGAATTCTGTGACACATGAATAAGCTAGAGACTGATGTTTGTAGAAAATGACCAATCTAGAATAAGATTCCAGTTCTAGAGGCAGGCATCTTCTATTCTGCCAAGCTACCCTGAAAATATCAATGAAAGCCAGATGCAGTAGCTAATGGATAGAGTCCTAGCTCCTCTGGGGTCTAAAATTGGAGGCATGAGCTTCCAATCCGGACTGGGTGATTCTTAGCTCCATTCAAGAGGAAATATCTGCAAGTAGAGCTGACTGCAGTGCTGGAGTGCCAGCCTTGAGAGAAATGCGAAAGCCAGAGTGCCAGACCCTGAGCTCAAGTTCCAGGATTAGCGTTTTTTAGATTGTATTTTGTTCTTAGGGTGATGTCAACAGGGGCTACAGTTACGGTTGTAATATCAGTATTTTTCAAGTGAGTGTTCTATGATTGTATCACTACGAGGAAAGACAACTCTTATCAAAATCAAAAGGCAGGGAAGAGTTTGCTAAAATTAGACTGTACAGGAATTTCTAAAGTTTTGTCTGGAGCGAAGTAAATCTGCAAGAAACATTAGTAAGGCTGAGAAAATAGTGATTCTGAATAAAAGTTTTAAGCTCTGGGTGATATTGATATGGATTTTGTAATTATGTTACTTCCGGGGGGGAGGATATTTCAAAATCGTATCTTAAAATTCCTGGCTACAAACCATAGAAATGGTCAATTTCTCAGATTCCTCCTCTGACTCTTTCTCCCCGTGCTGCTTAAGCTTGATATTTCTCTTTGATACTTGGCTGCAGGGAACTGTAGTGTCTACAGCTGTTTTCTACCAAGGTTGAACTGACATTTACAAAGAACAGTCCCTGAGATGTAGTCTAAATTAAGGTAATTTGTTTTCCAGTTCCCAGTTGGATGACTTTTTAAACTGTCATTAGTTCACAAAACTTAAGCACTGGATGCAACTGTAAGAAATCGGATTATCCGGCTACTCTAGGTATATGCAAGGCCTATTGAACACACCTACACACACATCTGTCTCTTTCTATAAATACAGGTATATTCATTTATTTTATGGGATCATTTTTTTGCCCGTCCTGGTCTCGAGCTCGGGGCCTGAGCACAGTCCTTGGGTTCTGTCCTCAAGACTAGAGCTCTACCACTTCCTCCTCAGCACAACCTTTGGCTTTCTGTGATTTCTATGTATGTGGTAGCCAGGAATCGATCCTGGATCTTTGTAAATGCTAGGCTAGCACTCTGTCATGATGCCCAACTCCCAGCCCTCACTCTCTCTCCCTCTTTCTCCCTCTCTCTGTCTCCCTCTGTCTCAATGGGGAAAACGAGCTGAGTGTGAGGGGGTGGTTAACCCACCCCCTCACACTCAGCTCGTTTTCCCCACTGATATCTCTTTCGGTTTTAGACCAGAGTCCTACCTCAAAATATTGAGGTAGAACATATCATCAATATAACGTATAGCTGCTGAACTGTTTTTTCACCATGGAAAAGAAAACAATACGGGCCATGGAAGCCATTTGACATCGACAGCTAATTTGTCCTCGTTGGAGACCTAATCATTTGTAACAAACAAGAACTGATCTCGTTGAATCGGTGTTTGGTGTTTATTCACTCAATCATCAACAGAAGTAATTGATCCCTTAAGGCCATAAAGACAGAATTCTCACACAATTCTTGGATCACAGCTTCAGAAATACACTGATGCAATTTGAAGGAAAACCCCCTAAAGAGTGGTCTTATTTGAACCTTTTTTAAGTCTTTAAAATATTATACAACTTTCTATGGAAGATAGCTTGGACCCAAGTGGTTCCTCTCCCATATCATAAGTTTTAGGTGATTTCGAGGAAACCATGAACAAGTTATGGAAATTTTCAAGACTTTTACTGTAACATGTACTTTCTCATTCTTCACTCTCTAAATTCATTGTATTTCATCTTATACTAATGAGAGTAACAGCCAAGAATTCTGTGACACATGAATAAGCTAGAGACTGATGTTTGTAGAAAATGACCAATCTAGAATAAGATTCCAGTTCTAGAGGCAGACATCTTCTATTCTGCCAAGGTACCCTGAAAATATCAATGAAAGCCAGATGCAGTAGCTAATGGATAGAGTCCTAGCTCCTCTTGGGTCTAAAATTGTAGGCTTGAGCTTCCAATCCGGCCTGGGTGATTCTTAGCTCCATTCAAGAGGAAATATCTGCAAGTGGAGCTGACTGCAGTGCTGGAGTGCCAGCCTTGAGAGAAATGCGAAAGCCAGAGTGCCAGACCCTGAGCTCAAGTTCCAGTATTAGCGATTTTTAGATTGTATTTCGTTCTTAGGGTGATGTCAACAGGGGCTACAGTTACGGTTGTAATATCAGTATTTTTCAAGTGAGTGTTCTATGATTGTATCACTACGAGGAAAGACAACTCTTCTCAAAATCAAAAGGCAGGGAAGAGTTTGCTAAAATTAGACTGTACAGGAATTTCTAAAGTTTTGTCTGGAGCGAAGTAAATCTGCAAGAAACATTAGTAAGGGTGAGAAAATTGTGATTCTGAATCAAATATTTAAGCTCTGGGTGATATTGATATGGATTTGGTAATTATGTTACTTCCGGGGGGGAGGATATTTCAAAATCGTATCTTAAAATTCCTGGCTACAAACCATAGAAATGGTCATTTTCTCAGATTCCTCCTCTGACTCTTTCTCCCCGTGCTGCTTAAGCTTGATATTTCTCTTTGATACTTGGCTGCAGGGAACTGTAGTGTCTACAGCTCGTTTCTAGCAAGGTTGAACTGACATTTACAAAGAACAGTCCCTGAGATGTAGTCTAAATTAAGGGAATTTGTTTTCCAGTTCCCAGTTGGATGACTTTTTAAACTGTCATTAGTTCACCAAACTTACGCACTGGATGCAACTGTAAGAAATCGGATTACCAGGCTACTCTAGGTACGTGCAAGGCCTATTGAAATCTCTGATACACAAACACACACATACACATGCACACACACACCTACGAACACATCTGTCTCTTTCTATAAATACAGGTATATTCATTTATTTTATTGGATCATTTTTTTGCCCGTCCTGGTCTTGAGCTCGGGGCCTGAGCACAGTCCTTGGGTTCTGTCCTCAAGACTAGAGCTCTACCACTTGCTCCTCAGCACAACCTTTGGCTTTCTGTGATTTCTATGTATGTGGTAGCCAGGAATCGATCCTGGATCTTTGTAAATGCTAGGCTAGCACTCTGTCATGATGCCCAACTCCCAGCCCTCACTCTCTCTCCCTCTTTCTCCCTCTCTCTGTCTCCCTCTGTCTCAATGGGGAAAACGAGCTGAGTGTGAGGGGGTGGTTAACCCACCCCCTCACACTCAGCTCGTTTTCCCCACTGATATCTCTTTCGATTTTAGACCAGAGTCTTACCTCAAAATATGGAGGTAGAACATATCATCAATATAACGTATAGCTGCTGAACTGTTTTTTCACCATGGAAAAGAAAACAATACGGGCCATGGAAGCCATTTGACATCGACAGCTAATTTGTCCTCGTTGGAGACCTAATCATTTGTAACAAACAAGAACTGATCTCGTTGAATCGGTGTTTGGTGTTTATTCACTCAATCATCAACAGAAGTAATTGATCCCTTAAGGCCATAAAGACAGAATTCTCACACAATTCTTGGATCACAGCTTAAGAAATACACTGATGCAATTTGAAGCAAAACCCCCTAAAGAGTGGTGTTATTTGAACCTTTTTTAAGTCTTTAAAATATTATACAACTTTCTATGGAAGATAGCTTGGACCCAAGTGGTTCCTCTCCCATATCATAAGTTTTAGGTGATTTCAAGGAAATCATGAACAAGTTATGCAAATTTGCAAGATTTTTACAGTAACATGTACTTTATCATTCTTCACTCTCTAAATTCATTGTATTTCATCTGATACTAATGAGAGTAACAGCCAAGAATTCTGTGACACATGAATAAGCTAGAGACTGATGTTTGTTGAAAATGACCAATCTAGAATAAGATTCCAGTTCTAGAGGCAGGCATCTTCTATTCTGCCAAGCTACCCTGAAAATATCAATGAAAGCCAGATGCAGTAGCTAATGGATAGAGTCCTAGCTCCTCTGGGGTCTAAAATTGGAGGCTTGAGCTTCCAATCCGGCCTGGGTGATTCTTAGCTCCATTCAAGAGGAAATATCTGCAAGTAGAGCTGACTGCAGTGCTGGAGTGCCAGCCTTGAGAGAAATGCGAAAGCCAGAGTGCCAGACCCTGAGCTCAAGTTCCAGTATTAGCGGTTTTTAGATTGTATTTTGTTCTTAGGGTGATGTCAACAGGGGCTACAGTTACGGTTGTAATATCAGTATTTTTCAAGTGAGTGTTCTATGATTGTATCTCTACGAGGAAAGACAACTCTTATCAAAATCAAAAGGCAGGGAAGAGTTTGCTAAAATTAGACTGTACAGGAATTTCTAAAATTTTGTCTGGAGCGAAGTAAATCTGCAAGAAACATCAGTAAGGCTGAGAAAATAGTGATTCTGAATCATATTTTTAAGCTCTGGGTGATATTGATATGGATTTTGAAATTAGGTTACTTCCGGGGGGGAGGAGATTTCAAAATCGTATCTTAAAATTCCTGGCTACAAACCATAGAAATGGTCAATTTCTCAGATTCCTCCTCTGACTCTTTCTCCCCGTGCTGCTTAAGCTTGATATTTCTCTTTGATACTTGGCTGCAGGGAACTGTAGTGTCTACAGCTCTTTTCTAGCAAGGTTGAACTGACATTTACATAGAACAGTCCCTGAGATGTAGTCTAAATTAAGGTAATTTGTTTTCCAGTTCCCAGTTGGATGACTTTTTAAACTGTCATTAGTTCACAAAACTTAAGCACTGGATGCAACTGTAAGAAATCCGATTACCCGGCTACTCTAGGTATATGCAAGGCCTATTGAACTCTCTGATACACAAACACACACATACACATGCACACACACACCTACAAACACATCTGTCTCTTTCTATAAATACAGGTATATTCATTTATTTTATGGGATCATTTTTTTGCCCGTCCTGGTCTCGAGCTCGGGGCCTGAGCACAGTCCTTGGGTTCTGTCCTCAAGACTACAGCTCTACCACTTGCTCCTCAGCACAACCTTTGGCTTTCTGTGATTTCTATGTATGTGGTAGCCAGGAATCGATCCTGGATCTTTGTAAATGCTAGGCTAGCACTCTGTCATGATGCCCAACTCCCAGCCCTCACTCTCTCTCCCTCTTTCTCCCTCTCTCTGTCTCCCTCTGTCTCAATGCGGAAAACGAGCTGAGTGTGAGGCGGTGGTTAACCCACCCCCTCACACTCACCTCGTTTTCCCCACTGATATCTCTTTCGGTTTTTGACCAGAGTCTTACCTCAAAATATGGAGGTAGAACATATCATCAATATAACGTATAGCTGCTGAACTGTTTTTTCACCATGGAAAAGAAAACAATACGGGCCATGGAAGCCATTTGACATCGACAGCTAATTTGTCCTCGTTGGAGACCTAATCATTTGTAACAAACAAGAACTGATCTCGTTGAATCGGTGTTTGGTGTTTATTCACTCAATCATCAACAGAAGTAATTGATCCCTTAAGGCCATAAAGACAGAATTCTCACACAATTCTTGGATCACAGCTTAAGAAATACACTGATGCAATTTGAAGCAAAACCCCCTAAAGAGTGGTCTTATTTGAACCTTTTTTAAGTCTTTAAAATATTATACAACTTTCTATGGAAGATAGCTTGGACCCAAGTGGTTCCTCTCCCATATCATAAGTTTTAGGTGATTTCGAGGAAACCATGAACAAGTTATGCAAATTTGCAAGATTTTTACTGTAACATGTACTTTATCATTCTTCACTCTCTAAATTCATTGTATTTCATCTGATACTAATGAGAGTAACAGCCAAGAATTCTGTGACACATGAATAAGCTAGAGACTGATGTTTTTTGAAAATGACCAATCTAGAATAAGATTCCAGTTCTAGAGGCAGGCATCTTCTATTCTGCCAAGCTACCCTGAAAATATCAATGAAAGCCAGATGCAGTAGCTAATGGATAGAGTCCTAGCTCCTCTGGGGTCTAAAATTGGAGGCTTGAGCTTCCAATCCGGCCTGGGTGATTCTTAGCTCCATTCAAGAGGAAATATCTGCAAGTAGAGCTGACTGCAGTGCTGTAGTGCCAGCCTTGAGAGAAATGCGAAAGCCAGAGTGCCAGACCCTGAGCTCAAGTTCCAGTATTAGCGGTTTTTAGATTGTATTTTGTTCTTAGGGTGATGTCAACAGGGGCTACAGTTACGGTTGTAATATCAGTATTTTTCAAGTGAGTGTTCTATGATTGTATCTCTACGAGGAAAGACAACTCTTATCAAAATCAAAAGGCAGGGAAGAGTTTGCTAAAATTAGACTGTACAGGAATTTCTAAAATTTTGTCTGGAGCGAAGTAAATCTGCAAGAAACATCAGTAAGGCTGAGAAAATAGTGATTCTGAATCATATTTTTAAGCTCTGGGTGATATTGATATGGATTTTGAAATTAGGTTACTTCCGGGGGGGAGGAGATTTCAAAATCGTATCTTAAAATTCCTGGCTACAAACCATAGAAATGGTCAATTTCTCAGATTCCTCCTCTGACTCTTTCTCCCCGTGCTGCTTAAGCTTGATATTTCTCTTTGATACTTGGCTGCAGGGAACTGTAGTGTCTACAGCTCTTTTCTAGCAAGGTTGAACTGACATTTACAAAGAACAGTCCCTGAGATGTAGTCTAAATTAAGGTAATTTGTTTTCCAGTTCCCAGTTGGATGACTTTTTAAACTGTCAGTAGTTCACAAAACTTAAGCACTGGATGCAACTGTAAGAAATCCGATTACCCGGCTACTCTAGGTATATGCAAGGCCTATTGAACTCTCTGATACACAAACACACACATACACATGCACACACACACCTACAAACACATCTGTCTCTTTCTATAAATACAGGTATATTCATTTATTTTATGGGATCATTTTTTTGCCCGTCCTGGTCTCGAGCTCGGGGCCTGAGCACAGTCCTTGGGTTCTGTCCTCAAGACTACAGCTCTACCACTTGCTCCTCAGCACAACCTTTGGCTTTCTGTGATTTCTATGTATGTGGTAGCCAGGAATCGATCCTGGATCTTTGTAAATTCTAGGCTAGCACTCTGTCATGATGCCCAACTCCCAGCCCTCACTCTCTCTCCCTCTTTCTCCCTCTCTCTGTCTCCCTCTGTCTCAATGCGGAAAACGAGCTGAGTGTGAGGGGGTGGTTAACCCACCCCCTCACACTCAGCTCGTTTTCCCCACTGATATCTCTTTCGATTTTAGACCAGAGTCTTACCTCAAAATATGGAGGTAGAACATATCATCAATATAACGTATAGCTGCTGAACTGTTTTTTCACCATGGAAAAGAAAACAATACGGGCCATGGAAGCCATTTGACATCGACAGCTAATTTGTCCTCGTTGGAGACCTAATCATTTGTAACAAACAAGAACTGATCTCGTTGAATCGGTGTTTGGTGTTTATTCACTCAATCATCAACAGAAGTAATTGATCCCTTAAGGCCATAAAGACAGAATTCTCACACAATTCTTGGATCACAGCTTAAGAAATACACTGATGCAATTTGAAGCAAAACCCCCTAAAGAGTGGTCTTATTTGAACCTTTTTTAAGTCTTTAAAATATTATACAACTTTCTATGGAAGATAGCTTGGACCCAAGTGGTTCCTCTCCCATATCATAAGTTTTAGGTGATTTCGAGGAAACCATGAACAAGTTATGCAAATTTGCAAGATTTTTACTGTAACATGTACTTTATCATTCTTCACTCTCTAAATTCATTGTATTTCATCTGATACTAATGAGAGTAACAGCCAAGAATTCTGTGACACATGAATAAGCTAGAGACTGATGTTTGTTGAAAATGACCAATCTAGAATAAGATTCCAGTTCTAGAGGCAGGCATCTTCTATTCTGCCAAGCTACCCTGAAAATATCAATGAAAGCCAGATGCAGTAGCTAATGGATAGAGTCCTAGCTCCTCTGGGGTCTAAAATTGGAGGCTTGAGCTTCCAATCCGGCCTGGGTGATTCTTAGCTCCATTCAAGAGGAAATATCTGCAAGTAGAGCTGACTGCAGTGCTGTAGTGCCAGCCTTGAGAGAAATGCGAAAGCCAGAGTGCCAGACCCTGAGCTCAAGTTCCAGTATTAGCGGTTTTTAGATTGTATTTTGTTCTTAGGGTGATGTCAACAGGGGCTACAGTTACGGTTGTAATATCAGTATTTTTCAAGTGAGTGTTCTATGATTGTATCACTACGAGGAGAGACAACTCTTATCAAAATCAAAAGGCAGGGAAGAGTTTGCTAAAATTAGACTGTACAGGAATTTCTAAAGTTTTCTCTGGAGCGAAGTAAATCTGCAAGAAACATTAGTAAGGCTGAGAAAATAGTGATTCTGAATCAAATTTTTAAGCTCTGGGTGATAATGATATGGATTTTGTAATTAGGTTACTTCCGGGTGGGAGGAGATTTCAAAATCGTATCTTAAAATTCCTGGCTACAAACCATAGAAATGGTCAATTTCTCAGATTCCTCCTCTGACTCTTTCTCCCCGTGCTGCTTAAGCTTGATATTTCTCTTTGATACTTGGCTGCAGGGAACTGTAGTGTCTACAGTTCTTTTCTAGCAAGGTTGAACTGACATTTACAAAGAACAGTCCCTGAGATGTAGTCTAAATTAAGGTAATTTGTTTTCCAGTTCCCAGTTGGATGACTTTTTAAACTGTCATTAGTTCACAAAACTTAAGCACTGGATGCAACTGTAAGAAATCGGATTACCCGGCTACTCTAGGTATATGCAAGGCCTATTGAACTCTCTGATACACAAACACACACATACACATGCACACACACACCTACAAACACATCTGTCTCTTTCTATAAATACAGGTATATTCATTTATTTTATGGGATCATTTTTTTGCCCGTCCTGGTCTTGAGCTCGGGGCCTGAGCACAGTCCTTGGGTTCTGTCCTCAAGACTAGAGCTCTACCACTTGCTCCTCAGCACAACCTTTGGCTTTCTGTGATTTCTATGTATGTGGTAGCCAGGAATCGATCCTGGATCTTTGTAAATGCTAGGCTAGCACTCTGTCATGATGCCCAACTCCCAGCCCTCACTCTCTCTCCCTCTTTCTCCCTCTCTCTGTCTCCCTCTGTCTCAATGGGGAAAACGAGCTGAGTGTGAGGGGGTGGGTTAACCACCCCCTCACACTCAGCTCGTTTTCCCCACTGATATCTCTTTCGATTTTAGACCAGAGTCATACCTCAAAATATGGAGGTAGAACATATCATCAATATAAAGTATAGCTGCTGAACTGTTTTTTCACCATGGAAAAGAAAACAATACGGGCCATGGAAGCCATTTGACATAGACAGCTAATTTGTCCTCGTTGGAGACCTAATCATTTGTAACAAACAAGAACTGATCTCGTTGAATCGGTGTTTGGTGTTTATTCACTCAATCATCAACAGAAGTAATTGATCCCTTAAGGCCATAAAGACAGAATTCTCACACAATTCTTGGATCACAGCTTCAGAAATACACTGATGCAATTTGAAGCAAAACCCCCTAAAGAGTGGTCTTATTTGAACCTTTTTTAAGTCTTTACAATATTATACAACTTTCTATGGAAGATAGCTTGGACCCAAGTGGTTCCTCTCCCATATCATAAGTTTTAGGTGATTTCAAGGAAACCATGAACAAGTTGTGCAAATTTGCAAGATTTTTACTGTAACATGTACTTTATCATTCTTCACTCTCTAAATTCATTGTATTTCATCTGATACTAATGAGAGTAACAGCCAAGAATTCTGTGACACATGAATAAGCTAGAGACTGATGTTTGTAGAAAATGACCAATCTAGAATAAGATTCCAGTTCTAGAGGCAGGCATCTTCTATTCTGCCAAGCTACCCTGAAAATATCAATGAAAGCCAGATGCAGTAGCTAATGGATAGAGTCCTAGCTCCTCTGGGGTCTAAAATTGGAGGCATGAGCTTCCAATCCGGACTGGGTGATTCTTAGCTCCATTCAAGAGGAAATATCTGCAAGTAGAGCTGACTGCAGTGCTGGAGTGCCAGCCTTGAGAGAAATGCGAAAGCCAGAGTGCCAGACCCTGAGCTCAAGTTCCAGGATTAGCGTTTTTTAGATTGTATTTTGTTCTTAGGGTGATGTCAACAGGGGCTACAGTTACGGTTGTAATATCAGTATTTTTCAAGTGAGTGTTCTATGATTGTATCACTACGAGGAAAGACAACTCTTATCAAAATCAAAAGGCAGGGAAGAGTTTGCTAAAATTAGACTGTACAGGAATTTCTAAAGTTTTGTCTGGAGCGAAGTAAATCTGCAAGAAACATTAGTAAGGCTGAGAAAATAGTGATTCTGAATAAAAGTTTTAAGCTCTGGGTGATATTGATATGGATTTTGTAATTATGTTACTTCCGGGGGGGAGGATATTTCAAAATCGTATCTTAAAATTCCTGGCTACAAACCATAGAAATGGTCAATTTCTCAGATTCCTCCTCTGACTCTTTCTCCCCGTGCTGCTTAAGCTTGATATTTCTCTTTGATACTTGGCTGCAGGGAACTGTAGTGTCTACAGCTGTTTTCTACCAAGGTTGAACTGACATTTACAAAGAACAGTCCCTGAGATGTAGTCTAAATTAAGGTAATTTGTTTTCCAGTTCCCAGTTGGATGACTTTTTAAACTGTCATTAGTTCACAAAACTTAAGCACTGGATGCAACTGTAAGAAATCGGATTATCCGGCTACTCTAGGTATATGCAAGGCCTATTGAACACACCTACACACACATCTGTCTCTTTCTATAAATACAGGTATATTCATTTATTTTATGGGATCATTTTTTTGCCCGTCCTGGTCTCGAGCTCGGGGCCTGAGCACAGTCCTTGGGTTCTGTCCTCAAGACTAGAGCTCTACCACTTGCTCCTCAGCACAACCTTTGGCTTTCTGTGATTTCTATGTATGTGGTAGCCAGGAATCGATCCTGGATCTTTGTAAATGCTAGGCTAGCACTCTGTCATGATGCCCAACTCCCAGCCCTCACTCTCTCTCCCTCTTTCTCCCTCTCTCTGTCTCCCTCTGTCTCAATGGGGAAAACGAGCTGAGTGTGAGGGGGTGGTTAACCCACCCCCTCACACTCAGCTCGTTTTCCCCACTGATATCTCTTTCGGTTTTAGACCAGAGTCCTACCTCAAAATATTGAGGTAGAACATATCATCAATATAACGTATAGCTGCTGAACTGTTTTTTCACCATGGAAAAGAAAACAATACGGGCCATGGAAGCCATTTGACATCGACAGCTAATTTGTCCTCGTTGGAGACCTAATCATTTGTAACAAACAAGAACTGATCTCGTTGAATCGGTGTTTGGTGTTTATTCACTCAATCATCAACAGAAGTAATTGATCCCTTAAGGCCATAAAGACAGAATTCTCACACAATTCTTGGATCACAGCTTCAGAAATACACTGATGCAATTTGAAGGAAAACCCCCTAAAGAGTGGTCTTATTTGAACCTTTTCTAAGTCTTTAAAATATTATACAACTTTCTATGGAAGATAGCTTGGACCCAAGTGGTTCCTCTCCCATATCATAAGTTTTAGGTGATTTCGAGGAAACCATGAACAAGTTATGCAAATTTGCAAGATTTTTACTGTAACATGTACTTTCTCATTCTTCACTCTCTAAATTCATTGTATTTCATCTGATACTGATGAGAGTAACAGCCAAGAATTCTGTGACACATGAATAAGCTAGAGACTGATGTTTGTAGAAAATGACCAATCTAGAATAAGATTCCAGTTCTAGAGGCAGGCATCTTCTATTCTGCCAAGCTACCCTGAAAATATCAATGAAAGCCAGATGCAGTAGCTAATGGATAGAGTCCTAGCTCCTCTTGGGTCTAAAATTGGAGGCTTGAGCTTCCAATCCGGCCTGGGTGATTCTTAGCTCCATTCAAGAGGAAATATCTGCAAGTGGAGCTGACTGCAGTGCTGGAGTGCCAGCCTTGAGAGAAATGCGAAAGCCAGAGTGCCAGACCCTGAGCTCAAGTTCCAGTATTAGCGATTTTTAGATTGTATTTCGTTCTTAGGGTGATGTCAACAGGGGCTACAGTTACGGTTGTAATATCAGTATTTTTCAAGTGAGTGTTCTATGATTGTATCACTACGAGGAAAGACAACTCTTCTCAAAATCAAAAGGCAGGGAAGAGTTTGCTAAAATTAGACTGTACAGGAATTTCTAAAGTTTTGTCTGGAGCGAAGTAAATCTGCAAGAAACATTAGTAAGGGTGAGAAAATTGTGATTCTGAATCAAATATTTAAGCTCTGGGTGATATTGATATGGATTTGGTAATTATGTTACTTCCGGGGGGGAGGATATTTCAAAATCGTATCTTAAAATTCCTGGCTACAAACCATAGAAATGGTCATTTTCTCAGATTCCTCCTCTGACTCTTTCTCCCCGTGCTGCTTAAGCTTGATATTTCTCTTTGATACTTGGCTGCAGGGAACTGTAGTGTCTACAGCTCGTTTCTAGCAAGGTTGAACTGACATTTACAAAGAACAGTCCCTGAGATGTAGTCTAAATTAAGGGAATTTGTTTTCCAGTTCCCAGTTGGATGACTTTTTAAACTGTCATTAGTTCACCAAACTTACGCACTGGATGCAACTGTAAGAAATCGGATTACCAGGCTACTCTAGGTACGTGCAAGGCCTATTGAAATCTCTGATACACAAACACACACATACACATGCACACACACACCTACGAACACATCTGTCTCTTTCTATAAATACAGGTATATTCATTTATTTTATTGGATCATTTTTTTGCCCGTCCTGGTCTTGAGCTCGGGGCCTGAGCACAGTCCTTGGGTTCTGTCCTCAAGACTAGAGCTCTACCACTTGCTCCTCAGCACAACCTTTGGCTTTCTGTGATTTCTATGTATGTGGTAGCCAGGAATCGATCCTGGATCTTTGTAAATGCTAGGCTAGCACTCTGTCATGATGCCCAACTCCCAGCCCTCACTCTCTCTCCCTCTTTCTCCCTCTCTCTGTCTCCCTCTGTCTCAATGGGGAAAACGAGCTGAGTGTGAGGGGGTGGTTAACCCACCCCCTCACACTCAGCTCGTTTTCCCCACTGATATCTCTTTCGGTTTTTGACCAGAGTCTTACCTCAAAATATTGAGGTAGAACATATCATCAATATAACGTATAGCTGCTGAACTGTTTTTTCACCATGGAAAAGAAAACAATACGGGCCATGGAAGCCATTTGACATCGACAGCTAATTTGTCCTCGTTGGAGACCTAATCATTTGTAACAAACAAGAACTGATCTCGTTGAATCGGTGTTTGGTGTTTATTCACTCAATCATCAACAGAAGTAATTGATCCCTTAAGGCCATAAAGACAGAATTCTCACACAATTCTTGGATCACAGCTTCAGAAATACACTGATGCAATTTGAAGCAAAACCCCCTAAAGAGTGGTCTTATTTGAACCTTTTTTAAGTCTTTAAAATATTATACAACTTTCTATGGTAGATAGCTTGGACCCAAGTGGTTCCTCTCCCATATCATAAGTTTTAGGTGATTTCGAGGAAACCATGAACAAGTTATGCAAATTTGCAAGATTTTTACTGTAACATGTACTTTATCATTCTTCAATCTCTAAATTCATTGTATTTCATCTGATACTAATGAGAGTAACAGCCAAGAATTCTGTGACACATGAATAAGCTAGAGACTGATGTTTGTTGAAAATGACCAATCTAGAATAAGATTCCAGTTCTAGAGGCAGGCATCTTCTATTCTGCCAAGCTACCCTGAAAATATCAATGAAAGCCAGATGCAGTAGCTAATGGATAGAGTCCTAGCTCCTCTGGGGTCTAAAATTGGAGGCTTGAGCTTCCAATCCGGCCTGGGTGATTCTTAGCTCCATTCAAGAGGAAATATCTGCAAGTAGAGCTGACTGCAGTGCTGGAGTGCCAGCCTTGAGAGAAATGCGAAAGCCAGAGTGCCAGACCCTGAGCTCAAGTTCCAGTATTAGCGGTTTTTAGATTGTATTTTGTTCTTAGGGTGATGTCAACAGGGGCTACAGTTACGGTTGTAATATCAGTATTTTTCAAGTGAGTGTTCTATGATTGTATCACTACGAGGAAAGACAACTCTTATCAAAATCAAAAGGCAGGGAAGAGTTTGCTAAAATTAGACTGTACAGGAATTTCTAAAGTTTTCTCTGGAGCGAAGTAAATCTGCAAGAAACATTAGTAAGGCTGAGAAAATAGTGATTCTGAATCAAATTTTTAAGCTCTGGGTGATATTGATATGGATTTTGTAATTAGGTTACTTCCGGGGGGGAGGATATTTCAAAATAGTATCTTAAAATTCCTGGCTAGAAACCACAGAAATGGTCAATTTCTCAGATTCCTCCTCTGACTCTTTCTACCCGTGCTGCTTAAGCTTGATATTTCTCTTTGATACTTGGCTGCAGGGAACTGTAGTGTCTACAGCTCTTTTCTAGCAAGGTTGAACTGACATTTACAAAGAACAGTCCCTGAGATGTAGTCTAAATTAAGGTAATTTGTTTTCCAGTTCCCAGTTGGATGACTTTTTAAACTGTCATTAGTTCACAAAACTTAAGCACTGGATGCATCTGTAAGAAATCGGATAACCTGGCTACACTAGGTATGTGCAAGGCCTATTGAACTCTCTGATACACAAACACACACATACACATGCACACACACACCTACAAACACATCTGTCTCTTTCTATAAATACAGGTATATTCATTTATTTTATTGGATCATTTTTTTGCCGGTCCTGGTCTTGAGCTCGGGGCCTGAGCACAGTCCTTGGGTTCTGTCCTCAAGACTACAGCTCTACCATTTGCTCCTCAGCACAACCTTTGGCTTTCTGTGATTTCTATGTATGTGGTAGCCAGGAATCGATCCTGGATCTTTGTAAATGCTAGGCTAGCACTCTGTCATGATGCCCAACTCCCAGCCCTCACTCTCTCTCCCTCTTTCTCCCTCTCTCTGTCTCCCTCTGTCTCAATGGGGAAAACGAGATGAGTGTGAGGGGGTGGGTTAATCACCCCCTCACACTCTGCTCGTTTTCCCCACTGATATCTCTTTCGGTTTTTGACCAGAGTCCTACCTCAAAATATGGAGATAGAACATATCATCAATATAACGTGTAGCTGCTGAACTGTTTTTTCACCATGGAAAAGAAAACAATACGGGCCATGGAAGCCATTTGACATCGACAGCTAATTTGTCCTCGTTGGAGACCTAATCATTTGTAACAAACAAGAACTGATCTCGTTGAATCGGTGTTTGGTGTTTATTCACTCAATCATCAACAGAAGTAATTGATCCCTTAAGGCCATAAAGACAGAATTCTCACACAATTCTTGGATCACAGCTTCAGAAATACACTGATGCAATTTGAAGCAAAACCCCCTAAAGAGTGGTCTTATTTGAACCTTTTTTAAGTCTTTACAATATTATACAACTTTCTATGGAAGATAGCTTGGACCCAAGTGGTTCCTCTCCCATATCATAAGTTTTAGGTGATTTCAAGGAAACCATGAACAAGTTATGCAAATTTGCAAGATTTTTACTGTAACATGTACTTTATCATTCTTCACTCTCTAAATTCATTGTATTTCATCTGATACTAATGAGAGTAACAGCCAAGAATTCTGTGACACATGAATAAGCTAGAGACTGATGTTTGTAGAAAATGACCAATCTAGAATAAGATTCCAGTTCTAGAGGCAGGCATCTTCTATTCTGCCAAGCTACCCTGAAAATATCAATGAAAGCCAGATGCAGTAGCTAATGGATAGAGTCCTAGCTCCTCTGGGGTCTAAAATTGGAGGCATGAGCTTCCAATCCGGACTGGGTGATTCTTAGCTCCATTCAAGAGGAAATATCTGCAAGTAGAGCTGACTGCAGTGCTGGAGTGCCAGCCTTGAGAGAAATGCGAAAGCCAGAGTGCCAGACCCTGAGCTCAAGTTCCAGGATTAGCGTTTTTTAGATTGTATTTTGTTCTTAGGGTGATGTCAACAGGGGCTACAGTTACGGTTGTAATATCAGTATTTTTCAAGTGAGTGTTCTATGATTGTATCACTACGAGGAAAGACAACTCTTATCAAAATCAAAAGGCAGGGAAGAGTTTGCTAAAATTAGACTGTACAGGAATTTCTAAAGTTTTGTCTGGAGCGAAGTAAATCTGCAAGAAACATTAGTAAGGCTGAGAAAATAGTGATTCTGAATAAAAGTTTTAAGCTCTGGGTGATATTGATATGGATTTTGTAATTATGTTACTTCCGGGGGGGAGGATATTTCAAAATCGTATCTTAAAATTCCTGGCTACAAACCATAGAAATGGTCAATTTCTCAGATTCCTCCTCTGACTCTTTCTCCCCGTGCTGCTTAAGCTTGATATTTCTCTTTGATACTTGGCTGCAGGGAACTGTAGTGTCTACAGCTGTTTTCTACCAAGGTTGAACTGACATTTACAAAGAACAGTCCCTGAGATGTAGTCTAAATTAAGGTAATTTGTTTTCCAGTTCCCAGTTGGATGACTTTTTAAACTGTCATTAGTTCACAAAACTTAAGCACTGGATGCAACTGTAAGAAATCGGATTATCCGGCTACTCTAGGTATATGCAAGGCCTATTGAACACACCTACACACACATCTGTCTCTTTCTATAAATACAGGTATATTCATTTATTTTATGGGATCATTTTTTTGCCCGTCCTGGTCTCGAGCTCGGGGCCTGAGCACAGTCCTTGGGTTCTGTCCTCAAGACTAGAGCTCTACCACTTGCTCCTCAGCACAACCTTTGGCTTTCTGTGATTTCTATGTATGTGGTAGCCAGGAATCGATCCTGGATCTTTGTAAATGCTAGGCTAGCACTCTGTCATGATGCCCAACTCCCAGCCCTCACTCTCTCTCCCTCTTTCTCCCTCTCTCTGTCTCCCTCTGTCTCAATGGGGAAAACGAGCTGAGTGTGAGGGGGTGGTTAACCCACCCCCTCACACTCAGCTCGTTTTCCCCACTGATATCTCTTTCGGTTTTAGACCAGAGTCCTACCTCAAAATATTGAGGTAGAACATATCATCAATATAACGTATAGCTGCTGAACTGTTTTTTCACCATGGAAAAGAAAACAATACGGGCCATGGAAGCCATTTGACATCGACAGCTAATTTGTCCTCGTTGGAGACCTAATCATTTGTAACAAACAAGAACTGATCTCGTTGAATCGGTGTTTGGTGTTTATTCACTCAATCATCAACAGAAGTAATTGATCCCTTAAGGCCATAAAGACAGAATTCTCACACAATTCTTGGATCACAGCTTCAGAAATACACTGATGCAATTTGAAGGAAAACCCCCTAAAGAGTGGTCTTATTTGAACCTTTTCTAAGTCTTTAAAATATTATACAACTTTCTATGGAAGATAGCTTGGACCCAAGTGGTTCCTCTCCCATATCATAAGTTTTAGGTGATTTCGAGGAAACCATGAACAAGTTATGCAAATTTGCAAGATTTTTACTGTAACATGTACTTTCTCATTCTTCACTCTCTAAATTCATTGTATTTCATCTGATACTGATGAGAGTAACAGCCAAGAATTCTGTGACACATGAATAAGCTAGAGACTGATGTTTGTAGAAAATGACCAATCTAGAATAAGATTCCAGTTCTAGAGGCAGGCATCTTCTATTCTGCCAAGCTACCCTGAAAATATCAATGAAAGCCAGATGCAGTAGCTAATGGATAGAGTCCTAGCTCCTCTTGGGTCTAAAATTGGAGGCTTGAGCTTCCAATCCGGCCTGGGTGATTCTTAGCTCCATTCAAGAGGAAATATCTGCAAGTGGAGCTGACTGCAGTGCTGGAGTGCCAGCCTTGAGAGAAATGCGAAAGCCAGAGTGCCAGACCCTGAGCTCAAGTTCCAGTATTAGCGATTTTTAGATTGTATTTCGTTCTTAGGGTGATGTCAACAGGGGCTACAGTTACGGTTGTAATATCAGTATTTTTCAAGTGAGTGTTCTATGATTGTATCACTACGAGGAAAGACAACTCTTCTCAAAATCAAAAGGCAGGGAAGAGTTTGCTAAAATTAGACTGTACAGGAATTTCTAAAGTTTTGTCTGGAGCGAAGTAAATCTGCAAGAAACATTAGTAAGGGTGAGAAAATTGTGATTCTGAATCAAATATTTAAGCTCTGGGTGATATTGATATGGATTTGGTAATTATGTTACTTCCGGGGGGGAGGATATTTCAAAATCGTATCTTAAAATTCCTGGCTACAAACCATAGAAATGGTCATTTTCTCAGATTCCTCCTCTGACTCTTTCTCCCCGTGCTGCTTAAGCTTGATATTTCTCTTTGATACTTGGCTGCAGGGAACTGTAGTGTCTACAGCTCGTTTCTAGCAAGGTTGAACTGACATTTACAAAGAACAGTCCCTGAGATGTAGTCTAAATTAAGGGAATTTGTTTTCCAGTTCCCAGTTGGATGACTTTTTAAACTGTCATTAGTTCACCAAACTTACGCACTGGATGCAACTGTAAGAAATCGGATTACCAGGCTACTCTAGGTACGTGCAAGGCCTATTGAAATCTCTGATACACAAACACACACATACACATGCACACACACACCTACGAACACATCTGTCTCTTTCTATAAATACAGGTATATTCATTTATTTTATTGGATCATTTTTTTGCCCGTCCTGGTCTTGAGCTCGGGGCCTGAGCACAGTCCTTGGGTTCTGTCCTCAAGACTAGAGCTCTACCACTTGCTCCTCAGCACAACCTTTGGCTTTCTGTGATTTCTATGTATGTGGTAGCCAGGAATCGATCCTGGATCTTTGTAAATGCTAGGCTAGCACTCTGTCATGATGCCCAACTCCCAGCCCTCACTCTCTCTCCCTCTTTCTCCCTCTCTCTGTCTCCCTCTGTCTCAATGGGGAAAACGAGCTGAGTGTGAGGGGGTGGTTAACCCACCCCCTCACACTCAGCTCGTTTTCCCCACTGATATCTCTTTCGGTTTTTGACCAGAGTCTTACCTCAAAATATTGAGGTAGAACATATCATCAATATAACGTATAGCTGCTGAACTGTTTTTTCACCATGGAAAAGAAAACAATACGGGCCATGGAAGCCATTTGACATCGACAGCTAATTTGTCCTCGTTGGAGACCTAATCATTTGTAACAAACAAGAACTGATCTCGTTGAATCGGTGTTTGGTGTTTATTCACTCAATCATCAACAGAAGTAATTGATCCCTTAAGGCCATAAAGACAGAATTCTCACACAATTCTTGGATCACAGCTTCAGAAATACACTGATGCAATTTGAAGCAAAACCCCCTAAAGAGTGGTCTTATTTGAACCTTTTTTAAGTCTTTAAAATATTATACAACTTTCTATGGTAGATAGCTTGGACCCAAGTGGTTCCTCTCCCATATCATAAGTTTTAGGTGATTTCGAGGAAACCATGAACAAGTTATGCAAATTTGCAAGATTTTTACTGTAACATGTACTTTATCATTCTTCAATCTCTAAATTCATTGTATTTCATCTGATACTAATGAGAGTAACAGCCAAGAATTCTGTGACACATGAATAAGCTAGAGACTGATGTTTGTTGAAAATGACCAATCTAGAATAAGATTCCAGTTCTAGAGGCAGGCATCTTCTATTCTGCCAAGCTACCCTGAAAATATCAATGAAAGCCAGATGCAGTAGCTAATGGATAGAGTCCTAGCTCCTCTGGGGTCTAAAATTGGAGGCTTGAGCTTCCAATCCGGCCTGGGTGATTCTTAGCTCCATTCAAGAGGAAATATCTGCAAGTAGAGCTGACTGCAGTGCTGGAGTGCCAGCCTTGAGAGAAATGCGAAAGCCAGAGTGCCAGACCCTGAGCTCAAGTTCCAGTATTAGCGGTTTTTAGATTGTATTTTGTTCTTAGGGTGATGTCAACAGGGGCTACAGTTACGGTTGTAATATCAGTATTTTTCAAGTGAGTGTTCTATGATTGTATCACTACGAGGAAAGACAACTCTTATCAAAATCAAAAGGCAGGGAAGAGTTTGCTAAAATTAGACTGTACAGGAATTTCTAAAGTTTTCTCTGGAGCGAAGTAAATCTGCAAGAAACATTAGTAAGGCTGAGAAAATAGTGATTCTGAATCAAATTTTTAAGCTCTGGGTGATATTGATATGGATTTTGTAATTAGGTTACTTCCGGGGGGGAGGATATTTCAAAATAGTATCTTAAAATTCCTGGCTAGAAACCACAGAAATGGTCAATTTCTCAGATTCCTCCTCTGACTCTTTCTACCCGTGCTGCTTAAGCTTGATATTTCACTTTGATACTTGGCTGCAGGGAACTGTAGTGTCTACAGCTCTTTTCTAGCAAGGTTGAACTGACATTTACAAAGAACAGTCCCTGAGATGTAGTCTAAATTAAGGTAATTTGTTTTCCAGTTCCCAGTTGGATGACTTTTTAAACTGTCATTAGTTCACAAAACTTAAGCACTGGATGCATCTGTAAGAAATCGGATAACCTGGCTACACTAGGTATGTGCAAAACCTATTGAACTCTCTGATACACAAACACACACATACACATGCACACACACACCTACAAACACATCTGTCTCTTTCTATAAATCCAGGTATATTCATTTATTTTATTGGATCATTTTTTTGCCGGTCCTGGTCTTGAGCTCGGGGCCTGAGCACAGTCTTTGGGTTCTGTCCTCAAGACTACAGCTCTACCATTTGCTCCTCAGCACAACCTTTGGCTTTCTGTGATTTCTATGTATGTGGTAGCCAGGAATCGATCCTGGATCTTTGTAAATGCTAGGCTAGCACTCTGTCATGATGCCCAACTCCCAGCCCTCACTCTCTCTCCCTCTTTCTCCCTCTCTCTGTCTCCCTCTGTCTCAATGGGGAAAACGAGATGAGTGTGAGGGGGTGGGTTAATCACCCCCTCACACTCTGCTCGTTTTCCCCACTGATATCTCTTTCGGTTTTTGACCAGAGTCCTACCTCAAAATATGGAGATAGAACATATCATCAATATAACGTGTAGCTGCTGAACTGTTTTTTCACCATGGAAAAGAAAACAATACGGGCCATGGAAGCCATTTGACATCGACAGCTAATTTGTCCTCGTTGGAGACCTAATCATTTGTAACAAACAAGAACTGATCTCGTTGAATCGGTGTTTGGTGTTTATTCACTCAATCATCAACAGAAGTAATTGATCCCTTAAGGCCATAAAGACAGAATTCTCACACAATTCTTGGATCACAGCTTAAGAAATACACTGATGCAATTTGAAGGAAAACCCCCTAATGAGTGGTCTTATTTGAACCTTTTTTAAGTCTTTAAAATATTATACAACTTTCTATGGAAGATAGCTTGGACCCAAGTGGTTCCTCTCCCATATCATAAGTTTTAGGTGATTTGGAGGAAACCATGAACAAGTTATGCAAATTTGCAAGATTTTTACAGTAACATGTACTTTATCATTCTCCACTCTCTAAATTCATTGTATTTCATCTGATACTAATGAGAGTAACAGCCAAGAATTCTGTGACACATGAATAAGCTAGAGACTGATGTTTGTTGAAAATGACCAATCTAGAATAAGATTCCAGTTCTAGAGGCAGGCATCTTCTATTCTGCCAAGCTACCCTGAAAATATCAATGAAAGCCAGATGCAGTAGCTAATGGATAGAGTCCTAGCTCCTCTGGGGTCTAAAATTGGAGGCTTGAGCTTCCAATCCGGCCTGGGTGATTCTTAGCTCCATTCAAGAGGAAATATCTGCAAGTAGAGCTGACTGCAGTGCTGGAGTGCCAGCCTTGAGAGAAATGCGAAAGCCAGAGTGCCAGACCCTGAGCTCAAGTTCCAGTATTAGCGGTTTTTAGATTGTATTTTGTTCTTAGGGTGATGTCAACAGGGGCTACAGTTACGGTTGTAATATCAGTATTTTTCAAGTGAGTGTTCTATGATTGTATCACTACGAGGAAAGACAACTCTTATCAAAATCAAAAGGCAGGGAAGAGTTTGCTAAAATTGGACTGTACAGGAATTTCTAAAGTTTTCTCTGGAGCGAAGTAAATCTGCAAGAAACATTAGTAAGGCTGAGAAAATAGTGATTCTGAATCAAATTTTTAAGCTCTGGGTGATATTGATACGGATTTTGTAATTAGGTTATTTCCGGGTGGGAGGATATTTCAAAATCGTATCTTAAAATTCCTGGCTACAAACCATAGAAATGGTCAATTTCTCAGATTCCTCCTCTGACTCTTTCTCCCCGTGCTGCTTAAGCTTGATATTTCTCTTTGATACTTGGCTGCAGGGAACTGTAGTGTCTACAGCTCTTTTCTACTAAGGTTGAACTGACATTTACAAAGAACAGTCCCTGAGATGTAGTCTAAATTAAGGTAATTTGTTTTCCAGTTCCCAGTTGGATGACTTTTTAAACTGTCATTAGTTCACCAAACTTACGCACTGGATGCAACTGTAAGAAATCGGATAACCAGGCTACTCTAGGTATGTGCAAGGCCTATTGAACTCTCTGATACACAAACACACACATACACATGCACACACACACCTACAAACACATCTGTCTCTTTCTATAATACAGGTATATTCATTTATTTTATTGGATCATTTTTTTGCCCGTCCTGGTCTTGAGCTCGGGGCCTGAGCACAGTCCTTGGGTTCTGTCCTCAAGACTAGAGCTCTACCACTTGCTCCTCAGCACAACCTTTGGCTTTCTGTGATTTCTATGTATGTGGTAGCCAGGAATCGATCCTGGATCTTTGTAAATGCTAGGCTAGCACTCTGTCATGATGCCCAACTCCCAGCCCTCACTCTCTCTCCCTCTTTCTCCCTCTCTCTGTCTCCCTCTGTCTCAGTGGGGAAAACGAGCTGAGTGTGAGGGGGTGGGTTAACCACCCCCTCACACTCAGCTCGTTTTCCCCATTGATATCTCTTTCGGTTTTAGACCAGAGTCCTACCTCAAAATATGGAGGTAGAACATAGCATCAATATAAAGTATAGCTGCTGAACTGTTTTTTCACCATGGAAAAGACAACAATAGGCGCCATGGAAGCCATTTGACATCGACAGCTAATTTGTCCTCGTTGGAGACCTAATCATTTGTAACAAACAAGAACTGATCTCGTTGAATCGGTGTTTGGTGTTTGTTCACTCAATCATCAACAGAAGTAATTGATCCCTTAAGGCCATAAAGACAGAATTCTCACACAATTCTTGGATCACAGCTTAAGAAATACACTGATGCAATTTGAAGCAAAACCCCCTAAAGAGTGGTCTTATTTGAACCTTTTTTAAGTCTTTAAAATATTATACAACTTTCTATGGAAGATAGCTTGGACCCAAGTGGTTCCTCTCCCATATCATAAGTTTTAGGTGATTTCGAGGAGACCATGAACAAGTTATGGAAATTTTCATGATTTTTACTGTAACATGTACTTTATCATTCTTCACTCTCTAAATTCATTGTATTTCATCTGATACTAATGAGAGTAACAGCCAAGAATTCTGTGACACATGAATAAGCTAGAGACTGATGTTTGTTGAAAATGACCAATCTAGAATAAGATTCCAGTTCTAGAGGCAGGCATCTTCTATTCTGCCAAGCTACCCTGAAAATATCAATGAAAGCCAGATGCAGTAGCTAATGGATAGAGTCCTAGCTCCTCTGGGGTCTAAAATTGGAGGCTTGAGCTTCCAATCCGGCCTGGGTGATTCTTAGCTCCATTCAAGAGGAAATATCTGCAAGTAGAGCTGACTGCAGTGCTGGAGTGCCAGCCTTGAGAGAAATGCGAAAGCCAGAGTGCCAGACCCTGAGCTCAAGTTCCAGTATTAGCGGTTTTTAGATTGTATTTTGTTCTTAGGGTGATGTCAACAGGGGCTACAGTTACGTTTGTAATATCAGTATTTTTCAAGTGAGTATTCTATGATTGTATCACTACGAGGAAAGACAACTCTTATCAAAATCAAAAGGCAGGGAAGAGTTTGCTAAAATTAGACTGTACAGGAATTTCTAAAATTTTGTCTGGAGCGAAGTAAATCTGCAAGAAACATTAGTAAGGGTGAGAACATAGTGATTCTGAATCAAATTTTTAAGCTCTGGGTGATATTGATATGGATTTTGTAATTAGGTTCCTTCCGGGGGGGAGGAGATTTCAAAATCGTATCTTAAAATTCCTGGCTACAAACCATAGAAATGGTCAATTTCTCAGATTCCTCCTCTGACTCTTTCTCCCCGTGCTGCTTAAGCTTGATATTTCTCTTTGATACTTGGCTGCACGGAACTGTAGTGTCTACAGCTCTTTTCTAGCAAGGTTGAACTGACATTTACAAAGAACAGTCCCTGAGATGTAGTCTAAATTAAGGAGATTTGTTTTCCAGTTCCCAGTTGGATGACTTTTTAAACTGTCATTAGTTCACAAAACTTAAGCACTGGATGCAACTGTAAGAAATCGGATTACCAGGAGAGATGCAAGGCATCAAAAATGAGCAATTAGAAGCTAGGGAGATCAAAAATAAAGTAGATAGTTTGATAGCAGGTTAGACAATGCAGAAGATGGAATTTCTGGGGCTGAAGGTAATTCAGTTATTATAGAGAAAGAACAGAAAATGAGTCAATCCAAATCTAGAAAAAATGAGAGAGCGCTTCAGGAGGTCCAAGATACAATTAGGAAGCCTAATTTAAGGCTAATTGGTATTGAGGAGGGCGTGGAGAAAGAGGTCAACGGTATTGAAAATATACTTCAGGGAATCAGCTCAGAGAATCTCCCAAATATCCAGAAGGGCAGGCCCATCCAGATACAAGAAGCTTTTAGAATCCCAAACAGACCTGACCAGAAAAGAACATCCCACCGCCACATCGTAATCCGAACTAGATCAATAGAAACCAAAGAAAGTATCCTAAAGGCAGCCAGGGAAAAGGGATCAGTAACCTCTGAGGGAAAACAAATAAGAATAAGCCAGATTTCTCAGCAGAGACCATGCAAGCAAGAAGTGACTGGAAGCATATATGTCATGCGCTTAAGTCAAATAAATACCAACCAAGAATACTGTACTCAGCTAAGCTCTCATTCATAACTGAGGGAACAATAAAAACATTCCATTCCAGGGAAAAGCTGCAACAATATGTCGCAACAAAACTAACACTACACAAAATTCTCAAAGAGGTTCTATACATAGAAAACCAAAATAAATGCAATATAGGGAAAGAAATGGCACCTAAACAGCATACCATCTAAGGACCACAAGAACTGTCAAGACACAGGCCCTAATAAAAGCTTTTAAAAATGGTAGGAACGGGCTGGGTGTTTGGCCTAGTGGTTAAAGTGCTTGCCTAGCATGCATGAAGACCCGGGTTCGATTCCTCGGTACCACATACATAGAAAAAAGCCAGAAATGGTGCTGAGGCTCAAGTGGTAGAGCTCTAGCCTTGAGAAAGTCCAAGGACAGTGCTCAGGCCCTGAGCTCAAGCCCAAGACTGGCAAAAAAAATTAAAAAAAATAAAAATGGTAGGAACTAATAAATATCTCTCAATCCTAACTCTCAATATCAATGGACTTAACAATCCAATTAAACGGCATAGGCTGTCTAGTTGGATCAAAAAGCAAGAGCCATCGTTCTGCTGTCTTCAAGAGACACATCTTACCCAAAAAAACAATCATCTTTTGAAAGTGAGAGGTGGGAATAAACTCTATCAAGCTAACGGCCCCCATCAACAGGCTGGAGTTGCCATTCTCATATCAGATAAAATAGACTTCAAACTAATATTAGTAAGAAAAGACAAAGAAGGTTACTACATACTACTAAAGGGATCTTTCCTCCAGGAAACATAACGATCCTAAATATTTACACACCCAATCCCAGAGCTCCAAACTTCATCAAGCAAACTTTACTTACACTGAAACCATACATAGATCGAAATACAGTGATCGTTGGTGACTTTAACACACCACTCTCACCTATGGACAGATCAACAAGGCAAAAACTCAACAGAGAAACCTTAGAACTGAACAACTATATAGACCAAATAGATCTAACAGACATCTGCAGAATATTCCACCCAGCAACAACACAATATACATTTTTCTCAGCAGCACATGGAACACAGCAAAGGCAGTACTCAGAGGAAAATTTATAGCGCTGAGTGCCTCCAACAACAAGTTGGAAAAATTGTAAACCAACAAGTTAATGTCTCACCTTAACTTCCTGGAAAAAGAGCAACAAACCAACCCTAATCCCAGTAGAAGAAAGCAAATTATTAAAATCAAAGCAGAATTAAATGATTTGGAATCCAAAAAAACTATAGAAAGAATCAACAAAACAAGGACTTTGTTCTTTGAAAGAATTAACAAAATTGACAAGCCCTTAGCAAATCTTACAAAAAAAGAAGAGAGCATATCGAAATAAACAAAATCGCAGATGAAAATGGTAATATCACGACAGAAATTACCGAGATCCAGAATATCAAGAGGGAATACTTCTCAAACCTTTACGCCAACAAATTTGAGAATCTAGATGAAATGGATGAATTCCTAGCCAATATTAACATAGCCACACTGAACCAAGAAGAAGTAAACCGACTCAACAGGCCTATTTCGAGCTCTGAAATAGAAATGGCAATTAGAGAACTTCCACCTAAGAAAAGCTCAGGGCCAGATGGATTCACAGCTGAATTCCATAAGGTCTTCAAAGCAGAGCTCACACCAATACTCCTCAAGATCTTCAACGAAATTGAAAATGAAGGTTCTTTACCAAACTCATTCTATGAAGCCAGTATAACCCTCATCCCCAAACCAGACAGAGTTTCATCAAAGAAAGAGAACTATAGACCTATTTCTTTGATGAACATCGATGCAAAACTTCTCAACAAAATACTGGCCAACCGTCTACAACAACTCATCAAAAAAATTATACATTATGATCAAACTGGATTCATCACAGGGAGGCAAAGCTGGTTCAACATACACAAATTAATTAATATAATTCAACACATCAACAGGAGCAAGGACAAAAATCACATGATTGTCTCAATAGACGCGGAAAAGGCATTTGACAAGATCCAACACCCCTGTATGTTAAAAGCTCTGGAGAAACTAGGAATCCATGGAACATTCCTCAATGTAATAAAGGCTGTGTATGAGAAACCCACTGCTAGTATTACACTCAATGGTGAAAATCTAAAGCCATTCCCTCTAAAATCAGGAACGAGACAAGGATGCCCACTCTGTCCACTACTCTTTAACATAGTCCTAGAATTCCTAGCCAGTGCAATAAGGCAAGAAGCAAGCATAAAGGGGATCCAAGTAGGGAAAGAGGAAATAAAACTATCCCTCTTTGCAGATGACATGATTCTGTATTTAAAGAATCCTATAGACTCTACTCCAAAGCTCCTTGAGCTGATTCAAAACGTTGGAAGAGTAGCAGGCTATAAAATTAACCCTCAAAAATCAACTGCCTTCCTTTACGCCAACAGTGAGAGGAAGGAGGCAATAATCAGGAAAGAAACTCCTTTCACAATAGCCTCAAAGAAAATAAAGTACCTAGGAATTAGCTTAACTAAGAATGTAAAGGACCTTTTTGATGAAAACTTTAAAACCCTAAAAAAGGAAATTAAAGCAGAACTAAGGAAATGAGAAAACCTCCAATGCTCCTGGATTGGAAGAATCAACATTGTGAAAATGACAATCTTGCCAAGGGCTATCTACAAATTCAATCCCATACCCATCAATATCCCAATGGCATTCTTTAAATAGAAGAGGCAATTCAAAATTTCATATGGAATAATAAAAGACCCCGTTAGCAAAAACACTTCTTAGCAGAAAGAACAGCGCAGGAGGAATTTCAATTCCAAACTTTAGACTCTATTACAGAGCTATAATTCTCAAAACAGCTTGGTACTGGCACAAGAACAGGCCTGAAGACCAATGGAATAGAACTGAGGACCCAGTTCTACTAAACCACAGACCTATGGCCACCTAATCTTTGACAAGGGAGCCAAAAAAATAGAATGGAAGAAAGACAGCCTCTTCAAGAAATGGTGCTGGCAGAACCGGTTAAGCACTGGCAGAAAATTAAGTTGGATCCTTCTTTGTCACCTTGCACTAGAATTAACTCCAAATGGATCAAAGACCTGGAGGTAAAAGCTGACACACTGAAAACTTTACAGGAAGGAATGGGAGATACACTAGGTCTCCTTGGCACAGGTCGAAACTTTCTTAATAAGGACCAAGAATCACAACAAATCAGAGAAAAGCTGGATAAGTGGGACTGCATTAAACGGCGGAGCTTTTGTATGGCAAAGGATATAGCTAGTAAATTAATTAGGAAGCCTACAGAGTGGGAGAAGATCTTCACCAACCAAACAACGGACAAAGGCCTCATATCCAAAACATATCAACTCAAAAAATTGAATCACTCCAAAACTAACCTCCAAAGTAACAACCATCCCATTAAAAAATGGGCCAAAGACTTAAAGAGAGTCTTCTCTGAAGAAGAAACAAGAATGGCCTATACACACATGAAGAAATGCTCAACATCTCTGGTCACAAAAGAAATGCAAATCAAAACAACTCTAAGATTCCACCTCACTCCAGTTAGAATGGCCAGGATCAGGAATACGAATAATAACAGATGCTGGAGGGGATGTGGCCAGGAGGGATCACTACTATACTTTTGGTGGGATTGCAAACTCGTTCAACCACTATGGAAAGCAGTGTGGCAGTGCCTCGAAAGGCTAAACATAGAACTCCCCTATGACCCAGCAATTCCACTACTTGGCATTTACCCAACCATCCAGAAACAAGGACATACTAAATACACTAGCACAACAATGTTCATTGCAGCACTATTCACCATAGCAAAGATATGGAACCAACCTAGATGTCCCTCAGTTGATGAGTGGATCAACAAGTTGTGGTATTTGTACACAATGGAATTCTATGCTGCTGTCAGAAAGAATGACATCGCCCCATTTGTTAGGAAATGGAAAGACTTAGAAAAAATCATATTAAGTGAAGTAAGGCAGACTCAAAGGAAATTAGGCTCAATGGTTTCCCTCATTCATCATAATCAGTAGAAACCTTAAGCTCTACTAGCAGAGATCAGAAATAGAGCAAAATATTGATACATAAGGCCATATAGTATGAAGCTAATTGAAAGGACCTCGAGGATATTGAAACAAAAGCCATATAAGGATTGATTGTTATCCTTAAAGTACTATGTTGTCTCTCATCTCCTTTGCTGTCCCTTGGTTATCTCATATTGTTACAGTATCTCACTTTGCTATCTGCTATATTGAATTTATTTGTATTTGGTTATTTGAAATTTGATAGGAAGGTGGAAAAACGAAGATGGGTGAGGTGGTTAGGGGGAAGGGTAATGGGTACCAAGACATGTGAAAGGGTATCAATGTATGTGAATTAATGCACCCTCTATCTGGCAAATATCATGTAACCCTTTTACTAACTACAATTAACAAAAAGAAAAAAATATTACACAACTTTCTATGGAAAGATAGCTTGGACCAAAGCGGTTCCTCCCCCATATCATAAGTTTTAGGTGATTATGAACAAGTTATGCAAATTTTCAAGATTTTTACTGTAACTTGTACTTTATCATTCTTCACTCTCTAAATTCATTGTACTTCATCTGATGCTAATGAGAGTAAAAACCAAGAATTCTCTATAACATTAGGAAGCTTGGAGACTGAAGTTTTTAGAAAATGACCAATCTAGAATAAGATTCCAGTTCTAGAGGCAGGCATCCTCTATTCTGCCAAGCTACCCTGAAAATATCAATGAAAGCCAGATGCAGTAGCTAATGGATAGAGTCCTAGCTCCTCTGGGGTCTAAAATTGGAGGCCTGAGCTCCCAATCCGGCCTGGGTGATTCTTAGCTCCATTCAAGAGGAAATATCTGCAAGTAGAGCTGACTGCAGTGCTGGAGTGCCAGCCTTGAGAGAAATGCGAAAGCCAGAGTGCCAGACCCTGAGCTCAAGTTCCAGTATTAGCGTTTTTTTAGATTGTATTTTGTTCTTAGGGTGCTGTCAAGACAGGCTACAGTTAGGGTTGTAATATTAGTATGTTTCAAGTGAGTATTCCATCATTGTATCACTGCGAGGAAAGACAGCTCTAATCAAAATCAATAGGCAGGGAAGAGTTTGCTAAAATTAGACTGTACAGGAATTTCTAAAATTTTGTCTGGAGCGTGGTAAATCTGGAAGGAACATTAGGAAGGCTGAGAAAATAGTGATTCTGAATCAAATTCTTTAAGGTCTTGGTGATATTTATATAGATTTTGTAATTGGGTTACTTCCATTGGGGAGGAAATTTTCAAATAATATCTTAAAATTCCTTGCTACAAACCATAACAATGGTCAATTTCTGAGATTCCTCCTGTGACTCTTTCTCCCCGTACTGCTTAAGCTTGATATTTCTCTTTGATACTTGGCTGCAGGGAACTGTAGTGTCTACAGCTGTTTTCTAGCAAGGTTGAACTGACATTTACAAAGAACAGTCCCTGAGATGTAGTCTAAATTAAGGTAATTTGTTTTTCAGTTCACAGTTGGATGACTTTTTAAACTGTCACTAGTTCACAAAACTTAAGCACTCGATGCAACTGTAAGAAATCGGATTTCCAGACTACTGTTTGGTATATGCAAGGCCTATAGAACAATCTGATACACACACACGCACACATACACATGCACACACACACCAACAAACACATCTGTCTCTTTCTATATATATAAGCATATTCATTTACTTTATTGTATCATTTTCTGCCAGTCCTGGTCTTGAGCTTGGGGCCTGAGCACAGTCCTTGGGTTTTGTCCTGAAGACAAGAGCTCTACCTCTTCTTCCTCAGCACAACTTTTGGCTTTCTGTGTTTTCTATGTATGTGGTGGCCAGGAATAGATCCTGGATCTTTGTGAATACTAGGCTAGCACTCTGTCATTATGACAAACTCCCAACCCTCACTCTCTCTCCCCCTTTCTCCCTCTCTCTGTCTCCCTCTGTCTCAGTGGGGAAAATGAGCTCGTTTTCCACACTGATATCTCTTCCGGTTTTAGACCAGTATCCTATCTCAAAATATTGAGGTAGAACATATCAATATAAAGTGTAGCTACTGAACTGTTTTTTCACAATGGAAAAGAAAACAATACGGGCCATGGAAGCAATTTGACATCGACAGCTAATTTGTCCTCGTTGGAGACTTAATCATTTGTAACAAACAAGAACTGATCTCGTTCAATCGCTGTTTGGTGTTTATTCACTCAATAATCATCAGAATAAATGATCTCTTAAGGCCATAAAGACAGAATTCTCACACAATTCTTGGATGACACCTTAAGAAATACACTGATGCAAATTGAAGGATAAAAAACCCAAAAGAGTGGTCTAATTTGAACTACTTTTAAGTCTTTAAAATATTATTCAACTTTCTATGGAAAGATAGCTTGGACCTAAGTGGTTCCTCTCCCATATCCTAAGTTTTAGTTCATTATGAAAAGTTATGCAAAATTTCAAGATTTTTACTGTAACTTGTACTTTGTCATTCTTCACTCTCTACATTTGTTGTATTTCATCAGATGCTAATGAGAGGAACAACCAAGATTCTGTGAAATATGAGGAAGTTTAGACCCTGATGTCTGTAGAAAATGACCAATCTTGAATAAGATTCCAGTTCTATAGGCAGGCATCTTCTATTCTGCCGAGCTACCCTGAAAATATCAATGAAAGCCAGATGCAGTAGCTAATGGATAGAGTCCTAGCTCCTCTGGGGTCTAAAATTGGAGGCTTGAGCTTCCAATCCGGCCTGGGTGATTCTTAGCTCCATTCAAGAGGAAATATCTGCAAGTAGAGCTGACTGCAGTGCTGGATTGCCAGCCATGAGAGAAATAGGAAAGCAAGAGTGCCAGACCCTGTGCTCAACTTCCAGTATTAGCGTTTTTTAGATTGTATTTTTTTCTTAGGGTGGTGTCAAGAGGGGCTACAGTTGCGGTTGTAATATTAGTATTTTTCAAGTGAGTATTCTATGATTGTATCACTACGAGGAAAGACAACTCTTATCAAAATCAAAAGGCAGGGAAGAGTTTGCTAAAATTAGACTGTACAGGAATTTCTAAAATTTTGTCTGAAGAGTGGTAAATCTGGAAGAAACATAGTAAGTCTGAGAAAATAGTGATTCTGAATCAAATTCTTTAAGCTTTTGGTGACATTTATATAGATTTTGTAATTGGGTTACTTACAGGGGGGAGGAGATTTTCAAACCATATCTTAAAATTCCTGGCTACAAACCGTAAAAATGGTCAATTTCTCAGATTCCTCCTCTGACTCTTTCTCCCTGTGCTGCTTAAGCTTGATATTTCTCTTTGATACTGGGCTGCAGGGAACTGTAGTGTCTACAGCTCTTTTCTAGCCAGGTTGAACTGACATTTACAAAGAACAGTCCCTGAGATGTAGTCTAAATTAAGGTAATTTGTTTTCCAGTTCCCAGTTGGATGACTTTTTCAACTGTCATTAGTTCACAAAACTTAAGCACTCGATGCAACTGTAAGAAATCAGATTTCCAGACTACTGTTTGGTATATGCAAGGCCTATAGAACACTCTGATACACAAACACACACATACACCTGCACACACACACCTACAAACACATTTTTCTCTTTCTATAAATATAATCATATTCATTTACTTTATTGTATCATTTTTTGCCAGTCCTGGTCTTGAGCTCGGGGCCTGAGTACAGTCCTTGGATTATGTCTTCAAGACTAGAGCTCTACCACTTGTTCCTCAGGACAACTTTTGGCTTTCTGTGTTTTCTACGTATGTGATGGCCAGGAATAGATCCTGGGTCTTTGTAAATACTCGGCCAAACTCTCAGCCCTCACTCTCTCTCCCTCTTTCTCCCTCTTTCTGTCTCCATCTGTTAACCCACCCTCTCACAATCAGCTCGTTTCCCCACTGATATCTTTTCCGGTTTTAGACCAGAATCCTATCTCAAAATATTGAGGTAGAACATATCAATATAAAGTGTAGCTACTGAACTGTTTTTTCACAATGGAAAAGAAAACAATACGGGACATGGAAGCCACTTGACCTCATAAACACTAACCTGTACTTCAAACACGCCCTAACTGTAACCTGTCATAACCCTAAAAAGATACTCTAACATGTGTGCTAACACTAACATGTTCCTTAACCCTAACATGTACTCAAAACCTAGCAAGGTCCCATACAGGTACTGTAAACTGTACAAGTATCCCATACATACACGCTAACATTTATCCCCCAATGTACCCTAACACATATTCTAACATGTACCCTAACATACTCTAACCCTAATACATATCCTAACATCGATCCTTATCACCAACACATACAGTAACAACTACCCTAACGCATCCTCTCAACCATACAAGGAACCCTTACATACACCAATACATCCACATCTGTGGTATCCTAACACAGTCTAACATGTGTCCTGAAGGTAGACTCTAACAACATATACCCTAAGAAGTACCCTAAACTTCTACCGATGCACATCCTAACACGTTGCCTAACCCAAACCAGAACTATCACCCTAACACATGCCCCAAAATTTACCCTAAACACACACTGTAAAACTTAACATGTAGGGGTGGAAGATGGCGCCGAGACAATAGAGACGCTGACTAGGTCTCTCTCACAAAAAGAGAGAACCAGGGAGTCCCAGGAATCAATTACCTTAAGAAATCCACAACAACAAACTCAAGAAGCAACAGAGAAGGACCCAAACCGGAAAAGAAATCCAGATAAAGCTCACATCCAACTTTCTCAAAGAATTCGGGACACGAGGACCCCTCCCCCACCGTGCCAGCTCTGAGCCAAGAAAAGCGGCGGCGGAGGGAGCCAGGCCAGGCCGGGCAGTGCCGGGCCGGGCAACCCCGTTCCGCAGAAACCAGCATAGAACCGGGTCAGTGAGCCCCAGAAGCAGCGGAACCAGAACAGCAAGCAGCGGAACCCAGACGCGGACCACAAGCGGTGGCGGAGATCCGAGGGGAGTGAAGGATTCTCCAAAACCGTGCAGCACCCACAGACGAACGCAGAGGCGTGAGTACTGCAGCGGGCCCCCAAACACAGAGCGGGTGCCAAGCCATAGAACTTAACTCAGACCCCTCCACCCAACCTGAGAGGAGCAGGAGCACGGGGGCAAGGCATTTAGAATCCTGCCCCTTCCCTCAACAGCCCCCTTCCCCCAGGCCAATGACTGGAGATTGACAGGCGGGAGGCGCTTAGACCCAGCACCCCACCAAGGGAGGAGGAAGTGTCCCAGTCCCCATCCGCCCACCAGGTTCCTCTCCCAGGCCTCTGACTGGAGACTGACAGGTGAGCTACGCCAAGACCCAGCACCCCACCAGGGGAGGCGGGGGTGTCCCAGCTCCCATCCACCCACCGGTTCCTATCCCAGGCCACTGGGTGGAGAATGGGGAACGCTGTGTCCCTGCCTTACAACAGTGGGTGGGGTGTACAGGACAATAGGAGCCAGCATCTATCCCCTTCAACTCCTGAGCCGGGCATTCTCCAGCTGGGAATCCTGAGCGAGACAGCACCGAGGCCCCCCCCCCCGACAGTCACAGACTCTCTGACAAAGCAGCAGGGAACTGAAGGGCCAACCAGCAGCCAAGCTTGCCTTCTGAGAATCAGAAAGGCGTGGCTCCGCCCTTGGAGCTCACGTCCTCAGCTGGGCCCCGCCCCTGGGGACAGAGCAGACAGCTGCAGGTCCTGCTGAGAGCCTCTGGAAACTCCCAAACCCCAGAACCTTGGCAGGCGGCCCGCCCCTAGAAGCAGCACAGTAAAACCAACCATCCGCCCAGCACGCTGAGACCGAAGATCGCAGATCCATCCCACGGCCCACTGTAAGGCCACTGGCTGGGCTGAGAGCTAGTTGTACAGCAGCAGACAGCCTCGGGGAATTGACCAAACACCTACAAAAATGGCAAACTCTGACACAGTCAGCAGAGGAATCAATTTGGCTGAGAACCACAGGTATTCACATATTCCCAGAACCACGGTCCCAATCCAAGCAAAGACCGCTACCTACTGACCACAGAGCGAACTACAACAGTCCTCGATGCCGAGGAGAGCTCAAAGAAGAATCACGACTTACATAAATAATCAAAGTCCCACGCAAAGCCCAAAGGCAAGAAGAGCGAAGGGACGAGAGAGATGTCACCATCCCAAGAAATGACACCTGAAGAGACACGAAACATGACCCTATTCAACGAGATGATTGTGAACATGACTAAAGAGATTAAAACAGAATTCCAAAAACAATTCCAGGAACATAAGCAGGAAATCTCCAAAGAGCTCCTCGAATTCAAAAGAGAAATGGAAGAAAAGATTAATACCCTCAGAGCAGTCATGATCAGCTCAGTGTCCACACTTCAAGCAAAAATGGAGGCATTAAGCAGCAGTTGACGGAGATGGAGAATAGAACATCAGAAACGGAAGACAAAACACAAGAGCTGGGACAGAGAATCGCCACCTTGGAAAAATCAGTCAGAATCTACCAGAGAGAGCTCCAGGAACTAGCAGATGCAGCAAAGAAGTCTAATCTTCGTATAATAGGGATTGAGGAGGGGGCCGAATTCCAGGACAAAGATATGCAACCTTTATTCACCAATATCATAGCAGAGAACTCCCCCAACTACAAAAGAGAAAATACCCACATTATTGAAGGTTTCAGGACCCCAAGCAGCCAAGATCCTAGAAGGAACTCACCTAGACATATCATAGTAAAGACATTAGACCCGAATACCAAGGAATTGATCTTAAATGCTGCAAAAACAAAGAAGGAGCTATATTATAATGGGAGGAACATTCGAATTACAACAGATCTCTCCACGCAAACCCTAAATGCAAGAAAAGCTTGGAAAAACATCGTTGATGTCCTGAAGACCAACAACTGCCAACCCAGACTGATATATCCAGCAAAACTAGCATTTACATTTGAGGGAGAAACAAGAATATTTCACTCCAAAGAGAAGCTTTATGAATACGTGCACACTAAACCAGCGTTGCAAAGAATACTAATTAACCTAGAACAAATTGTAGAACATCAAGAACCTCCATCAAGAAGCAAACATCTATAATTCACTAAACACAAAAGGGGGAAAAAGAGAAAGAAACTTAGAAGTAAAAATAAATAACAACAATGGACACTGACCACTTCTCCATAATCTCCCTAAATGTGAACGGGCTGAACAATCCAATCAAAAGACACAGAGCAGCAGACTGGAATAAGAAACACCACCCATCCATATGTTGCCTCCAAGAGACACACCTCACTGCCAAAGACAGAAACAAATTCCAAGTGAAAGGCTGGAAATGAATTTTCCACTCCAATGCACCATGCAAAAAAGCAGGAGTAGCAATCTTAATCTCCGATAAAATTAACTTCTCAGTAAAATCAGTACACAAAGATAGAGATGGCCATTATATATTAGTAGAGGGTACAATCCATGCCCATAATATTACAGTCATAAACATCTACTTGCCCAACAGGGGAGCGCCCAAATTCGTCAAACAAACTCTCTTGGAATTACAGAACAAGATAGACTCAAACACAATCATTGTCGGTGACCTCAATACTCCACCCTCAACAAATGACAGGTCAACTCAACAAAAGTTAAGCAAAGACACCATCGACTTAAATGATACCATAGCCCAGCTGGGCTTAACAGATATACACAGAGTCTTCCACCCAACGGCAAAACTTTTTACATTTTTCTCAGCAGCACATGGAACACACTCCAAATAGATCATATAATAGTGCATACAGAAAACTTAAGAATATACAAGAAGTCTGATATAATCCCATGCATCCTATCAGACCACAGTGGAGTCAGACTAATTCTGAACAATGCAGTCAAAGTCAAAAAACATTCAATCACATGGAAACTGAACAACACACTTTTGAATAACCCCTGGGTAACAGATCAGATCAGAAATGAAATTAAAAACTTCCTTGAATGTAATGACAATCAAGAAACATCACAAAGAAACTTATGGGACACAGCAAAGGCAGTTCTAAGAGGCAAATTTATCGCACTACGAGCGCATATTAAAAAGACAGAAGAAGAGCACGTAAATAGCCTTAAAAAAACTGAAACACCTAGAGGAGCAAGAAAAAGTTAATTCTAAAACAGCTAGAAGGACAGAAATAACAAAAATAAAATCAGAAATTTCAGAGATTGAAATAAGATCTATTATACAAAAAATTGATAAATCAAGATGTTGGTTCTTTGAAAGAGTCAACAAAACTGACAGACCCTTGGCAAGAATAATCAAAAAAAGGAAAGGGGAGACTCAAATAAACAAGATTAGAGACCCCATGGGAACAATCACAACTGATTCCCAAGAAATCCAGTCCATAATGAATAGGTACTACCAGGGCCTATATTCAAAGAAACAAGAAAATCTAGTAGATATGGATAATTTCTTAAATAAATATAGGCTACCCATACTGAACAATGATGAGGTAAACAAATTGAACAGACCAATTTGTTACAATGAAATTGTGGAAGCAATCAGGGAAATGTCAACGAAAAAAAGCCCAGGTCCAGACAGTTTCACTGCGGAATTCTACAAGACATTTAAAGATGAAATAACACCTATACTCTTGAAACTCTTCCGAGAAATAGAAACAGAAGTAGCAATACCAAACTCATTTTATGAAGCTAATATTACTCTCATCCCCAAACCAGGGAAAGACCCAACAAAAAAAGAAAACTACAGACCTATCTCTAATGAACACAGATGCAAAACTCCTCAATAAAATATTAGCCAACAGAATCCAGAAACAAATTTAAAAAATCATAGACTATGACCAAGTGGACTTCATCCCGCAAATGCAAGGCTGGTTTAACATTTGCAAATCAATCAATGTAATACATCATATCAATAGAGCTAAAGAATCATATGATAATTTCTCTGGACCTGGAGAAGGCAGTTGACAAAATACAACATCCTTTCATGTTGAAAGCACTAGAAAAAATAGGAATAAGAGGTACATTCCTCAAAATAGTGAAAGCTATATATGCAAAACCTACAGCCAGTATTATACTAAATGGTGAAAGACTGGAACCATTCACCTTAAAATCAGGAACTAGACAGGGATGCCCACTCTCTCCACTTCTCTTCAATATAGTGCTGGAACCCTTAGCCAGAGCATTAAGACAAGAAAAGGACATCAAAGGGATCCACATAAGGAAAGATGAAATTAAACTATCCTTATTCACAGACGACATGATCCTCTACTTGAGTGACCCAACAAACTCCACTCCCAAACTACTAGAATTAATAAACCACTTTAGCAAAGAGGCAGGATACAAAATCAACCTTCAGAAGTCAGTAGCCTTCTTGTACACCAACAATACACAAACAGAAGGCCAAATCAAGAAAATGATCCCATTCGCAATAGCCCCCAAAAGAATAAAATACTTAGGAATATACTTAACCAAAAAAGTAAAGGAATTATTCAATGAAAATTATAAAAGCCTAATGAAAGAAATTAAAGAGGACACTAGGAAACGGAAAGACATCCCATGCTCATGGCTAGGGAGAATCAACATAGTGAAAATGGCTATACTGCCAAAACTGATATACAAATTCAATGCAATCCCCATCAAAATCCCAAAGACATTCTTTATGGAAATTGAAGATATAATCCAAAGATTTATATGGAACAAGAAAAGACCTAGAATAGCCAAAACAATTCTAGGCAACAAGAGCAATGCTGGTGGTATTACACTACCAGACTTCAAACCCTACTATAGAGCCATAGTAACCAAAACTGCTTGGTACTGGCACAAAAACAGACCAAAAGATCAGTGGAACAGAATAGAAGACCCAGAAATAGAACCATATACCTATAGGCAACTTGCATTTGACAAAGGAGCCAAATATGTACAATGGAACAAACACAGTCTATTCAATTATTGGTGCTGGCAAAACTGGGCAGCCACATGCAGAAAACTAAAAATTGACACTAGCCTTTCGCCATGTACAATAATTAACTCAAAGTGGATCAAAGACCTCAACGTCAGACCGGAAACCGTGAAATTGTTACATGATAATGTAGGAGAGACACTGGAACTCATAGGCACAGGCAACAGATTCCTGAACAGAAAACCAGGGTCACAACAGATTGGAGAGAGACTCGATAAATGGGACTACCTAAAAATAAAAAGTTTCTGTACAGATAAAAACATAGTTGCGTAAGTAGAGAGACAGCCAACCAACTGGGAAAAGATATTCACCAATAATATATCTGACAAATGCTTAATATCCAGTATCTACAGGGAACTCAAGAAACTGATCCCCCGAAAACCCAATAAACCATACACTAAATGGGCAAGGGAACTAAAGAGAGACCTATCAGAAGAAGAGATTAAAATGGCAGAAAAACATATGAGAAAATGTTCATCATCTATGGTCATAAAGGAAATGCAAATTAAAACACCCCTAAGATACCACCTTACCCCAACAAGAATGGCCAAGATTTTGAACTCAGACAATGACAATTGCTGGCGGGGTTGTGGAGAAAAAGGAACCCTACTGCACTGCTGGTGGGATTGTAAACTAGTTCAGCCACTCTGGAAAGCAGTGTGGAGGTTCCTTGAAGAACTGAAAATAGACCTTCCTTATGATCCCGCCATACCACTTCTGGGCATCTATCCTGAACAGCATGACCCAGGATATTATAAAGACACCTGCTCAGCTATGTTCATCTCTGCACTATTCACAATAGCCAGGCGATGGAAACAATCCAGATGCCCTACTGCAGATGAATGGATACAGAAAATGTGGTATATATACACAATGGAATTCTACATAGCCAAAAGACAAGATAAAATAATGGCATTCGCAGGGAAGTGGATGAATCTAGAGCGAATCATGCTGAGTGAGACAAGTCAAGACCTAAGGAACAAAAGGTGCATGGTATCCTTAATGTGCGGTTATTAAATCCAAAGTGTACAAGAACGAGGACTCAATAACTGCATACTCAAAGCAATGCATATGGTAATGGAAATACAAACATAACTATGTAGACAAAAAAACCTATGACTCTATAATCATAAGGTTTTATTTCATAAATTGATACGTTTCTATGACATACAAACCGTTAGCTTAATTTTGATTAAGTTCTAAAGACTAAGACCCAGAGAATGTAATTAGAGATTCCCTCCTTGAACAATTATTTGTTAAACTTGTCATTTAAAATATGATGTAAACATAAGCCATATAATGAATGATTGTTGTTCTTAAGGTACTATGTTATCTCTCATCACTTTTACTGTCCCTTGGTTATCTCATATTGTTACACTATCTCACTTTGTTACCTGATATATTAGATATATTTGAATTTGGTTTTATCTGAAATTGGATAGGGTACGGGGGAAAACAAGATGAGGGGTGGGGGAGTGGGGATGGGAAATGGGGACCATGACATGTAAAAGGGTATCAATGTGTGGGAATGAATGCACCATTTATCTGGCAAATATCATGTAACCCTTCTATTAATTACAATAAAAATATATTAAAAAATATAAAAAACGTAACATGTGCCCTAACAAATACTCTAACATGTACTGCAATTCCTGTATGTACCATGACAGGTACCCTAACATGTGTCCCAAATGTGCCCTAAGGTTTCCTAACACAAACTCAAATCCATACACGTACTCTTATGTGCACTGTAACATGTATTCCGAACTAACCTAAGGTATTCCCTAATAGTTATTGTAGCTTTAATATGTATTTTAACCACAGCAGGTTTCCCAGTACTATTTTCACTATAACATGCTAAAGATGCTCTAGACACTAACCCATATAGTAATGAGTACCTAACACCTACTAACTATAAACCATACAGGTAACCCTTACATGCCTCCTGAATGTACCCTAACACACTCTGACCTGAAATATTACCTGACACGAATATACATACCCTAACTTGAACCCTAACCACAAGTATCCTAACATGTACCCCGATAAATATAAGTACCCATACATACATCCTAACATGTACTTCCAGCATACCCTAATATGTTCCTTAATCCTAACATGCACTAACACACACTCTAACATAGCCTTATGAGTATTCTAGTCGCACAAGTTCCCTTACATGAACCCTAACAGGTATCCCAATGTACCATAACACATAGCCTAACATGTGCCCTAACCCTAACAAAGACCTTAACCTTCAAAGATCCCTTATCAATGACCCGAACTCTAACATATACCCTAACATGGACCCCATCACATACCCTGTCACAGATTCTAACACATATCCTAACCCATACTCTATAAACACTGACAGATATGGTCATGAGGACCCAAATGTATAGTGTAAGCCATAATTACCCTTACATGTACCCTAACTCATACCTCAACACAAACCCTGATATCCTAACCCTAATGCAACCCCTAATATCCTTACACATACCCTGACCTCAACACGTATCCAATATGTACCCTAACCAGTAACACATACAGTAGTAAGAACCCTAACGCATACAGGTACCCTTAAATGCATCCTAACATGTACCCCCAATGTACCCTAACACATGCTCTAACACTTACCCCAACAAATACACTAATATATGTCCTAAACCTGAAGCATACCTTAACCACATCCTAGATTTTTACCATGAACTCTAAGACTAGGTACCCTCACAAGCACCCTACATGTACCCAAATGTAACCCAACACATAACCAAGCATGACCTAATATTAACCAAAACCACAACACTAACCAATACCCTGACAACACGTACTAAATGTAACCAATACACTAACATATATCCTTGACATGCACCCTAAATTTAATGCCTATCCTGATATGTACCCTAACCACCAATACACACTCTAAACTACATATGCACCTAACATGTACCCCAAAGGCATAATGTAACACGTACCCTAGAACTTGCCCTAACCCTAATATGAATCCTAACATGTTCCCTAACATATACTCCATCATACATCTTAACTCTTGCCCATACTCACACCTTGACATGTACCATAACCCACACCTTATCATGTACCACACAATGTACCGTAACATTAAAATGTACATTAATCATTAACATGTACCACCCTGCCTAACCAGTACAAGTATGCAAGCAGTACTCAAAACCACCCTTACAGGCACCCTAACGTGTACCCCAAGTGTACACTAACATATACTCTAATATGTGTCCTATCCCTAACAGGAACCTTCATCCTAACATTCCCTAACATGTACCATAACTGTAATCTGTACCCTAACATATACCCTAAACATGAAATACATACAGAATCAAGTACCCGAACACACACTCTAAATCACATAGGTGCCCCTCCATGTACCCTAGCATGTACCCCAAACCTACCCCCAACGCATGCCCTAACATGTAAACTAAACCCTCACCCTAACAGGCACCTTAAACCAAACATTATCTTCACATGCTCCCTAATATGTACCCCGTTATACACTCTAACTCTGCCATACTCACATCTTCACAAGTGCCCTAACCCACACTCATACCCTAACAAATTACTGTAATGCCCCACCAATCTTATGCCTCACCCGAGACCATCTTCTAGCCCCAATCCATATGTAACTGCCTAACTAACACTTTGTCCAATCCTAACCCACTCCCAGAACCTACATAACCCCTTTCCTAACAAGTTCTCTGCTCCTCACCTGTCCCTTAACACACTTTGAAGACCGTTCCATAACATATCCAAACCCTAACCCACCCCATAAAGTTCTTCCTACAAGCTCCCTGACCTTCAACCTTTCCTGAACCATTATTAGAACATTTTCCTCCACTACATCCCCAACCTCACATTTTGTCTACCATATTCCCTGCACTCTGCCCCAACCTTAAACCTGACCTGTTCCATAATGCAAATGCTAATCTTTTCCACAATGACTACCAGATCCATAACATTAACCCATTCACTAAACATAATTCCCTATCTTTCTGTAACACTTAACACTAACCCTTACTTATTAACCTGCTATGTAAGGATAACAGAAAACCCAGTACTTGCTCGAACCTGTTCCTGAACCCTGACCACAAAATTCATTCTAACTCCCATGCTGAGTCACAGCCTCACTTCCGGCTTTTTCTGTCTGTGGTACCAAAGACTGCCTTTTTTCTGTGCATGGTACCAGAGAATTGAACCCAGAGCTTTGTGTATACTAGGCAAGCATTCTACCATTAGGCCAGGCTCCTGGCCCCTCTCCAGTTGGTCTTCTGACACTGGGTACATTTTCTCCTCAGAGTGCACACAAGTAGAGGAAGGCAACTCACCACAAAGGCTAGGCATCCAGGAGCCTGGTGAAGGATAAACAAGACATGGAAGGTCTGACAGAGAAGGAAAAGTGCTAGGCTATGCCTTCTGCTTCCCTCCATAGATTCTTATTAGAAACTTGACAAAACCCCACTTCTGAGGCGTAACATGGAGGGCTTAGTGTGGAGTTGCTGACCTAGCCTGTGAACATACTACCACTGGAATTCACCCATGCAAATGTGAATACCTTGGAATGCCTAATAAAAGTGTATGTAAGATGTATATAATGAAGACCTGAACATCTGTCACACATCTCTTCACTCCCAACCCCCATGCCATATACAGACATTGCTAAAAGCTCAGTGAAGACGCAGAGTTGAGGATACAGACTTAGGATAAACCTGCTGTGGCAAAAGGTGTTCTGACAAGTACCAACTTAACAAGCAGGAAAGCACAGACTGCCCTTCCTCACAGGTGTCTTCATTCCATTCACCAGGCTTTGGCATGAACATGACTGGAAGTACAGATAAAAACTGATACAGACTGAAGACAGGAGGTTAGAGACCTAAATTTAGCATGAGTCTACGAAAGCAGGTTAGGGGTAGGAGGTATCAGTCAGGCCACTTCAACAATAGACCACAAAATCAGATTCTTGAGACACAATTCCCAGTGTCTGGACTCCACATTTTTTCCTGATACTCAGCAAGTTTTGCCCCTGAAGTACTTATGGTCAGAAGAAATCAACACACAATGAAGGGTGAAGATGCTAGAACTGCTCCACAGATCAGTGGGATCCTGTATACTGTCAGAGGAAGACAAAACAGAAACAGTCACACAGAAGCCCCTACTCGAAAACTGACATATAACATCAGTCTAAAGGAACTGATTGAGTTACTAGACAGAAAGGGGTGAGGCTCAGGGTTGAGGTGCTTACCTAGGTGGTAGGAGGCCATGAAACACAATAAATTTTAAATTCACCAAAAGAAATTTAAATGCATTGATACGTTGAACAAAATGTGTCTATGACCTGTGTAATTACAAATGAAACTTCCCGCATTCCCTCAGCCCCAAGCCACAGGCACTGAGAAGGACATGACCAAAAGCAGATGTGAAATCACAATGAAGATTCAGAGACCCGGGTAGGGGCCTAGGGTCATCAAAGTTGTCCTGAGAAGCACCAACTCACCAAGCATGGAGGGAGAGAGACTACCCTTCCTCACACATGCCCTCACCCACTTCTCCAGGCCCCAGGATGATCAAAGTATGGATGAAACTTGATCACACTTGGAGAGAGGACAGAGGCCTGGGCAAGGCCTGACTTCACCAGAACAAGTTCAAATAGAGTCCATCCAGACCATCCTGTGTTGGGCCATACCTATTAAACCTGTATTCACAATCCCAAGCTTCCAGTCTCTCCACATTTTACCCTGACTCTGTGCATTTTCTTCTCAAAGTGCAGCAAAGCCTGGAAATTGTGAAAATCAAAGGCTGAGGTGCTTGCCCAGCTTGGGAGAGACCCTGGAACACAATATCACAGGAATTCACCAAACAGAAATTAAATTACCTTTGTGTGTCTAATAAAATGATTATTGGACCTATACAATAAAAACAAAGATATTTCTGTGCTGGTCCTGGAGCTTGAACTTAGGACCTAGGTGTTCTTTCTGACTAGTGTTTGTTCAAGGCTAATGTTCTACCACTTGAACTCCACTTTAGCTTTTTTACCCATACTTGGATATAAAGACCCTCAAGAACTTTCCTTCCATGGCTAGGTGTGAACTGCAAACCTCAGATCTTGGACACCTTAGCAACTAGGAATACAGAGCACCATCACCTGGCAAAAAAAAAACAATGCTTTCCACACATCCCCTCACACCCTAACCCCCATGCGCCATGCAAGATGTGGGCTGGGAGCAACATGTGTTGGGATCCACACAGCCCATCCTACATTTGAGTGTACACCCAGATCCCACACTTACGATTGATTCAAAGGTTCTGGAATCTTCATCTTTTCTCATCACAGCACGTACAGTGAAAGGAGTCTTTGAAGAACAAATGCTCAGCATCCCGAGGCATCTCTTCCGCTGAGCAGGATCTGGGGTAGTGCTGACAGAAGGAAAAAAAGAAAAGGCCACATAGACCACACTTTCTGCTCCCACCATCTGCTACCCCACCAAGCTCCTCATGAGGCAGATCTCAGGCCAGGGAAAGCGGCAGGCGGCTTGCCAGGCCTCTCCACTCTCCACCAGGCCCTGGGCCTTCTAAACTGAAAATTCACCGCTGACTGTGAGCTGCCTCTGGAGGTCTGGCTTGGGCCTAACATGTGCTCTTCAGGAAGAGCACAAAGAACGCATAGGGCTTGGCAGGCCCCACTTCACACACCTTCACAGCCACCACCTGCCCATGCCTTGTAGAGACCTGGCAAGAAGCACTGCTTTACCTCAAGAGCCCTGGCCTTCCTCACACACATGCAGCCTCTGAGTATAGATAGGCTCTTTCAGGTGTTTCCCCAAGAAGAAACGCTGCCGGCAGCTTACAGGCTGGGTGAACACACAACAGGCCGAGAGTGCCCCGAGAGGCCCAGGAACAAATGCCGCTCTCTCAGAGGAAGGCGGCTGCAGTGGAGCCTCTCACAGGCCAACTGGTCCCGGGCAGAACCGCCCAGAACCATTTCAGCGTCCTCTCCCCGCCCCAGACCCCTTAAACCCTCACTCTGCCCCACCCCTCTCAGCCTCTGAACCTGCTAGCCCCGGCCCTGATGTCTCACATCCTCACTCCGCCCAACCCCTCTCAAGCTGAACCCACAAACCCCGCCTGCAACCCCTCAAGTCCTCAGAGTGGAGGGGCAGCAGCCCAGACCCCATTTGCTCTGACCCCTCCCTCCTGTGGCAGCACCGTCCCCAGCCTGGATGGAGGAAAATAAAACAATAGAGGAGGCAGTGGCGGGCGTGCTGCCGTGCCTGTCCACTCTCAACCAGGCCCTGGGCCTACACTGAAAGCTCCCCACTGATGGAGCTGGCTCTGGAGGCCTGGCTTCAGCTTAACATGGCCGAAGGCCCTTCAGGGAGAGGAAAAATGAAGCTGCCCACCCCACATCTCCACACACTCACAGCCACCACGCACCAGGCCCCGGCTCTGCCTAGGCTAAAAAGCACACCTCTGACAGGGAGCTGGCTCCAGAATCCTGGCTTAGGCCTAAGGGCCTTCCTCTCACACATGCAGCGTCTGGGTAGAGATAGCCTACTTCAGGCCCTTCCCCAAGAAGAAACGCTGCCGGCAGCTTACAAGACGGGTGAACACACAACAGGCCGAGAGTGTCCTGCCCTGCTCTCTAGGCCCCAGAACAAATGCCGCTCTCTCTCTCGCACTGGAGCCTTTCACAGGCGGACTGGTCCCAGGGCGAACCGACCGGAACCAGTTCAGTGTCCTCGCCCCGCCACTAACGCCTCACGTGCTTGCTCCGCCCCACCCCTCTCAGCCTCTTAACCTGTAAGCCCCAGCCCTGACCTCTCACGTCCTCGCTCCGCCCAACCCCTCTCTGGCTGACACACAAGCCCCACCTGCAACCCCTCAAGTCCTCACAGTGGAGTGGCAGCTGCCCAAGCCCCATTTGCTCTGACCCCTCCCTCCCGTGGCGGCACCAGGCCTGGATGGAGGAAAACAAAACAAAAGAGGAGGCAGTGGTGGGCGGGCTGCCGCACCTGTCCACTCTCGACCTGGCCCTGGGCCTACACTGAAAGCTCACCGCTGACGGAGCTGGCTCCGGAGGACAGGCTTCAGCCTAACATAGGCGAAGCCCCTTCAGGAAGAGGAAAAATGAAGCAGCAGGCCCCACCTCATACACCTTCACAGCCACCACACACCAGGCCCCGGGCCTGCCTAGGCTAAAAAGTGCACCTGTGACTGGGAGCTGGCTCCGGAAGCCGGGCTTAGGCCTAATATGGCCTTCCTCACACACACGCGGCACCTGGGTAGAGACAGCCTCCTTCAGGTGCTTCCCCATGAAGAAACGCTGCCTGCACCTTACAGGACCGGTGAACAGGCAACAGACGCCCGGCCTCAGGCCGAGAGTGCCCGCCCAGCTCTGCAGGCCCCGGAACAAATGCTGCTCTTTCAGAGAAAGGCGGCCGCACTGGAGCCTCTCACGGGCAGAACCGCCAAGGACCAGTTCAGCGTCCTCGCCCCGCCCCCGACCGCTCACATCCTTGCTCCACCCCACCCCTCTCAGGCTCTGATCCCGCAAGCCCCGCCCCTGACCTCTCACGTCCTCACTCTGCCCCACCGCTCTCAGGCTCGGACCATGCAAACCCCGCCCCCAGACCACCTGTTCCGTGCCCTGGCTCCACCACCCTGGAGCTCTCCCTCCAAGCCCCGCCCTAGACCGCTGACCTCCGTTCCTCGTCCAGGCCCCACCCCCCGGTGCTCAGCCCCCCACAAGCCCCGCCCTTCTCAAGCCTCAGCCCCACTCCGGCTCCAGCCCGCCTTTTTCTCTGGCTGTTCTTCCCACTGCCTTTGGCTGCTCTCCTCTCAGCTCCACTTCTTCCCCTTCCCACCTGGAGAGGCGGGGCGAACAGAGCAGCAGCCTGTGAACCAGGACAGACCCCTGACCACAGACCACAGACCACAGACCCCCGACCCCAGACACAGAACCCAGACCCCCGACCCCACCCAGACCCCACACACCTGACTCCAGACCCCCAACCCCAGAACACAGATCCGAGACGCCAGACTCCCGACCCCCGACCCCCTACCCAAGACCCCAGACCAGTGCCTAACTCGGTCCGAGACCCCATATCCCAGAGCCCTGTCCTCAGACCCCAGACCCCAGACCCCCGACACAACACCCCCGACCTCAGACTCAGAACCCAGACCCCGGTCCCACGACCCCAGACCCCCGACCCCAGACCCCAGACCCTAGAACCCAGACCTCAGGCCCTAGACCCCAGACCACAGACCCAGAACCCCAACCCTAGACCTAGACCCTGACCCCCGACTCCAGCCCGACCCCACACCCCAGACCCCAGCCCCAAACCCCAGACCCCACACCGCAGACCCCAGGCCCAGACCCCATCTCCAGACCCAGAACCCAGCCCCCACACACAGACCCCAGACCCCGACACCAGACCACAGACCACCGACCCCAGACCCACGTCCCCAGACCCAGGACCCCAGATCCCAGACCCAGGACCCGAGACCCCAGACCCCCTAGCCCAGACTCCTGACCCCAGACCCCAGACCCCTGACCCCAGACTCAAACTCCAGACCCCAGACCCTAGACCCCCTAGCCCAGACCCCAGACCCCTGACCCCAGACTCAAACTCCAGAACCCAGACCCCAGACCCCAGACCCCAGACCATCTAGCCCAGACCCCTGACCCCAGACCCGAGACCCCAGACCCCCTAGCCCAAACCCCTGACCCGAGACCCCTGACCCCAAACCCCAGACCCCTGAACCCAGACCCCAGACCTCCTAGCCCAGACCCCAGACCCCTGACCCCAGACTGAAACTCCAGACCCCAGACCCCAGACCCCAGACGCCAGACCCCCTAGCCCAGACCCCTGACCCCAGACTCAAACTCCAGACCCAGACCCCAGACCCCTGACCCCAGACCCCCTAGTCCAGGCCCCTGACCCCAGACTCAAACTCCAGACCCAGACCCCAGACCCCAGACCCCAGACCCCCTACCCAGACCCCTGACCCCAGACTCAAACTCCAGACCCAGACCCCAGACCCCAGACCACAGACCCCCTACCCAGACCCCTGACCCCAGACTCAAACTCCAGACCCAGACCCCAGACCCCTGACCCCAGACCCCCTAGCCCAGACCCCTGACCCCAGATTCAAACTCCAGACCCAGACCCCAGACCCCTGACCCCAGACCCCCTAGCTCAGACCCCTGACCCCAGATTTAAACTCCAGACCCCCTAGCCCAGACCCCTGATCCCAGACCCCAGACCACAGACCCCAGACCCCCTAGCCCAGACCCCTGACCACAGACTCAAACTCCAGACCCAGACCCCAGACCCCAGACCCCTAAGCCCAGACCCCTGACCCCAGACCCCTGACCCTAGACCCCAGACCCCAGACCCCAGACCCCCTAGTCCAGACCCCTGACCCCAGACCCCAGACCGCTGACCCAGACCCCAGACCACAGACCCCTTAGCCCAGACCCCTGACCGCAGACCCCTGACCCCTGACCCCAGACCCCAGACCCCAGACCTCAGACCCCCTAGCCCAGACCCCTGACCCCAGACCCCAGACCCCTAACCAAAGACCCCAGACCCCAGACCCCCTAGCCCAGACCCCTGACTCCAGACCCCAGACCCCTGACCCCAGACTCAAACTCCAGACCCCACCCCCAACACCTGACCCCAGACTCCAGACCCCATACCCCTGACGCCAGACCTCAGACCCCAGACTCCTGACCCCAGACCCCAGAACCCAGACGCTGACCCCAGACCCCAGACAGCTGACCCCAGACCCCTGACCCCAGACCCCAGACCCCTGACCCCAGACTCAAACTCCAGACCCAGACGCCTTACCCCAGACCCCCGACCCGGACTCAAACTCCAGACCCAGACCCCAGACCCCAGACCCCTGACCCCAGACTCAAACTCCAGACCCCAGACCCCAGACCCCAGACCCCGTAGCCCAGGCCCCTGACCCAAGACTCAAACTCCAGACCCAGACCACAGACCCCAGACCCCCTAGCCCAGACCCCTGACCCCAGGCTCAAACTCCAGACCAAGACCCCAGACCCCAGACCCAGACCCTCTAGCCCAGACCGCTGACCTCAGAGTCAAACTCCTGACCCAGACCCCAGACCCCTGACCCCCTAGCCCAGACCCCTGACCCCAGACTCAAACTCCAGACCCAGACCCCACACCCCTGACCCCAGACCCCCTAGCCCAGACCCCTGACCCCAGACTCAAACTCCATTCCCAGACCCCAGACCCCTGACCCCAGACCACAGACCCCTGACCCCAGACCCCAGACCCCAGACCTCCTAGCCCAGACCCGTGACCCCAGACTCAAACTCCAGACCTAGACCCCTGACCCCAGACCCCAGACCCCAGACCCCAGACCCCCTAGCCCAGACACCTGACCCCAGACCCCAGACTCCTGACCCCAGACCCCAGACCCCAGACCCCCTAGCCCAGACTCCTGGCTCCAGACCCCAGACCCCTGACCCCAGACCCCAGACCCCAGACACCCTAGCCCAGACCCCTAACCCCAGACCCCAGACCCCTGACCATAGACCCCAGGCCCCAGACCCCTAGCCCAGACCCCCGAGCCCAGACCCCTTACCCCAGATCCCAGACCCCTGACCCCAAACCCCAGACCCCCTAGCCCAGACCCCTGACCCCAGACCCCAGACCCGTGACCTCAGACCACAGACCCCAGACCCCCTAGCCCAGACCCCTTACCCCAGATCCCAGACCGCTGACCCCAGATCCCAGACCCCCTAGGCCAGACCCCTGAACCCAGACCCCAAACCCAAGACCCCCTAGTCCAGACCCCTGACCCCAGACCCCAGACCCCAGACCCCCTAGCCCAGACCCCTGACCCCAGACCCCTGACCCCAGACCCCAGAGCCCTGACCCCAGACCCCAGACCCCCTAGCCCAGACCCCTGACCCCAGACCCCAGACCCCTGACCCCAAACCCAGACCCCAGACCCCCTAGCCCAGACCCCTTACCCCAGACCCAAGACCCCCTAGTCCAGAACCCTGACCCCAGACCCCAGACCCCAGACCCCCTAGCCCAGACCCCTGACCCCAGACCCCAGACCCCTGACCCCAGACCCCAGACCCCAGACCCCCTAGCCCAGACCCCTGAACCCAGACCCCTGACCCCAGACCCCAGACCCCCTAGCCCAGACCCCTGACCCCAGACCCCAGACCCCTGACCCCAGACCACAGACCCCAGACCCCCTAGCCCAGACCCCTGAACCCAGACCCCAGACCCCAGACCCCCTAGCCCAGACCCCTGACCCCAGACCCCAGACCCAAGACCCCCTAGTCCAGACCCCTGACCCCAGACCCCAGACCCCTGACCCCAGACCCCAGACCTCAGACCCCCTAGACCAGACCCCTGACCCCAGACCCCTGACCCCAGACCCCAGACCCCCTAGCCCAGACCCCTGACCCCAGACCCCAGACCCCTGACCACAGACCACAGACCGCAGACCCCCTAGCCCAGACCCCTGACCCCAGACCCCAGACCCCAGACCCCCTAGCCCAGACCCCTGACCCCAGACCACAGACCCCAGACCCCCTAGTCCAGACCCCTGACCCCAGACCCCAGACCCCAGACCCCCTAGCCCAGACCCCTGACCCCAGACCCCAGACCCCAGACCCCAGACCCCAACCCCAGACCACAGACCCCCGACCCCCTAGCCCAGACCCCTGACCCCAGACACCAGACCCCTGACACCAGACCCCAGACCCCAGACCCCCTAGCCCAGACCCCTGACCCCAGACCCCAGACCCCTGACCCCATACCCCAGACCCCAGACCCCCTACCCAGACCCCTCACCCCAGACCCCAGACCCCAGACCCCTAGCCCAGACCCCTGACCCCAGACTCAAATTCCAGACCAAGAAACCAGACCCCTGACCTCAGACCCCCTAGCCCAGACCCCTGACCCCAGACTCAAACTCCAGACCCAGACCCCAGACCCCAGACCCCGAACCCCTAGCCCAGATCCCTGACCCCAGACTCAAACTCTAGACCCAGACCCCAGACCCCAGACCCCTGACCCCAGACCCCTGACCCCAGACTCAAACTCCAGGCCCCAGACCCCAGACCCCAGACCCCCTAGCCCAGACTCCAGACCCCTGACCCAAGACTCAAACTCCAGACCAATGACCCCAGACCCCAGACCCCAGACGCCCTAGCCCAGACCCCTGACCCCAGACTCAAACTCCTGACCCAGACCCCAGACCCCAGACCCCAGACCCCCTAGACCAGACCCCTGACCCCAGACTCAAACTCCAGACCCAGACCCCAGACCCCAGACCCCAGACCCCCTAGCCCAGACCCCTGACCCCAGATTCAAACTCCAGACCCAGACCCCAGACCCCAGACCCCAGACCCCCTAGCCCAGACCCCTGACCCCAGACTCAAACTCCAGACCCAGACCCCAGACCCCTGACCCCAGACCCCCTAGCCCAGACCTCTGACCCCAGATTCAAATTCCAGACCCAGACCCCAGACCCCTGACCCCAGACTCAAACTCCATTCCCAGACCCCAGACCCCTGACCCCAGACCACAGACCCCTGACCCCAGACCCCAGACCCCAGACCTCCTAGCCCAGACCCGTGACCCCAGACTCAAACTCCAGACCTAGACCCCTGACCCCAGACCCCAGACCCCAGACCCCAGACCCCCTAGCCCAGACACCTGACCCCAGACCCCAGACTCCTGACCCCAGACCCCAGACCCCAGACCCCCTAGCCCAGACTCCTGGCTCCAGACCCCAGACCCCTGACCCCAGACCCCAGACCCCAGACACCCTAGCCCAGACCCCTAACCCCAGACCCCAGACCCCTGACCATAGACCCCAGGCCCCAGACCCCTAGCCCAGACCCCCGAGCCCAGACCCCTTACCCCAGATCCCAGACCCCTGACCCCAAACCCCAGACCCCCTAGCCCAGACCCCTGACCCCAGACCCCAGACCCGTGACCTCAGACCACAGACCCCAGACCCCCTAGCCCAGACCCCTTACCCCAGATCCCAGACCGCTGACCCCAGATCCCAGACCCCCTAGGCCAGACCCCTGAACCCAGACCCCAAACCCAAGACCCCCTAGTCCAGACCCCTGACCCCAGACCCCAGACCCCAGACCCCCTAGCCCAGACCCCTGACCCCAGACCCCTGACCCCGGACCCCAGAGCCCTGACCCCAGACCCCAGACCCCCTAGCCCAGACCCCTGACTCCAGACCCCAGACCCCTGACCCCAAACCCAGACCCCAGACCCCCTAGCCCAGACCCCTTACCCCAGACCCAAGACCCCCTAGTCCAGAACCCTGACCCCAGACCCCAGACCCCAGACCCCCTAGCCCAGACCACTGACCCCAGACCCCAGACCCCTGACCCCAGACCCCAGACCCCAGACCCCCTAGCCCAGACCCCTGAACCCAGACCCCTGACCCCAGACCCCAGACCCCCTAGCCCAGACCCCTGACCCCAGACCCCAGACCCCTGACCCCAGACCACAGACCCCAGACCCCCTAGCCCAGACCCCTGAACCCAGACCCCAGACCCCAGACCCCCTAGCCCAGACACCTGACCCCAGACCCCAGACCCAAGACCCCCTAGTCCAGACCCCTGACCCCAGACCCCAGACCCCTGACCCCAGACCCCAGACCTCAGACCCCCTAGACCAGACCCCTGACCCCAGACCCCTGACCCCAGACCCCAGACCCCCTAGCCCAGACCCCTGACCCCAGACCCCAGACCCCTGACCACAGACCACAGACCGCAGACCCCCTAGCCCAGACCCCTGACCCCAGACCCCAGACCCCAGACCCCCTAGCCCAGACCCCTGACCCCAGACCACAGACCCCAGACCCCCTAGTCCAGACCCCTGACCCCAGACCCCAGACCCCAGACTCCATAGCCCAGACCCCTGACCCCAGACCCCAGACCCCAGACCCCCTACCCCAGACCCCTGACCCCAGACCCCAGACCCCAACCCCAGACCACAGACCCCCGACCCCCTAGCCCAGACCCCTGACCCCAGACACCAGACCCCTGACACCAGACCCCAGACCCCAGACGCCCTAGCCCAGACCCCTGACCCCAGACCCCAGACCCCAGACCCCCTACCCAGACCCCTCACCCCAGACCCCAGACCCCAGACCCCCTAGCCCAGACCCCTGACCCCAGACTCAAATTCCAGACCAAGAAACCAGACCCCTGACCTCAGACCCCCTAGCCCAGACCCCTGACCCCAGACTCAAACTCCAGACCCAGACCCCAGACCCCAGACCCCGAACCCCTAGCCCAGATCCCTGACCCCAGACTCAAACTCCAGACCCAGACCCCAGACCCCAGACCCCTGACCCCAGACCCCTGACCCCAGACTCAAACTCCAGGCCCCAGACCCCAGACCCCAGACCCCCTAGCCCAGACTCCAGACCCCTGACCCAAGACTCAAACTCCAGACCAATGACCCCAGACCCCAGACCCCAGACGCCCTAGCCCAGACCCCTGACCCCAGACTCAAACTCCAGATCCAGACCCCAGACCCCAGACCCCAGACCCCCTAGACCAGACCCCTGACCCCAGACTCAAACTCCAGACCCAGACCCCAGACCCCAGACCCCAGACCCCCTAGCCCAGACCCCTGACCCCAGACTCAAACTCCAGACCCAGACCCCAGACCCCAGACCCCAGACCCCCTAGCCCAGACCCCTGACCCCAGACTCAAACTCCAGACCCAGACCCCAGACCCCTGACCCCAGACCCCCTAGCCCAGACCTCTGACCCCAGATTCAAATTCCAGACCCAGACCCCAGACCCCTGACCCCAGACCCCCTAGCCCACACCCCTGAACCCAGATTCAAACTCCAGACCCCCTAGCCCAGACCCCTGATCCCAGACCCCAGACCCCAGACCCCAGACTCCCTAGCCCAGACCCCTGACCCCAGACTCAAACTCCAGACCCAGACCCCAGACCCCAGACCCCCTAGCCCAGACCCCTGACCCCAGACCCCAGACCCCTGACCCCAGACGCCAGACCCCCTAGCCCAGACCCCTGACCCCAAACCCCAGACCCCTGACCCCAGACCCCAGACCCCAGAAACCTAGCCAAGACCCCTGACCCCAGACCCCAGACCCCTGACCCCAGACCTCAGACCCCAGACCCCATAGCCCAGAACCCTGACCCCAGACCCCAGACCCCAGACCCCCTAGCACAGACCCCTGACCCCAGGCCCCAGACCCCCTAGCCCAGACCCCTGACCCCTGACCCCTGACCCCAGACCCCAGACCCCTGACCCCAGACCCCGAACCCAGACCCCAGACCCCGAACCCAGACCCCAGACCCCGACCTCAGACCCCACACCCCGACCCCAGACCCCAGACCCCAGACCCCTGACACCAGACCCCTGACCCCGACCCCAGACCCCAGACCCCGACATCAGACCCCGACCCCAGACCCCAGACCCCGTCCCCAGACCGCGACCCCAGACCCCAGACCCCTGACCCCAGACCCCACACCCCAGACCCCAGACCCCTGAGCCCGACCCCAGACCCCAGACCCTGACCCCTGACCCCGACCCCAGACCCCAGACCCCGACCCCAGACCCCTGACCCCAGACCCCAGACCCCACACCCCCGACACCCGACCCCTGACCCCTGACCCCAGACCCCAGACCCCAGACCTCAGAACCCCGAGCCCAGACCCCTGACCCCAGACCCCAGACCCCTGACCTCAGAACCCAGACCCTAGACCCCCTAGCCCAGACCCCTGACCCCATACCCCAGACCCCTGACCCCAGACCCCAGACCCCAGACCCCTTAGCCCAGACCCCTGACCCCAGACCCAGACCCCTGACCCCAGACTCAAACTCCATTCCCCATACCCCAGACCCCTGACCCCAGACTCCAGACCCCAGACCCCTGACCCCAGACCTCAGACCCCAGACCCCTGACCCCAGACCCCAGACCCCAGACCCCAGACCGCAAACTCCAGACCCTGACCCCAGACCCCAGACCCCTGACACGAGACCACTGACCCCAGACCCCAGACCCCTGACCCCAGACTCAAACTCCAGACCCCAGACCCCAGACTCCAGACCCCAGACCCCCTATCCCAGACCCCTGACCCCAGACTCAAACTCCAGACCCAGAACCCAGACCCCAGACCCCAGACCCCATAGCCCAGACCCCTGACCCAGACTCAAACTCCAGACCCAGACCCCAGACACCTGACCCCAGACCCCAGACCCCTGACCCCAGACCCCAGACCCGAGACCCCTGACCCCAGACTCAAACTCCAGACCCAGACCCCAGACCCCAGACCCCTGACCCCAGACCCCAGACCCCAGACCCCTTAGCCCAGACCCCTGACCCCAGACCTCAGACACCTGACCCCAGACCCCAGACCCCAGACCCCCTAGCCCAGACCCCTGACCCCAGACCCCAGACCCCTGACCCCAGGCCCCAGCACCCAGACCCCCTAACCCAGACCCCTGACCCCAGACCCCAGACCCTTGACCCCAGACCCCAGACCCCAGTCCCCCTAGACCAGACCCCTGACCCCAGACCCCAGACCCCTGACCCCAGACCCCAGACCCCAGACCCCCTAGCCCAGACCCCTGACCCCAAACCCCAGACCCCTGATCCCAGAACCCAAACCCCAGACACCTAGCCCAGACCCCAGACCCCCTAGCCCAGACCCCTGACCCCAGACCCCAGACCCCAGACCCCCTAGCCCAGACCCCTGACCCCAGACCCCAGACCCCAGACCCCCTAGCCCAGACCCCTGACCCCAGACCCCAGACCCCAGACCCCCTAGCCCAGACCCCTGACCACAGACCCCTGACCCCAGACCCCAGACCCCTGACCCCAGACCCCGAACCCAGACTCCAGACCCCGAACCCAGACCCCAGACCCCGACCTCAGACCCCACACCCCGGCCCAAGACCCCAGACCCCAGACCCCTGACCCCGACCCCAGACCCCAGATCCCGACATCAGACCCCGACCTCAGACCCCAGACCCCGACCCCAGACCCCAGACCCCAGACCTCTGACCCCGACCCCAGACCCCAGACCCTGACCCCTGACCCCAACCCCAGACCCCAGACCACGACCCCAGACCCCTGACCCCGACCCCAGACCCCAGACCCGAAACCCCAGACCCCAGACCCCAGACCCCAGACCCCATACCCCTGACCCCAGACCCCAGACCCCAGACTCCTGAACCCAGACTCAAACTCCAGACCCAGACCCCAGACCCCTGAACCCAGACCCCAAACTCCAGACCCCAGACCCCAGACCCCCTAGCCCACACCCCTGACCCCAGACCCCAGACCCCAGACCCCCTAGCCCAGACCCCTGACCTCAGACCCCAGACCCCTGACCCCAGACCCCAGACCCCAGACCCCCTAGCCCAGACCCCTGACCCCAGACTCCAGACCACTGACCCCTGACCCCAAACCCCAGACCCCCTAGCCCAGACCCCTGACCCCAGACCCCAGACCCCAGAACCCCTAGCCCAGACCCCTGACCCCAGACCCCACACCCCAGACCCCAGATCCCCTAGCCCAGACCCCTGACCCCAGACCCCAGACCCCCTAGCCCAGACCACTGACCCCAGACCCCTGACCCCAGACCCCAGACCACAGACAACAGACCCCAGACCCCTGACCCCATACCCCAGACCCCAGACAACTGACACCAGACTCAAACTCCAGACCCTGACCCCAGACCACTGACACCAGACCCCCTAACCCAGACCCCTGACCGCAGACTCAAACTCAAGACCCAGACCCCAGACCCCTGACCCCAGACCCCAGCCCCCTGACCCCAGACTCAAATTCCAGACCCAGACCCCAGACCCCACACCCCTGACCCCAGACCCCAGACCCCAGACCCCCTAGCCCAGACCCCTGACCCCAGACCTCAGACCCCTGACCCCAGACCCCAGACCCCAGACCTCCTAGCCCAGACCCCGGACCCCAGACCCCAGACCCCATAATCCCTAGCCCAGACCCCTGATCCCAGACCCCAGACACCAGACCCCTGACCCCAGACCCCAGACACCAGTCGCCCTAGCCCTGACCCCTGACCCCAGACCCCAGACCCAAGACCCCCTAGTCCAGACCCCTGACACCAGACCCCAGACCCCTGACCCCAGACCCCAGACCCCCAGCCCCTAGCCCAGACCCCTGACCACAGACCCCTAACGCCAGACCCCCGACCCCCTAGCCCAGACCCCTGACCCCAGACCCCAGACCCCTGACCCCAGACCCCAGACCCCAGACCCCCTAGCCCAGACCCCTGACCCCAGACCCCAGACCCCAGACCCCCTAGCCCAGACCCCTGACCCCAGACCCCAGACCCAAGACCCCCTAGACCAGACCCCTGACCCCAGACCCCAGACCCCACACCCCCTAGCCCAGACCCCTGACCCCAGACCCCAGAACCCAGAGCCCCTAGCCCAGACCTCTGACCCCAGACCCCAGACCCCTGACCCCAGACCCCAGACCCCCGACCCCCTAGCCCAGACCCCTGACCCCAGACCCCAGACCCCTGACCCCAGACCCCAGACCCCAGACCCCCTAGCCCAGACCCCAGACCCCAGACCCCAGACCCCTGACCCCAGACCCCAGACCCCCTAGCCCAGACCCCTGATCCCAGACCCCAGACCCCAGACCCCCTAGCCCAGACCCCTGACCCCAGACTCAAACTCCAGACCAAGACCCCAGACGACTGACCCCAGACCCCCTAGCCCAGACCCCTGACCCCAGACTCAAACTCCAGACCCAGACCCCAGAACCCAGACCCCGAACCCCTAGCCCAGACCCCTGACCGCAGACTCAAACTCCAGACCCAGACCCCAGACCCCTGACCCCAGACCCCTGACGCCAGACTCAAACTCCAGGCCCCAGACCCCAGACCCCAGACGCCCTAGCCCAGACCCCTGACCCCAGACTCAAACTCCAGACCCAGAACCCAGACCCCAGACCCCAGAACCCCTAGCCCAGACCCCAGACCCCTGACCCCAGACTCAAACTCCAGACCCCAGACCCCAGACCCCAGACCCCAGACCCCCTAGCCCAGACCCCTGACCCCAGACTCAAACTCCAGACCCAGAACCCAGACCCCAGACCCCAGACCCCCTAGCCCAGACCCCTGACCCCAGACTCAAACTCCAGACCCCAGACCCCAGACCCCTGACCCCAGACCCCCTAGTCCAGGCCCCTGACCCCAGATTCAATCTCCAGACCCAGACCCCAGACCCCAGACCCCCTACCCAGACCCCTGACCCCAGACTCAAACTCCAGACCCAGACCCCAGACCCCAGACCCCCTAGCCCAGACCCCTGACCCCAGACTCAAACTGTAGACCCAGACCCCAGACCCCTGACCCCAGACCCCCTAGCCCAGACCCCTGACCCCAGATTCAAACTCCAGACCCAGACCCCAGACCCCAGACCCCAGACCCCCTAGCCCAGACCCCTGACCCCAGACTCAAACTCTAGACCCAGACCCCAGACCCCTGACCCCAGACCCCCTAGCCCAGACCCCTGACCCCAGATTCAAACTCCAGACCCAGACCCCTGATCCCAGACCCCAGACCACAGACCCCAGACCCCCTAGCCCAGACCCCTGACACCAAACTCAAACTCCAGACCCAGACCCCAGACCCCAGACCCCCAGGCCCAGACCCCTGACCCCAGACCCCTGACTCCAGACCCCAGACCCCAGACCCCAGACCCCCTAGTCCAGACCCCTGACCCCAGACCCCAGACCCCTGACCCAGACCCCAGACCCCAGACCCCTTAGCCCAGACCCCTGCCCGCAGACCCCTGACCCCTGACCACAGACCCCAGACCCCAGACCTCAGACCCCCTAGCCCAGACCCCTGACCCCAGACCCCAGACCCCTGACCCCAGACCCCAGACCCCAGACCCCCTAGCCCAGACCCCTGACTCCAGACCCCAGACCCCTGACCCCAGACTCAAACTCCAGACCCCAGACCCCCGACACCTGACCCCAGACTCCAGACACCAGACCCCTGACGCCAGACCTCAGACCCCAGACTCCTGACCACAGACCCCAGAACCCAGACCCTGACCCCAGACCCCAGACCCCTGACCCCAGACCCCTGACCCCAGACCCCAGACCCCTGACCCCAGACTCAAACTCCAGACCCGGACGCCTGACCCAAGACCCCTGACCCCGGACTCAAACTCCAGACCCAGACCCCAGACCCCTGACCCCTGACCCCAGACTACAACTCCAGACCCCAGACCCCAGACCCCAGACCCCGTAGTCCAGACCCCTGACCCAAGACTCAAACTCCAGACCCAGACCACAGACCCCAGACCCCCTAGCCCAGACCCCTGACCCCAGACTCAAACTCCAGACCAAGACCCCAGACCACAGACCCAGACCCTCTAGCCCAGACCGCTGACCTCAGACTCAAACTCCTTACCCAGACCAAAGACCCCAGACCCCCTAGCCCAGACCCCTGACCCCAGACTCAAACTCCAGACCCAGACCCCAGACCCCTGACCCCAGACCCCCTGGCCCAGACCCCTGACCCCAGACTCAAACTCCATTCCCAGACCCCAGACCCCTGACCCCAGACCACAGACCCCTGACCCCAGACCCCAGACCCCAGACCTCCTAGCCCAGACCCCTGACCCCAGACTCAAACTCCAGACCCAGACCCCTGACCCCAGACCCCAGAACCCAGACCCCAGACCCCCTAGCCCAGACCCCTGACCCCAGACCCCAGACCCAAGACCCCCTAGTCCAGACCCCTGACCCCAGACCTCAGACCCCTGACCCCAGACCCCAGACCCCAGACCCCCTAGCCCAGACCCCTTACCCCAGACCCCTGACCCCAGACCCCAGACCCCCTATCCCAGACCCCTGACCCCAGACCCCAGACACCTGACCCAAGACCACAGACCCCAGACCCCCTAGCCCAGACCCCTGACCCCAGACCCCAGACCCCAGACCCCCTAGCCCAGACCCCTGACCCCAGAGCCCAGACCCCAGACCCCCTAGCCCAGACCCCTGACCCCAGACCCCAGACCCAATACTCCCTAGTCCAGACCCCAGACCCCAGACCCCAGACCCCAGACCCCCTAGCCCAGACCCCGGCCCCAGATCCCAGACCCCAGACCCCCTAGCCCAGACCCCTGACCAATGACCCCAGACCCCTGACCCCAGACCCCAGACCCCCGACCCCCTAGCCCAGACCCCTGACCCCAGACCCCAGACCCCTGACCCCAGACCCCAGACCCCATAGCCCAGACCCCTGACCCCAGACCCCAGACCCCTGACCCCAGACCCCAGACCCCAGACCCCCTAGCCCAGACGCCTGACCCCAGACCGCAGACCCCAGACCCCCTAGCCCAGACCCCTGACCCCAGACTCAAACTCCAGACCAAGACCACAGACCCCTGACCCAAGACCCCCTAGCCCAGACCCCTGACCCCAGACTCAAACTCCAGACCCAGACCCCAGACCCCAGACCCCGAACCCCTAGACCAGATCCCTGACCCCAGACTCAAACTCCAGACCCAGACCCCAGACGCCAGACCCCTGACCCCAGACCCCTGACCCCAGACTCAAACTCCAGGCCCCAGACCCCAGACCCCAGACCCCCTAGCCCAGACCACAGACCCCTGACCCCAGACTCAAACTCCAGACCCCAGACCCCCTAGCCCAGACCCCATACCCCTGACCCCAGACTCAAACTCCAGACCCCAGACCCCAGACCCCAGACCCCAGACCCCAGACGCCCTAGCCCAGACCCCTGACCCCAGACTCAAACTCCAGACCCAGACCCCAGACCCCAGACCCCAGACCCCCTAGACCAGACCCCTGACCCCAGACTCAAACTCCAGACCCAGATCCCCTGGCCCCAGACCCCAGAACCCCTAGCCCAGACCCCATACCCCTGACCCCAGACTCAAACTCCAGACCCCAGACCCCAGACCCCAGACCCCAGACCCCAGACGCCCTAGCCCAGACCCCTGACCCCAGACTCAAACTCCAGACCCAGACCCCAGACCCCAGACCCCAGACCCCCTAGACCAGACCCCTGACCCCAGACTCAAACTCCAGACCCAGATCCCAGGCCCCAGACCCCAGACCCCCTAGCCCAGACCCCTGACCGCAGACTCAAACTCCAGACCCAGACCCCAGACCCCAGACCCCAGACCCCCTAGCCCAGACCCGTGACCCCAGACTCAAACTCCAGACCCAGACCCCAGACCCCTGACCCCAGACCCCCTAGCCCAGACCGCTGACCCCAGATTCAAATTCCAGACCCAGACCCCAGACCCCTGACCCCAGACGCCCTAGCCCAGACCCCTGAACCCAGATTCAAACTCCAGACCCCCTAGCCCAGACCCCTGATCCCAGACCCCAGACCCCAGACCCCAGACCCCCTAGCCCAGACCCCTGACCCCAGACTCAAACTCCAGACCCAGACCCCAGACCCCAGACCCCCTAGCCCAGACCCCTGACCCCAGACTCCAGACCCCTGACCCCAGACCCCAGACCCCTGACCCCAGACCCCAGACCCCAGAAACCTAGCCAAGACCCCTGACCCCAGACCCCAGACCCCTGACCCCAGTCCTCAGACCCCAGACCCCATAGCCCAGACCCCTGACCCCAGACCCCAGACCCCAGACGCCCTAGCACAGACTCCTGACCCCAGACCCCAGACCCCAGACCCCCTAGCCCAGACCCCTGACCCCTGATCCCTGAACCCAGACCCCATACCCCTGACCCCAGACCCCGAACCCAGACCCCAGACCCCGAACCCAGACCCCAGACCACCGACCTCAGAACCACACCCCGACCCCATCCCCCAGACCCCAGACCCCTGACACCAGACCCCTGACCCCGACCCCAGACCCCGACATCAGACCCCGACCCCAGACCCAGACCCCGTCACCAGACCGTGACCCCAGACCCCAGACCCCTGACCCCAGACCCCACACCCCAGACCCAGACCCCTGAGCCCGACCCCAGACCCCAGACCCTTGACCACAGACCCCAGACCCCAGTCCCCCTAGCCCAGACCCCTGACCCCAGACTCCAGACCCCTGACCCCAGACCCCAGACCACAGACCCCCTAGCCCAGACCCCTGACCCCAAACCCCAGACCCCTGACCCCAGACCCCAGACCCCAGACACCTAGCCCAGACCCCTGACCCCAGACCCCAGACCCCTAACCCTAGACCTCAGACCCCAGACCCCCTAGCCCAGACACCTGACCCCAGACCCCAGACCACAGACCCCGTATCCCAGACCCCTGACCCCAGACCCCAGACCCCCAGACCCCCTAGCCCAGACCCCTGACCACAGACCCCTGACCCCAGACCCCAGACCCCTGACCCCAGACCCCGAACCCAGACTCCAGACCCCGAACCCAGACCCCAGACCCCGACCTCAGACCCCACACCCCGACCCCAGACCCCAGACCCCAGACCCCTGACCCCGACCCCAGGACCCCAGACCCCGACATCAGACCCCGACCCCAGACCCCAGACCCCGACCCCATACCCCGACCCCAGACCCCAGACCCCAGACCCCTGACCCCAGACCCCAGACCCCTGACCCCGACCCAGACCCAGACCCTGACCCCTGACCCCGACCCCAGACCCCAGACCCAGACCCCAGACCCCTGACCCGAGACCCCAGACCCCAGACCCCAGACCCGATACCCCTGACCCCAGACCCCAGACCCCAGACTCCTGAACCCGGACTCAAACTCCAGAACCAGACCCCAGACCCCTGAACCCAGACCCCAAACTCCAGACCCCAGACCCCAGACCCCTGACCCCAGACCCCAGACCCCCTACCCAGACCCCTGACCCCAGACTCAAACTCCAGACCCAGACCCCAGACCCCAGACCCCAGACCCCCTAGCCCAGACCCCTGACCCCAGACTCAAACTCTAGACCCAGACCCCAGACCCCTGACCCCAGACCCCCTAGCCCAGACCCCCTGACCCCAGATTCAAACTCCAGACCCAGTCCCCAGACCCCTGACCCCAGACCCCTAGCTCAGACCCCTGACCACAGATTTAAACTCCAGACCCCCTAGCCCAGACCCCTGATCCCAGAGCCCAGACCACAGACCCCAGACCCCCTAGCCCAGACCCCCTGACACCAAACTCAAACTCCAGACCAATACCCCCAGACCCCAGACCCCCAAGCCCAGACCCCTGACCCCAGACCTCTGACCCCAGACCCCAGACCCCAAACCCCAGACCCCCTAGTCCAGACCCCTGACCCCAGACCCCAGACCCCTGACCCAGACCCCAGACCCCAGACCCCTTAGCCCAGACCCCTGACCGCAGACCCCTGACCCCTGACCCCAGACCCCAGACCCCTGACCCCAGACCCCATAGCCCAGAACCCCTGACCCCAGACCCCAGACCCCTGACCCCAGACCCCAGACCCCAGACCCCCTAGCCCAGACCCCTGACCCCAGACCCCAGACCCCTGACCCCAGACTCAAACTCCAGACCCCAGACCCCCGACACCTGACCCCAGACTCCAGACCCCAGACCCCTGACGCCAGACCTCAGACCCAGACTCCTGACCACAGACCCCAGAACCCAGACCCTGACCCCAGACCCCAGACCCCTGACCCCACACCCCTGACCCCAGACCCCACACCCCTGACCCCAGACTCAAACTCCAGACCCAGACCCCAGACCCCTGACCCCTGACCCCAGACCCCAGACCCCGTAGTCCAGACCCCTGACCCAAGACTCAAACTCCAGACCCAGACCACAGACCCCAGACCCCCTAGCCCAGACCCCTGACCCCAGACTCAAACTCCAGACCAAGACCCCAGACCACAGACCCAGACCCTCTAGCCCAGACCGCTGACCTCAGACTCAAACTCCTGACCCAGACCAAAGACCCCAGACCCCCTAGCCCAGACCCCTGACCCCAGACTCAAACTCCAGACCCAGACCCCAGACCCCTGACCACAGACCCCCTAGCCCAGACCCCTGACCCCAGACTCAAACTCCATTCCCAGACCCCAGACCCCTGACCCCAGACCAAAGACCCCTGACCCCAGACCCCAGACCCCAGACCTCCTAGCCCAGACCCCTGACCCCAGACTCAAACTCCAGACCCAGACCCCTGACCCCAGACCCCAGACCCCAGACCCCAGACCCCCTAGCCCAGACCCCTGACCCCAGACCCCAGACCCAAGACCCCCTAGTCCAGACCCCTGACCCCAGACCTCAGACCCCTGACCCCAGACCCCAGACCCCAGACCCCCTAGCCCACACCCCTTACCCCAGACCCCTGACCCCAGACCCCAGACCCCCTATCCCAGACCCCTGACCCCAGACCCCAGACCCCTGACCCCAGACCACAGACCCCAGACCCCCTAGCCCAGACCCCTGACCCCAGACCCCAGACCCCAGACCCCCTAGCCCAGACCCCTGACCCCAGACCCCAGACCCAAGACCCCCTAGCCCAGACCCCTGACCCCAGACCCCAGACCCCAGACCGCCTAGCCCAGACCCCGGCCCCAGACCCCTGACCCCAGACCCCAGACCCCAGACCGCCTAGCCCAGACCCCGGCCCCAGACCCCAGACCCCAGACCCCCTAGCCCAGACCCCTGACCAATGACCCCAGACCCCTGACCCCAGACCCCAGACCCCCGACCCCCTAGCCCAGACCCCTGACCCCAGACCCCAGACCCCTGACACCAGACCCCAGACCCCATAGCCCAGACCCCTGACCCCAGACCCCAGACCCCTGACCCCAGACCCCACACCCCAGACCCCCTAGCCCAGACGCCTGACCCCAGACCCCAGACCCCAGACCCCCTAGCCCAGACCCCTGACCCCAGACTCAAACTCCAGACCAAGACCACAGACCCCTGACCCAAGACCCCCTAGCCCAGACCCCTGACCCCAGACTCAAACTCCAGACCCAGACCCCAGACCCCAGACCCCGAACCCCTAGACCAGATCCCTGACCCCAGACTCAAACTCCAGACCCAGACCCCAGACGCCAGACCCCTGACCCCAGACCCCTGACCCCAGACTCAAACTCCAGGCCCCAGACCCCAGACCCCAGACCCCCTAGCCCAGACCACAGACCCCTGACCCCAGACTCAAACTCCAGACCCCAGACCCCCTAGCCCAGACCCCATACCCCTGACCCCAGACTCAAACTCCAGACCACAGACCCCAGACCCCAGACCCCAGACCCCAGACGCCCTAGCCCAGACCCCTGACCCCATACTCAAACTCCAGACCCAGACCCCAGACCCCAGACCCCAGACCCCCTAGACCAGACCCCTGACCCCAGACTCAAACTCCAGACTCAGACCCCAGACCCCAGACCCAGACCCCCTAGCCCAGACACCTGACCCCAGACTCAAACTCCAGACCCAGACCCCAGACCCCAGACCCCAGACCCCCCTAGCCCAGACCCCTGACCCCAGACTCAAACTCCAGACCCAGACCCCAGACCCCTGACCCCAGACCCCCTAGCCCAGACCGCTGACCCCAGATTCAAATTCCAGACCCAGACCCCAGACCCCTGACCCCAGACCCCCTAGCCCAGACCCCTGAACCCAGATTCAAATTCCAGGCCCAGACCCCAGACCCCTGACCCCAGACCCCCTAGCCCAGACTCCTGAACCCAGATTCAAACTCCAGACCCCCTAGCCCAGACCCCTGATCCCAGACCCCAGACCCCAGACCCCAGACCCTCTAGCCCAGACCCCTGACCCCAGACTCAAACTCCAGACCCAGACCCCAGACCCCAGACCCCCTAGCCCAGACCCCTGACCCCAGACCCCAGACCCCTGACCCCAGACCTCAGACCCCAGACCCCGTAGCCCAGACCCCCTGACCCCAGACCCCAGACCCCAGACCCCCTAGCACAGACCCCTGACCCCAGACCCCAGACGCCAGACCCCCTAGCCCAGACCCCTGACCCCTGACCCCTGACCCCAGAACCCAGACCCCTGACCCCAGACCCCGAACCCAGACCCCAGACCCCGAACCCAGACCCCAGACCCCGACCTCAGACCCCACACCCCGACCCCAGCCCCCAGACCCCAGACCCCTGACACCAGACCCCTGACCCCGACCCCAGACCCCAGACCCCGACATCAGACCCCTGACACCAGACCCCTGACCCCGACCCCAGACCCCAGACCCCGACATCAGACCCCGACCCCAGACCCCAGACCCCGTCCACAGACCGCGACCCCAGACCCCACACCCCTGACCCCAGACCCCACACCCCAGACCCCAGACCCCTGAGCCCTACCCCAGACCCCAGACCCTGACCCAGACCCCTGACCCCAGACCCCAGACCCCACACCACAGACACCAGACCCCTGACCCCTGACCCCAGACCCCAGACCCCAGACCTCAGACCCCCGAGCCCAGACCCCTGACCCCAGACGCCAGACCCCTGACCTCAGAACCCAGACCACAGACCCCCTAGCCCAGACCCCTGACCCCATACCCCAGACCCCGGACCCCAGACCCCAGACCCCAGACCCCCTAGCCCAGACCCCTGACCCCAGACCCCAGACCCCTGACCCCAGACTCAAACTCCATTCCCCATACCCCAGACCCCTGACCCCAGACTCCAGACCCCAGACCCCTGACCCAGACCCCAGACCCCAGACCCCTGACCCCAGACGCCAGACCCAGACCCCAGACCGCAAACTCCAGACTCTGACCCCAGACCCCAGACCCCTGACCCCAGACCACTGACCCCAGACCCCAGACCCCTGACCCCAGACTCAAACTCCAGACCCCAGACCCCAGACCCCAGACCCCAGACGCCCTAGCCCAGACCCCTGACCCCAGACTCAAACTCCAGACCCAGACACCAGACCCCAGACTCCCGACCCCCTAGCCCAGACCCTAGACCCCGGCCCCAGACCCCAGACCCCCTAGCCCAGTCCCCTGACCCCAGACTCATACTCCAGACCCAGACCCCAGACCCCAGACCCCATAGCCCAGACCCCTGACCCAGACTCAATCTCCAGACCCAGACCCCAGACCCCTGACACCAGACCCCCTAGCCCAGACCCCTGACCCCAGATTCAAACTCAAGACCCAGACCCCAGACCCCTGACCCAGACCCCTGACCCCAGACCCCAGACCCGAGACCCCTGACCCCAGACTCAAATTCCAGACCCAGACCCCAGACACCAGACCCCTGACCCCAGACCCCAGACCCCAGACCCCTTACCCAGACCCCTGACCCCAGACCTTAGACCCCTGACCCCAGACCCCAGACCCCAGACCCCCCTAGCCCAGACCCCTGACCCCAGACCCCAGACCCCTGACCACAGACCCCAGCACCCAGACCCCCTAACCCAGACCCCTGACCCCAGACCCCAGACCCTTGACCCCAGACCCCAGACCCCAGTCCCCCCTAGCCCAGACCCCTGACCCCAGACCCCAGACCCCTGACCCCAGACCCCAGACCACAGACCCCCTAGCCCAGACCCCTGACCCCAAACCCCAGACCCCTGACCCCAGACCCCAGACCCCAGACACCTAGCCCAGACCCCTGACCCCAGACCCCAGACCCCTGACCCTAGACCTCAGACCCCAGACCCCCTAGCCCAGACCCCTGACCCCAGACACCAGACCCCAGACCCCCTAGCCCAGACCCCTGACCACAGACCCCTGACCCCAGACCCCAGACCCCTGACCCCAGACCCCGAACCCAGACTCCAGACCCCGAACCCAGAACCCAGACCCCGACCTCAGACCCCACACCCCGACCCCAGACCCCAGACCCCAGACCCCTGACCCGGACCCAGACCCCAGACCCCGACATCAGACCCCGACCCCAGACCCCAGACCCCGACCCCAGACCCCGACCCCAGACCCCAGACCCCACCCCAGACCCCTGACCCCGACCCCAGACCCCAGACCCTGACCCCAGACCCCGACCCCAGACCCAGACCCCAGACCCCAGACCCCTGACCCCGACCCCAGACCCCAGACCCTAACCCCTGACCCCGACCTCAGACCCCAGACCACGACCCCAGACCCCTGACCCGAGACCCCAGACCCCAGAACCCAGACCCCATACCCCTGACCCCAGACCCCAGACCCCAGACTCCTGAACCAGACTCAAACTCCAGACCCAGACCCCAGACCCCTGAACCCAGACCCCAAACTCCAGACCCCAGAACCCAGACCCCTGACCCCAGACCCCAGACCCCCTAGCCCAGACCCCTGACCCCAGACCCCAGACCCAGACCCCCTAGCCCAGACCCCTAATCTCAGACCCCAGACCCCTGACCCCAGACCCCAGACCCCAGAACCCCTAGCCCAGACCCCTGACCCCAGACCCCAGACCCCTGACCCCAGACCCCAAACCCCAGACCCCCTAGCCCAGACCCCTGACCCCAGACCCCAGACCCCAGAACCCCTAGCCCAGACCCCTGACCCCAGACTCAAACTCCAGACCCAGACCCCAGACCCCAGACCCCCCTAGCCCAGACCCCTGACCCCAGACTCAATCTCCAGACCCAGAACCCAGACCCCAGACCCCAGACCCCCTAGCCCAGACCCCTGACCCCAGACTCAAACTCCAGACCCAGACCCCAGACCCCAGACCCCAGACCCCCTAGCCGAGACCCCTGACCCCAGACTCAAACTCCAGACCCAGACCCCAGACCCCTGACCACAGACCCCCTAGCCCAGACCCCTGACCCCAGATTCAAACTCCAGACCCAGACGCCAGACCCCTGACCCCAGACCCCCTAGCCCAGACCCCTGACCCCAGATTCAAACTCCAGACCCCCTAGCCCAGACCCCTGATCCCAGACCCCAGACCCCAGACCCCAGACCCCCTAGCCCAGACCCCTGACCACAGACTCAAACTCCAGACCCAGACCCAAGACCCCAGACCCCTAGCCCAGACCCCTGACCCCAGACCCCAACCCCTGACCCCCAGACCCCAGACCCCCTAGCCCAGACCCCTGACCCCAGACCCCAGACCCCTGACCCCTGACCCCAGACCCAGAAACCTAGCCAAGACCCCTGACCCCAGACCCCAGACCCCTTACCCCAGACCTCAGACCCCAGACCCCGTAGCCCTGACCCCTGACCCCAGACCCCAGACCCCTGACCCCTGACACCAGACCCCAGACCCCTGACCCCAGACCACGAACCCAGACCCCAGACCCCGAACCCAGACCACAGACCCCGACCTCAGACCCCACAAACGACCCCAGACCCCAGACCCCAGACCCCTGACACCAGACCCCTGTCCCCGACCCCAGACCCCAGACCCCGACATCAGACCCCGACCCCAGACCCCAGACCCCGACCCCAGACCGCGACCCCAGACCCCATACCCCTGACCCCAGACACCACACCCCAGACCCCAGACGCCTGAGCCCGACCCCAGACCCCAGACCCTGACCCCTGACCCCGACCCCAGACCCCAGACCCCGACCCCAGACCCCTGACCACACACCCCACACCCCACACCCCAGACACCAGACCCCTGACCCCTGACCCCAGACCCCAGACTCCAGACCTCAGACCCCCTAGCCCAGACCCCTGACCCCAGACCCCAGACCCCTGACCCCAGACCCCAGCACCCAGACCCCCTAACCCAGACCCCTGACCCCAGACCCCAGACCCTTGACCCCAGACCCCCAGACCCCAGTCCCCCTAGCCCAGACCCCTGACCCCAGACCCCAGACCCCTGACCCCAGACCCCAGACCACAGACCCCCTAGCCCAGACCCCTGACCCCAAACCCCAGACCCCCTGACCCCAGACCCCAGACCCCAGACACCTAGCCCAGACCCCTGACCCCAGACCGCAGACCCCTGACCCTAGACCTCAGACCCCAGACCCCCTAGCCCAGACCCCTGACCCCCAGACCCCAGACCCCAGACCCCCTAGCCCAGACCCCTGACCACAGACCCCTGACCCCAGACCCCAGACCCCTGACCCCAGACCCCGAACCCAGACTTCAGACCCCGAACCCAGAACCCAGACCCCGACCTCAGACCCCCACACCCCGACCCCAGACCCCAGACCCCAGACCCCTGACCCGGACCCAGACCCCAGACCCCGACATCAGACCCCGACCCCAGACCCCAGACCCCGACCCCAGACCCCGACCCCAGACCCCAGACCCCAGACCCCAGACCCCAGACCCCTGACCCCGACCCCAGACCCCAGACCCTGACCCCTGACCCCGACCTCAGACCCCAGACCACGACCCCAGACCCCTGACCCGAGACCCCAGACCCCAGACCCCAGACCCCATACCCCTGACCCCAGACCCCAGACCCCAGACTCCTGAACCCAGACTCAAACTCCAGACCCAGACCCCAGACCCCTGAACCCAGACCCCAAACTCCAGACTCCAGACCCCAGACCCCTGACCCCAGACCCCAGACCCCCTAGCCCAGACCCCTGACCCCAGACCCCAGACCCCAGACCCCCTAGCCCAGACCCCTGATCTCAGACCCCAGACCCCTGACCCCAGACCCCAGACCCCAGAACCCCTAGCCCAGACCCCTGACCCCAGACCCCAGACCGCTGACCCCAGACCCCAAACCCCAGACCCCCTAGCCCAGACCCCTGACCCCAGACCCCAGAACCCCTAGCCCAGACCCCTGACCCCAGACTCAAACTCCAGACCCAGACCCCAGACCCCAGACCCCCTAGACCAGACCCCTGACCCCAGCCTCAATCTCCAGACCCAGAACCCAGACCCCAGACCCCAGACCCCCAAGCCCAGACCCCTGACCCCAGACTCAAACTCCAGACCCAGACCCCAGACCCCAGACCCCAGACCCCCTAGCCGAGACCCCTGACCCCAGACTCAAACTCCAGACCCAGACCCCAGACCCCTGACCACAGACCCCCTAGCCCAGACCCCTGACCCCAGATTCAAACTCCAGACCCAGACGCCAGACCCCTGACCCCAGACCCCCTAGCCCAGACCCCTGACCCCAGATTCAAACTCCAGACCCCCTAGCCCAGACCCCTGATCCCAGACCCCAGACCCCAGACCCCAGACCCCCTAGCCCAGACCCCTGACCACAGACTCAAACTCCAGACCCAGACCCAAGACCCCAGACCCCTAGCCCAGACCCCTGACCCCAGACCCCAACCCCTGACCCCAGACCCCAGACCCCCTAGCCCAGACCCCTGACCCCAGACCCCAGACCCCTGACCCCTGACCCCAGACCCAGAAACCTAGCCAAGACCCCTGACCCCAGACCCCAGACCCCTTACCCCAGACCTCAGACCCCAGACCCCGTAGCCCTGACCCCTGACCCCAGACCCCAGACCCCTGACCCCTGACACCAGACCCCAGACCCCTGACCCCAGACCCCGAACCCAGACCCCAGACCCTGAACCCAGACCACAGACCCCGACCTCAGACCCCACAAACGACCCCAGACCCCAGACCCCAGACCCCTGACACCAGACCCCTGACCCCGACCCCAGACCCCAGACCCCGACATCAGACCCCGACCCCAGACCCCAGACCCCGACCCCAGACCGCGACCCCAGACCCCAGACCCCTGACCCCAGACACCACACCCCAGACCCCAGACGCCTGAGCCCGACCCCAGACCCCAGACCCTGACCCCTGACCCCGACCCCAGACCCCAGACCCCGACCCCAGACCCCTGACCCCACACCCCACACCCCACACCCCAGACACCAGACCCCTGACCCCTGACCCCAGACCCCAGACCCCAGACCTCAGACCCCCGATCCCAGACCCCTGACCCCAGACCCCAGACCCCTGACCTCAGAACCCAGACCCCAGACCCTCTAGCCCAGACCCCTGACCCCATACCCCAGACCCCTGACCCCAGACCCCAGACCCCAGACCCCCTAGCCCAGACCCCTGACCCCAGACCCCAGACCCCTGACCCCAGACTCAAACTCCAGACCCCATACCCCAGACCCCTGACCCCAGACTCCAGACCCCAGACGCCTGACCCCAGACCCCAGACCCCAGACCCCTGATCCCAGACCCCAGACCCCAGACCCCAGACCCCAAACTCCAGAACCTGACCCCAGACCCCAGACCCCTGACCCCAGACCACTGACCCCAGACCCCAGACCCCTGACCCCAGACTCAAACTCCAGACCCCAGACCCCAGACCCCAGACCCCAGACCCCCTAGCCCAGACCCCTGACCCCAGACTCAAACTCCAGACCCAGACCCCAGACCCCAGACTCCAGACCCCCTAGCCCAGACCCCTGACCCCGGCCCCAGACCCCAGACCCCCTAGCCCAGTCCCCTGACCCCAGACTCATACTCCAGACCCAGACCCCAGACCCCAGACCCCAGTCCCCATAGCCCAGACCCCTGACCCCAGACTCAAACTCCAGACCCAGACCCCAGACCCCTGACACCAGACCCCCTAGCCCAGACCCCTGACCCCAGACTCAAAGTCAAGACCCAGACCCCAGACCCCTGACCCCAGACCCCAGACGCCTGACCCCAGACCCCAGACCCGAGACCCCTGACCCCAGACTCAAACTCCAGACCCAGACCCCAGACCCCAGACCCCTGACCCCAGACCCCAGACCCCAGACCCCTTAGCCCAGACCCCTGACCCCAGACCTCAGACCCCTGACCCCAGACCCCAGACCCCAGACCCCCTAGCCCAGACCCCTGACCCCAGACCCCAGACCCCTGACCCCAGACCCCCTAACCCAGACCCCTGACGCCAGACCCCAGACCCCTGACACCAGACCCCAGACCCCAGTCCCCCTAGCCCAGACCCCTGACCCCAGACCCCAGACCCCTGACCCCAGACCCCAAACCCCAGACCCCCTAGCCCAGACCCCTGACCCCAAACCCCAGACCCCTGACCCCAGACCCCAGACCCCAGACACCTAGCCCAGACCCCTGACCCTAGACACCAGACCCCTGACCCCAGACCTCAGACCCCAGACCCCCTAGCCCAGACCCCTGACCCCAGACCGCAGACCCCAGACACCCTAGCCCAGACCCCTGACCCCAGAACCCAGACCCCAGACCCCCTAGCCCAGACCCCTGACCACAGGCCCCTGACCCCAGACCCCAGACCCCTGACCCCAGACCCCGAACCCAGACTCCAGACCCCGAACCCAGACCCAGACCCTGACTCAGACCCCACACCCCGACCCCAGACCCCAGACCCCAGACCGCTGACCCCGACCCCAGACCCCAGACCCCGACATCAGACCCTGACCCCAGACCCCAGACCCCAGACCCCAGACCCCGACCCCAGACCCCAGACCCCAGACCCCTGACCCCGACCCGAGACCCCAGACCCTGACCCCTGACCCCGACCCCAGACCCCAGACCCCGACCACAGACCCCTGACCCGAGACCCCAGACCCCAGACCCCAGACCCCATACCCCTGACCCCAGACCCCAGACCCCAGACTCCTGAACCTAGACTCAATCTCCAGATCCAGACCCCAGACCCCTGAACCCAGACCCCAAACTCCAGACCCCAGACCACAGACCCCTGACCCCAGACCCCAGACCCCCTAGCCCAGACCCCTGACCCCAGACCCCAGACCCCAGACCCCCTAGCCCAGACCCCTGACCCCAGACCCCAACCCCTGACCCCAGACCCCAGACCCCCTAGCCCAGACCCCTGACCCCAGACCCCAGACCCCTGACCCCTGACCCCAGACCCAGAAACCTAGCCAAGACCCCTGACCCCAGACCCCAGACCCCTTACCCCAGACCTCAGACCCCAGACCCCGTAGCCCTGACCCCTGACCCCAGACCCCAGACCCCTGACCCCTGACACCAGACCCCAGACCCCTGACCCCAGACCACGAACCCAGACCCCAGACCCCGAACCCAGACCACAGACCCCGACCTCAGACCCCACAAACGACCCCAGACCCCAGACCCCAGACCCCTGACACCAGACCCCTGTCCCCGACCCCAGACCCCAGACCCCGACATCAGACCCCGACCCCAGACCCCAGACCCCGACCCCAGACCGCGACCCCAGACCCCATACCCCTGACCCCAGACACCACACCCCAGACCCCAGACGCCTGAGCCCGACCCCAGACCCCAGACCCTGACCCCTGACCCCGACCCCAGACCCCAGACCCCGACCCCAGACCCCTGACCACACACCCCACACCCCACACCCCAGACACCAGACCCCTGACCCCTGACCCCAGACCCCAGACTCCAGACCTCAGACCCCCTAGCCCAGACCCCTGACCCCAGACCCCAGACCCCTGACCCCAGACCCCAGCACCCAGACCCCCTAACCCAGACCCCTGACCCCAGACCCCAGACCCTTGACCCCAGACCCCAGACCCCAGTCCCCCTAGCCCAGACCCCTGACCCCAGACCCCAGACCCCTGACCCCAGACCCCAGACCACAGACCCCCTAGCCCAGACCCCTGACCCCAAACCCCAGACCCCTGACCCCAGACCCCAGACCCCAGACACCTAGCCCAGACCCCTGACCCCAGACCGCAGACCCCTGACCCTAGACCTCAGACCCCAGACCCCCTAGCCCAGACCCCTGACCCCAGACCCCAGACCCCAGACCCCCTAGCCCAGACCCCTGACCACAGACCCCTGACCCCAGACCCCAGACCCCTGACCCCAGACCCCGAACCCAGACTTCAGACCCCGAACCCAGAACCCAGACCCCGACCTCAGACCCCCACACCCCGACCCCAGACCCCAGACCCCAGACCCCTGACCCGGACCCAGACCCCAGACCCCGACATCAGACCCCGACCCCAGACCCCAGACCCCGACCCCAGACCCCGACCCCAGACCCCAGACCCCAGACCCCAGACCCCAGACCCCTGACCCCGACCCCAGACCCCAGACCCTGACCCCTGACCCCGACCTCAGACCCCAGACCACGACCCCAGACCCCTGACCCGAGACCCCAGACCCCAGACCCCAGACCCCATACCCCTGACCCCAGACCCCAGACCCCAGACTCCTGAACCCAGACTCAAACTCCAGACCCAGACCCCAGACCCCTGAACCCAGACCCCAAACTCCAGACTCCAGACCCCAGACCCCTGACCCCAGACCCCAGACCCCCTAGCCCAGACCCCTGACCCCAGACCCCAGACCCCAGACCCCCTAGCCCAGACCCCTGATCTCAGACCCCAGACCCCTGACCCCAGACCCCAGACCCCAGAACCCCTAGCCCAGACCCCTGACCCCAGACCCCAGACCGCTGACCCCAGACCCCAAACCCCAGACCCCCTAGCCCAGACCCCTGACCCCAGACCCCAGAACCCCTAGCCCAGACCCCTGACCCCAGACTCAAACTCCAGACCCAGACCCCAGACCCCAGACCCCCTAGACCAGACCCCTGACCCCAGCCTCAATCTCCAGACCCAGAACCCAGACCCCAGACCCCAGACCCCCAAGCCCAGACCCCTGACCCCAGACTCAAACTCCAGACCCAGACCCCAGACCCCAGACCCCAGACCCCCTAGCCGAGACCCCTGACCCCAGACTCAAACTCCAGACCCAGACCCCAGACCCCTGACCACAGACCCCCTAGCCCAGACCCCTGACCCCAGATTCAAACTCCAGACCCAGACGCCAGACCCCTGACCCCAGACCCCCTAGCCCAGACCCCTGACCCCAGATTCAAACTCCAGACCCCCTAGCCCAGACCCCTGATCCCAGACCCCAGACCCCAGACCCCAGACCCCCTAGCCCAGACCCCTGACCACAGACTCAAACTCCAGACCCAGACCCAAGACCCCAGACCCCTAGCCCAGACCCCTGACCCCAGACCCCAACCCCTGACCCCAGACCCCAGACCCCCTAGCCCAGACCCCTGACCCCAGACCCCAGACCCCTGACCCCTGACCCCAGACCCAGAAACCTAGCCAAGACCCCTGACCCCAGACCCCAGACCCCTTACCCCAGACCTCAGACCCCAGACCCCGTAGCCCTGACCCCTGACCCCAGACCCCAGACCCCTGACCCCTGACACCAGACCCCAGACCCCTGACCCCAGACCCCGAACCCAGACCCCAGACCCTGAACCCAGACCACAGACCCCGACCTCAGACCCCACAAACGACCCCAGACCCCAGACCCCAGACCCCTGACACCAGACCCCTGACCCCGACCCCAGACCCCAGACCCCGACATCAGACCCCGACCCCAGACCCCAGACCCCGACCCCAGACCGCGACCCCAGACCCCAGACCCCTGACCCCAGACACCACACCCCAGACCCCAGACGCCTGAGCCCGACCCCAGACCCCAGACCCTGACCCCTGACCCCGACCCCAGACCCCAGACCCCGACCCCAGACCCCTGACCCCACACCCCACACCCCACACCCCAGACACCAGACCCCTGACCCCTGACCCCAGACCCCAGACCCCAGACCTCAGACCCCCGATCCCAGACCCCTGACCCCAGACCCCAGACCCCTGACCTCAGAACCCAGACCCCAGACCCTCTAGCCCAGACCCCTGACCCCATACCCCAGACCCCTGACCCCAGACCCCAGACCCCAGACCCCCTAGCCCAGACCCCTGACCCCAGACCCCAGACCCCTGACCCCAGACTCAAACTCCAGACCCCATACCCCAGACCCCTGACCCCAGACTCCAGACCCCAGACGCCTGACCCCAGACCCCAGACCCCAGACCCCTGATCCCAGACCCCAGACCCCAGACCCCAGACCCCAAACTCCAGAACCTGACCCCAGACCCCAGACCCCTGACCCCAGACCACTGACCCCAGACCCCAGACCCCTGACCCCAGACTCAAACTCCAGACCCCAGACCCCAGACCCCAGACCCCAGACCCCCTAGCCCAGACCCCTGACCCCAGACTCAAACTCCAGACCCAGACCCCAGACCCCAGACTCCAGACCCCCTAGCCCAGACCCCTGACCCCGGCCCCAGACCCCAGACCCCCTAGCCCAGTCCCCTGACCCCAGACTCATACTCCAGACCCAGACCCCAGACCCCAGACCCCAGTCCCCATAGCCCAGACCCCTGACCCCAGACTCAAACTCCAGACCCAGACCCCAGACCCCTGACACCAGACCCCCTAGCCCAGACCCCTGACCCCAGACTCAAAGTCAAGACCCAGACCCCAGACCCCTGACCCCAGACCCCAGACGCCTGACCCCAGACCCCAGACCCGAGACCCCTGACCCCAGACTCAAACTCCAGACCCAGACCCCAGACCCCAGACCCCTGACCCCAGACCCCAGACCCCAGACCCCTTAGCCCAGACCCCTGACCCCAGACCTCAGACCCCTGACCCCAGACCCCAGACCCCAGACCCCCTAGCCCAGACCCCTGACCCCAGACCCCAGACCCCTGACCCCAGACCCCCTAACCCAGACCCCTGACGCCAGACCCCAGACCCCTGACACCAGACCCCAGACCCCAGTCCCCCTAGCCCAGACCCCTGACCCCAGACCCCAGACCCCTGACCCCAGACCCCAAACCCCAGACCCCCTAGCCCAGACCCCTGACCCCAAACCCCAGACCCCTGACCCCAGACCCCAGACCCCAGACACCTAGCCCAGACCCCTGACCCTAGACACCAGACCCCTGACCCCAGACCTCAGACCCCAGACCCCCTAGCCCAGACCCCTGACCCCAGACCGCAGACCCCAGACACCCTAGCCCAGACCCCTGACCCCAGAACCCAGACCCCAGACCCCCTAGCCCAGACCCCTGACCACAGGCCCCTGACCCCAGACCCCAGACCCCTGACCCCAGACCCCGAACCCAGACTCCAGACCCCGAACCCAGACCCAGACCCTGACTCAGACCCCACACCCCGACCCCAGACCCCAGACCCCAGACCGCTGACCCCGACCCCAGACCCCAGACCCCGACATCAGACCCTGACCCCAGACCCCAGACCCCAGACCCCAGACCCCGACCCCAGACCCCAGACCCCAGACCCCTGACCCCGACCCGAGACCCCAGACCCTGACCCCTGACCCCGACCCCAGACCCCAGACCCCGACCACAGACCCCTGACCCGAGACCCCAGACCCCAGACCCCAGACCCCATACCCCTGACCCCAGACCCCAGACCCCAGACTCCTGAACCTAGACTCAATCTCCAGATCCAGACCCCAGACCCCTGAACCCAGACCCCAAACTCCAGACCCCAGACCACAGACCCCTGACCCCAGACCCCAGACCCCCTAGCCCAGACCCCTGACCCCAGACCCCAGACCCCAGACCCCCTAGCCCAGACCCCTGACCTCAGACCCCAGACCCCTTACCCCAGACCCCAGACTCCAGAACCCCTAGCCAAGACCCCTGACCCCAGACCCCAGACCCCTGACCCCAGACCCCAAACCCCAGACCCCCTAGCCCAGACCCCTGACCCCAGACCCCAGAACCCTTAGCCCAGACCCCTGACCCCAGACCCCACACCCCAGACCCCAGATCCCCTAGCCCAAACCCTGACCCGAGACCCCAGACCCCCTAGCCCAGACCACTGACCCCAGACCCCTGACCCCAGACCCCAGACCACAGACAACAGACCCCAGACCCCTGACCCCATACCCCAGACCGCAGACAACTGACCCAAGACTCAAACTCCAGACCCTGACCCCAGACCACTGACACCAGACCCCCTAGCCCAGACCCCTGACCCCAGACTCAAACTCAAGACCCAGACCCCAGACCCCTGACCCTAGACCCCAGACCCCTGACCCCAGACCCCACCCCAGACCCCTGACCCCAGACTCAAATTCAAGACCCAGACCCCAGACCCCAGACCCCTGACCCCAGACCCCAGACCCCAGACCCCCTAGCCCAGACCCCTGACCCCAGACCTCAGACCCCTGACCCCAGACCCCAGACCCCAGACCCCCTAGCCCAGACCCCTGACCCCAGACCCCAGACCCCAGACCCCCTAGCCCAGACCCCTGACCCCAGACCTCAGACCCCTGACCCCAGACCCCAGACCCCAGACCCCCTAGCCCAGACCCCTGACCCCAGACCCCAGACCCCATAACCCCTAGCCCAGACCCCTGATCCCAGAACCCAGACCCCAGACCCCAGTCGCCCTAGCCCAGACCCCTGACCCCAGACCCCAGACCCCTGACCCGAGACCCCAGACCCCAGACACCCTAGCCCAGACCCCTGACCCCAGACCCCAGACCCCTGACCCCAGACTCAAACTCCAGACCCCAGACCCCAGACTCCTGACCCCAGACTCCAGAACCCAGACCCCTGACCCCAGACTCCAGACCCCTGACCCCAGACCCCAGACCCCAGACCCCGTAGCCCAGACACCTGACCCCAGACCCTAGACCTCTGACCCCAACCCCAGACCCCCTAGCCCAGACCCCTGACCCCAGACCCCAGACCCCTGACTCCAGACTCAAACTCCAGACCCCAGACCCCAGACCCCTGACCCCAGACTCCAGACACCAGACCCCTGACCCCAGACCCCAGACCCCAGACCCCAGACCCCAGACCCCTGACCCCAGACTCAAACTCCAGACCCAGACCCCTGACCCCAGACCCCTGACCCCAGACTCAAATTCCAGACCCAGACCCCAGACCTCAGACCCCTGAGCCCAGACTCCAGACCCCTGACCCCAGACTCAAACTCCAGAACTCAGACCCCAGACCCCAGACCCCCTAGCCCAGACCCCAGACTCGACACCAGACTCAAACTCCAGATCCCAGACCCCAGACCCCAGACCCCCTAGCTCAGACCCCTAACCCCAGACTCAAACTCCAGACCCAGACTCCAGACCCAGACCCCAGACCCTCGAGCCAGAGCCCTGTCCCCAGACTCAAACTCCAGACCCAGACCCCAGACCCCAGACCCCCTAGCCCAGACACCAGACCCCAGACCCCAGACCCCTGACCCCAGATCCCAGACCGCAGACCACCTAGCCCAGACCCCTGACCCCAGACCCCAGACCCCTGACCCCAGACCACAGACCCCAGACCCATTAGCCCAGACCCCTGACCCCAGACCCCAGACCCCTAGCCACCCCTGACCCCAGACCCCAGACCCCTGACCCCAGACCCCAGACCCCAGACGCCCTAGCCCAGACCCCTGATCCCAGACCCCCGACCCCTGACCCCAGACCCCAGACCCCAGACCTCCTAGCCCAGACCGCTGACCCCAGACCCTAGACCCCAGACCCCCTAGCCCAGACCCCTGACTCCAGACCCCAGACCCCATAGCCCAGACCCCTGACCCCAGACCACTGACCCCAGACCCCAGACCCCTAACCCCAGACCCCGAACCCAGACCCCACACCCCGACCCCAGACCCCAGACCCCGACACCAGACCCCAGACCCCAACCCCAGACCCCATATCCCAGACCCCTGACCCCAGACTCAAACTCCAGACCCCAGACCCCAGACCCCTGACCCCAGACCCCTGACCCCAGACCCCTGACTCCAGACCCCAGACCCCTGACCCCAGACCCCAGACCCCTGCCCCAGACCCCAGACCCCTGACCCCAGACTCAATCTCCAGACCCAGACCCCCGACCCCAGACCCCTGACCCCAGACCCCAGACCCCTGACCCCAGACTCAAACTCCAGACCCAGAACCCAGACCCCAGACCCCAGACTCTCTAGCCCAGACCCCTGACCCCAGACTCAAACTCCAGACCCACACCCAGACCCCAGACCCCAGACTCTCTAGCCCAGACCGCTGACCCCAGACTCAAACTCCAGACCCAGACCCCAGCCCCCAGACCCCCTGGCCCAGACCTCTGAACCCAGACTCAAATTCCAGACCCTGACCCCAGACCCCTGACCCCAGACCCCCTAGCCCAGAACCCTGACCCCATACTCAAACTCCAGACCCAGACCCCAGACCCCAGATCCCCTAGCTCAGACCCCTGACCCCAGAACCCTGACCCCAGACCCCAGTACCCAGACCCCAGACCGCAGACTCCCTAGCCCAGACCCTTGACCCCAGACCTCGGACCCATGACCCCAGACCCCAGACCCCAGACCCCCTAGCCCAGACCCCTGACCCCAGACCACTGACCCCAGACCCCAGATCCCTGACCCCAGACTCCAGACCCCCTAGCCCAGACCCCTCATCCCAGACCCCAGACCCCTGACCCCAGACTCAAACTCCAGACCCCAGACCGCAGACGCCCTAGCCCAGACCCCAAAACCCTGACCCCAGACTCAAACTCCAGACCCCAGTCCCCAGACCCCAGACCACCTAGCCCAGACCCCTGACCCCAGACTCAAACTCCAGCCCCAGACCCCAGCCCCAGACCCCAGACCCCCTTGCCCATACCCCTGACCCCAGACTCAAACTCCGGACCCAGACCCCAGACCCCAGACCCCCTAGCCCACACCCCTGACCCCAGACTCAAACTCCAGACCCAGACACCAGACCCCAGACCCCAGACCCCCTAGCCCAACCCCTGACCCCAGACTCAAATTCCAGACCCAGACCCCAGACCCCTGACCCCAGACCCCCTAGCCCAGACCACTGACCCTAGACTCAAATTCCAGAGCCACACCCCAGACCCCTGACCCTAGACCCCCTAGCCCAGACCCCTGACCCCAGACTCAAACTCCAGACCCAGACCCCAGACCCCAGACCCCCTAGCCCAGACCCCTGACCCCAGACCCCTGACCCCAAACCCCAAATCCCAGACTCCAGACCCCCTAGCCCGGACCCCTGACCCAAGACCCCAGACCCCTGACCCCAGACCCCGGACCCCAGACCTTAGACCCCCTAGCCCAGACCCCTGACCCCAGACCCCAGACCCCAGACCCCAGACCCCCTAGCCCAGACCCCTGAGCCCAGACTCAAACTCCAGACCCAGACCCCAGACCCCAGACCCCCTAGCCCAGACCCCTGACCCCAGACCCCTGACCCCAAACCCCAAATCCCAGACTCCAGACCCCCTAGCCCAGACCCCTGACCCAAGACCCTAGACCCCTGACCCCAGACGCAGACCCCAGTCCCCAGACCCCTGAACCCAGACCCCTGACCTCTGACCCCAGACCCCGGACCCCAGACCTTAGACCCCCTAGCCCAGACCCCTGACCCCAGACCCCAGACCCCTGACCCCAGACCCCAGACCCCAGACCCCCTAGCCCAGACCGCTGACCACAGACCCCAGACCCCTGACCCCAGACCCCAGACCCCAGACCCCCTAGCCCAGACCCCAGACCCCAGACCGCAGACCCCTGACCCCAGACTAAAACTCCAGACCCCAGACCCCAGACTCCTGACCCTGACTCCAGACCCCAGACCCCTGACCCCAGACCCCAGACCCATGACCCCTGACACCAGACCCCAGACCGCAGACCCCATACCCCAGACCCCAAACTCCAGAGCCTGACCCCAGACCCCAGACCCATTACCCCAAACCCATGACCCCAGACCCCAGACCCCTGACCCCAGACTCAAACTCCAGACCCAGACACCAGACCCCAGACCCCAGACCCCAGACCCCCTAGCCCAGACCCCTGACCCCAGACTCAAACTTCAGACCCAGACCCCTGACCCCAGACCCCTGACCCCAGACCCCAGACCCCTGACCTCTGAACCCAGACCTCTGAACCCAGACTCAAATTCCAGACCCAGACCCCAGACCCCTGACCCCAGACCCCCTAGCCCAGACCCCTGACCCCAGAATCAAACTCCAGACCCAGACCCCAGACCCCAGACCCCTGACCCCAGACCCCTGACCCCAGACCCCAGACCCCCTAGCCCAGACCCCTGACCCCAGACCCCAGACCCCTGACCACAGACCCCGACGCCAGACCCCCTAGCCTAGATCCCTGACCCCAGACCCCAGACCCCTGACCACAGACCCAGACCCAGACCCCCTAGCCCAGACCCCTGACCCCAGACCCCAGACCCCTGACCCCAGACCCGAGACCCCAGACCCTCTAGCCCAGACCCCTGACCCCAGACTCAAACTCCAGACCCAGACCCCAGACCCCAGACCCCCTAGCCCAGACCCCTGATCCCAGACTCAAACTCCAGACCCAGACCCCAGACCGCAGACCCCCTAGCCCAGACCCCTGACCCCAGACTCAAACTCCAGACCCAGACCCCAGATCCCTGACCCCAGACCCCCTAGACCAGGCCCCTGATCCCAGACTCAAACTCCAGACCCAGACCCCAGACCCCTGACCCAAGACCCCCTAGCCCAGACCCCTGACCCCAGACTCAAACTCCAGACCCCCTACCCCAGACCCCTGACCCCAGACCCCGGACCCCAGACCCCAGACCGCCTAGCCCAGACCCCTGACCCCAGACTCAAACTCCAGACCCAGTCCCCAGACCCCAGACCCCCTATCCCAGACACCTGACCCCAGACCCCTGACCCCAGACCCCAGACCCCAGACCCCCTAGCCCAGACCCCTGACCCCAGACCCCAGACCCCTGACCCCAGACCCCAGACCCCAGACCCCCTAGCCCAGACCCCTAACCCCAGACTCCAGACCCCTAACCCCAGACCCCAGACCCCAGACCCCCTAGTCCAGACCCCTGACCCCAGACCCCTGACCCCTGACCCCAGACCCCAGACCCCAGACCTCAGACTCCCTAGCCCAGACCCCTGACCCCAGACTCCAGACCCCTGACCCCAGACCCCAGACCCCAGACCCCCTAGTCCAGACCCCTGACCCCCGACCCCAGACCCCAGACCCCAGACCCCTGACCCCAGACACAAACTCCAGACCCCAGACCCCACACCCCTGACCCCAGACTCCAGACCACAGACCCCTGACCCCAGACCCCAGACCCCTGACCCCACACCCCTGACCCCAGACCCCAGACCCCCAGACTCCAGACCCCAGAACCCAGACCCCAAACTCCAGACCCTGACCCCAGACCCCAGACCCCTGACCACAGAACCCTGACCCCAGACCCCAGACCCCTGACCCCAGACTCAAACTCCAAACCCAGACCCCTGACCCCAGACCCCTGACCCCAGACTCAAACTCCGACCCAGACCCCAGACCCAGACCCCTGACCCCAGACCCCAGACCCCTGACCCAAGACTCAAACTCCAGGCCCCAGACCCCAGACCCCCTAGCCCAGACCCCAGACCCCTGACCCCAGACCCCAGACCCCTGACCCCTGACCCCAGACCCCAGTCCCCAGACCCCAGACCCCAACCCCAAACTCCAGAGCCTGACCCCAGACCCCAGACCCCTGACCCCAGACCCGAGACCCCAGACCCCTGACCCCAGACTCAAACTCCAGACCCAGACCCAAGACCCGAGACCCCTGACCTCAGACCCCAGACCTCTGACCCCAGACTCAAACTCCAGACCCAAGACCCCAGACACCAGACCCCATAGCCCAGACCCCTGACCCCAGATCCCTGACCCCGAACCCCAAACACCAGACCCAAGACCCCCTAGCCCAGACCCCTGACCTAAGACCCCAGACCCCTGACCCCAGACTCCAGAACGCAGACCACCTAGCCCAGACCCCTGACCCCAGACCCCAGACCCCTGACCCCAGTCCCCAGACCCCAGACCCCCTAGCCCAGACTCCTGACCCCAGACTCAAACTCCAGACCCAGACCCCTGACCCCAGACCCCAGACCCCCTAGCCCAGACTCCTGACCCCAGACTCAAACTCCAGACCCAGACCCCAGACCTCTGACCCCAGACCACCTAGCCCAGATCCCTGACCCCAGACTCAAATTCCAGACCGAGACCCAAGACCCCTGACCCCAGACCCGTGACCCCAGACCCCAGACCCCCTAGCCCAGACCCCTGACCCCAGACCCCAGACCCCAGACCCCCTAGCCCAGACCCCTGACCCCAGACCCCAGACCTCTGACCCCAGACCCCAGACCCCAGACCCCTAGCCCAGACCCCTGACCCAGACCCCAGACCCCTGTCCCCAGACCCCAGACCCCCTAGCCCAGACCCCTGACCCAGACCCCATTCCCTGACCCCAGACCCCAGACCCCTTAGCCCAGACCCCTGACCCCAGACCCCAGACCCCTGACCCCAGACCCCAGACCCCAGACCTCCTAGCTCAGACCCCTGACCCCAGACCCTAGACCCAGACCCCCTAGCCCAGACCCCTGACCCCAGACCCCAGACCCCCTATCCCAGACCCCTGACCCCAGACCCCTGACCCCAGACCCCAGACCCCTAACCCCAGACCCTGAACCCAGACCCCCGACCCCGAACCCAGACCCCAGACCCCGACCCCAGACCCGAGACCCCACACCCCTGACCCCAGACCCTAGACGCCTGACACCGACCCCAGACCCCAGACCCCTGACCCCAGACCCAGACGCCTGACCCCGACCCAGACCCCAGACCCCTACCCCAGACCCAGACCCCAGACCCCTGACCCAAGAACCCCTAGCCCAGACCCCTGACCCAGAATCAAACTCCAGACCCCCTACCCCAGACCCCTGACCCCAGACACCAGACCCCTGACCCCAGACCCCTAGCCCAGACCCCTGACCCCAGACTCAAACTCAGGAGCCAGACCCCAGACCCCTGACCCCAGACCCCCTAGCCCAGACCCCTGAGCCCAGACTCAAACTCCAGACCCAGACCCCTGACCCCAGACCCCCTAGCCCAGACCCCTGACCCCAGACTCAAACTCCAGACCCAGACCCCAGACCCCTGACCCCAGACACCCTAGCCCAGACCCCTGACCCCAGACTCAAACTCCAGACCCACTAGCCCAGACCCCTGACCCCAGACCCCAGACCCCAGACCCCCTAGCCCAGACCCCTGACCCCAGACTCAAACTCCAGACCGAGACCCCAGACACCAGACCCCCTAGCCCAGACCCCTGACCCCAGACCCCAGACCCCCTAGCCCAGACCCCAGACCCTGACCCCTGACCCCAGACCCTATACCCCAGACCCTAGACCCTCTAGCCCAGACCCTGACCCCAGACAACTGACCCCTGACCCCAGACCCCAGACCCCAGACCTGAGACCCCCTAGCCCAGTCCTCTGATGCCCGACCCCAGACCCCTGACCCCAGACCCCAGACCCCCTAGCCCAGACCCCTGACCCAGGATCCCAGACCCCTGACCCGAGACCCCAGACCCCAGACCCCCTAGCCCAGACCCCTGACCCCAGACTCCAGACCCCTGACCCCAGACTCAAACTCCACACCCAGACCCCAGACCCCTGACCCCTGACCCCAGACCCCTGACCCCAGACCCCAGACCCCAGACCCCAAACTCCAGACCCTGACCCCAGACCCCAGACCCCTGACCCCAGACCCCTGACCCCAGACCCCAGACCCCTGACCCCAGACCCAGACCCCTGACCCCAGACTCAAACTCCAGACCCAGACCCCTGACCCCAGACCCCTGACCCCAGACTCAAACTCCAGACCCAGAACCCAGACCCCAGACACCTGACCCCCGACCCCAGACCCCTGACCCCCAACTCAAACTCCAGACCCCAGACCCAAGACCCCAGACCCCCTAGCCCAGACCCCAGACCCCTGACCACAGACTCAAACTCCAGACCCCAGACCCAGACCCCAGACCCCCTAGCCCAGACCCCTGACCCCAGACTCAAACTCCAGACCCAGACCCCAGACCCCAGACCCCCTAGCCCAGACCCCTGACCCCAGACTCAAACTCTAGACCCAGACCCCAGACCCCAGACCCTAGACCCCCTGGCCAAGACCCCTGACCCCAGACTCAAACTCCAGACCCAGACTCCAGACAACAGACCCCCTAGCCCAGACCCCTGACCCCAGACTCAAACTCCAGACCCAGACCCCAGACCCCAGACCCCTGTCCCCGACCCCTAGCCCAGACCCCTGACCCCAGACTCAAACTCCAGACCCAGACCCCAGACCCCTGACCCCAGACCTCAGACCCCAGACGCCCTAGCCCAGACCCCTGACCCCGACCCCAGATCCCAGACCCCGACCCCAGACCCCAGACCCCAGATCCCCTAGCCCAGACCCCTGACCCCAGACTCAAACTCCAGACCCAGACCCAGACCCCTGACCCCATACCCCAGACCACAGACCGCCTAGCCCAGACCCCTGACCCCAGACCCCAGACCCCTGAACACAGACTCAAGACCCCAGACCCCCTAGCCCAGACCCCTGACCCCAGACCCCAGACCCCAGACCCCAGGCCCCTTAGCCCAGACCCCTGACCCCAGACCCCAGACCCCAGACCCCCTAGCCCAGACCACTGACCCCAGACCCTAGACCCCAGACCCCTAGCCCAGACCCCTGACAACAGACCCCAGACCCCCTAGCCCAGACCCCTGACGCCAGAACCCAGACCCCTGACTCCAGACTCAAACTCCAGACCCCAGACCCCAGACCCCCTAGCCCAGACCCCAGACCCCTGACCCCAGACTCAAACTCCAGACCCCAGACCCCAGACCCCAGACCCCCTAGCCCAGACCTCAGACCCCAGACTCAAACTCCAGACCCAGACCTCAGACCGCAGACCCCACACCCCTAGCCCATACCCTGACCCCAGACTCAAACTCCAGACCCAGACCCCAGAACCCAGACCCCCTAGACCAGACCCCAGACCCCAGACTCAAACTCCAGACCCAGACCCCAGACCCCAGAACCCAGACCCCCTAGCCCAGACCCCTGACCCCAGACTCAAACTCTAGTCCCAGACCCCAGACCCCTGACCCCAGAACCCCTAGCCCAGACCCCTGACCCCAGACTCAAACTCCAGACCCAGACCCAGGACCCCTGACCCCAGACCCCCTAGCCCAGACCCCTGAATCCAGACTCAAACTCCAGACCCCCTAGCCCAGACCCCTGACCCCAGTCCCCAGACCCCAGACCCCAGACCCCCTAGCCCAGATCCCTGACCCCAGACTCAAACTCCAGACCCAGACCCCAGACGCCAGACCCCCTAGCCCAGACCCCTGACCCCAGACCCCTGAGCCCAGACCCCAGGCCCCAGACTCCAGACCCCCTAGCAAAGACTCCTGACCCCAGACCCCGGACCCCAGACCCCTAGCCCAGACCCCTGACCCCAGACTCAAACTCTAGACCCAGACCCCTGACCCCAGACCCCAGACCCCAGACCGCAGACCCCATAGCCCAGACCCTGAACCCAGACACCTGACCCCTGACCCCAGACCCCAGACCCTTTAGCCCAGACCCCTGACCCCAGACCCCAGACCCCTGACCCCAAACTCAAACTCCAGAACCCAGACCCCAGACCATTGACCCCAGACTCCAGACCACAGACCCCTGACCCCAGACCCCAGACCCCAGACTCAAACTCCAGACCCAGACCCCACACCCAAGACCCCCTAGCCCAGACCCCTGACCCCAGACCCCTGACCCCAAACCCCAGACCCCAGACCCCAGACCCCCTAGCCCAGACCCCTGACCCCAGACCCCAGACCCCTGACCCCAGACCCCAGACCTCAGACCCCAGACCGCAGACCCCTTAGCCCAGACCCCTGACCCCAGACCCCTAACCCCTGACCCCAGACCCCAGACCCCAGACCTCAGAGCCCCTAGCCCAGACCCCTGACCCCAGACCCCAGACCCCTGACCCCACACCCCAGACCCTAGACCCCCTAGCCCAGACCCCTGACCCCAGACCCCAGATACCTGACCCCAGACCCCAGACCCCCTAGCCCAGACCCCTGACCCCAGACACCAGACCCCTGACCCCAGACTCAAAGTCCAGACACCAGACCCCAGACCCCTGACCCCAGACTCCAGACCCCAGACCCCTGACCCCAGACCCCTGACCCCAAACCCCAGACCCCAGACCGCAAACTCCAGACCCTGACCCCAGACCTCAGACCCCTGACCCCAGACCCCCTAGCCCAGACCCCTGCCCCAGACCCCAGACCCCTGAATCCAGACTCCAGACCCCAGACCCCTGACCCCAGACCCCTGACCCCAGACCCCAGACCCCAAACTCCATACCCTGACCCCAGACCTCAGACCCCTAACCCCACACCCCCTAGCCCAGACCTCTGACTCCAGACCCCAGACCCCTGACCCCAGACTCAAACTCCAGAACCAGACCCCAGACCCCAGACCCCCTAGCCCAGACCCATGACCTCAGACCCCAGACCCCCTAACCCAGACCTCTGACCCCAGACCCCAGACCCCTACCCAGACTCAAACTCCAGACCCCAGATCTCAGACCCCCTAGTCCAGACCCCAGACCCCTGATCCCAGACTCAAACTCCAGACCCCAGACCCCAGACCCCAGACCCCAGACCACCTAGCCCAGACCCCTGACCCCAGACTCAAACTCCAGACCCAGACTCCAGACCCCAGACCCCAGACCCCCTAGCCCAGACCCCTGACCCCCGACTCAAACTCCAGACCCAGACCCCAGACCCCTGACCCCAGACCCCCTAGCCCAGACCCTGACCCCAGACTCAAACTCAGGAGCCAGACCCCAGACCCCTGACCCCCAGACCCCCTAGCCCAGACCCCTGACCCCAGACTCAAACTCGAGACCCTCTAGCCCAGACTCCTGACCCCAGACCCAGACCCAGACCCCCTAGCCAGACCCCTGACCCCAGACTCAAACTCCAGACCCAGACTCCAGACCTCAGACCCCAAACCCCCTAGCCCAGACCCCTGACCCCAGACTCAAACTCCAGACGCAGACCCCAGACCCCTGACCCCAGACCCCCTAGCCAAGACACCTGGCCCCAGACTCAAACTCAGAAGCCAGACCCCAGACCCCTGACCCCAGACGCCCTAGCCCAGACCCCTGACCCCAGACTCAACCTCGAGACACTCTAGCCCAGAATCCTGACCCCAGACCCAAGACACCAGACCCCCTAGCCCAGACCCCTGACCCCAGACTCAAACTCCAGACCCAGACCCCAGACCCCAGATCCCTAGCCCAGACCCCTGACCCCAGACCCCTGACCCCAGACCCCTGACCCCAGACCCCAGACCCCAGACCCCCTAGCTCAGACCCCTGACCCCAGACCACAGACCCCTGACCCCAGACCCCAGACCCCAGACCCCAGATCCAGACCCCAGATCCCTAGCCCAGACGCCTGACCCCAGACCCGAGACCCTGATCCCAGACCCGAGACACCAGACCCCCTAGTACAGACCCCTGACCCCAGACTCAAACTCCAGACCCAGACCCCAGACCCAGACCCCAGACCCCCTAGCCCAGACCCCTGACCCAGACTCAAACTCCAGACCCAGACCCCAGACCCCAGACCCCCTAGCCCAGACCCTGACCCCAGACTCTAACTCCAGACCCAGACCCCAGACCCCAGACCGCAGACCCCCTAGCCCAGACACCTGACCCCAGACTCAAACTCCTGACCCAGACCCCAGACCCCTGACCCCAGACACCCTAGCCCAGTCCTCTGACCCCCGATCCCAGACCCCTGACCCCAGACCCCAGACCCCCTAGCCCAGACCCCTGACCCCAGACCCAGACCCCTGACCCCAGACCCCACACACCAGACCCCCTAGCCCAGACCCCTGACCCCAGACTCCAGACCCCTGACCCCAGACTCAAACTCCACACCCCAGACCCCAGACCCCTGACCCCAGACTCCAGACCCCAGACCCCTGACCCCAGACCCCAGACCCCAGACCCCAGACCCCAAACTCCAGACCCTGACCCCAGACCCCAGACCCCTGACCCCAGACCCCTGACCCAGACCCCAGACCCCAGACCCCAGACCCCAGACCCCTGACCCCAGACTCAAACTCCAGACCCAGACCCCTGACCCCAGACCCCTGACCCCAGACTGAAACTCCAGACCCAGACCCCAGACCCCCGACACCTGACCCCCGACCCCAGACCCCTGACCCCAAATTCAACTCCAGACCCCAGACCCCAGACCCCAGACCCCCTAGCCCAGACTCCAGACCCCTGATGCCAGACTCAAACTCCAGACCCCAGACCCAGACCCCAGACCCCCTAGCCAGACCCCTGACCCCAGACCGCAGACCCCTGACCCCAGACTCAAGACCCCAGACCCCCAAGCCCAGACCCCTGACCCCAGACCTCAGATCCCTGACCCCAGACCCCAGACCCCAGGCCCCCTAGCCCAGACCCCTGACCCCAGACCCCAGACCCCAGACCCCCTAGCCCAGACCCCTGACCCCAGACCCTAGACCCTAGACCCCCTAGCCCAGACCCCTGACCCCAGACCCCTGACCCGAGACCCCAGACCCCTGAACCCAGACCCCAGACCCCCTAGCCCAGACCCCTGACGCCAGAACCCAGACCCCTGACCCCAGACTCAAACTCCAGACCCAAGACCCCAGACCCCCTAGCCAGACCCCAGACCCCTGACCCCAGACTCAAACTCCAGACCCCAGACCCCAGACCCCAGACCCCCTAGCCCAGACCCCTGACCCCAGACTCCAGACCGCTGACATTAGACCCCAGACCCCTAGCCCAGACCCCTGACCTCAGACCCCTGTCCCCAGACCCCTGACCCCAGACTCAAGACCCCAGACTCAAGACCCCACACTCCCTAGCCCAGACCCCTGACCCCAGACCCCAGATCCCTGACCCCAGACCCCAGACCCCAGGCCCCCTAGCCCAGACCCCCTGACCCCAACCCCAGACCCCAGACCCCCTAGCCCAGACCCCTGACCCCAGACCCCAGACCCCAGACCCCTGACCCCAGACTCAAGACCCCAGACTCCCTAGCCCAGACCCCTGACCCCAGACCCCAGATCCCTGTCCCCAGACCCCAGACCCCAGGCCCCCTAGCCCAGACCCCTGACCCAGACCCCAGACCCCAGACCCCCTAGCCCAGACCCCTGACCCCAGACCCCAGACCCCAGACCCCCTAGCCCAGACCCCTGACCCCAGACCCCTGACCCGAGACCCAGACCCCTAACCCCAGACCCCAGAACCCCTAGCCCAGACCCCTGACGCCAGAACCCAGACCCCTGACCCCAGACTCAAATCCAGACCCAGACCCCAGACCCCAGACCCTAGACCCCCTGGCCAAGACCCCTGACCCCAGACTCAAACTCCAGACCCAGACTCCAGACAACAGACCCCCTAGCCCAGAGCCCTCACCCCAGACTCAAACTCCAGACCCAGACCCCAGACCCGAGACCCCTGTCCCCGACCCCTAGCCCAGACCCCTGACCCAGACTCAAACTCCAGACCCAGACCCCAGACCCCTGACCCCAGACCCCAGACCCCAGACGCCCTAGCCCAGACCCCTGACCCCGACCCCAGACCCCGGACCCCGACCCCAGACCCCGACCCCAGACCCCAGACCCCAGATCCCCTAGCCCAGACCCCTGAACCCAGACCCCTGACTCAAGACCCCAGACCCCAGACCCCCTAGCCCAGACCCCTGACCCCAGACTCCAGACCGCTGACCTTAGACCCCAGACCCCTAGCACAGACCCCTGAACCCAGACCCCTGTCCCCAGACCCCAGACCCCAGAACCCAGACCCCAGACCCCTGACACCAGACCCAGACCCCAGACCCCTGACCCCAGACTCCAGACCCCAGACCCCCTAGCCGAGACCCCAGACCCCTGACCCCAGACCCCAGACCCCTGAACCCAGACTCAAGACCACAGACCCCCTAGCCCAGACCCCTGACCCCAGACCCCAGATCCCTGACCCCAGACCCCAGACCCCAGGCCCCCTAGCCCAGACCCCTGACCCCAGACCCCAGACCCCAGACCCCCTAGCCCAGATCACTGACCCCAGACCCTAGACCCCAGACCCCTAGCCCAGACCCCTGACCCCAGACCCCAGACCCCCTAGCCCAGACCCCTGACGCCAGAACCCAGACCCCTGACTCCAGACTCAAACTCCAGACCCCAGACCCCAGACCCCCTAGCCCAGACCCCAGACCCCTGACCCCAGACTCAAACTCCAGACCCCAGACCCCAGACCCCAGACCCCCTAGCCCAGACCTCAGACCCCAGACTCAAACTCCAGACCCAGACCCCAGACCCCAGACCCCACACCCCCTCGCCCATACCCCTGACCCCAGACTCAAACTCCAGACCCAGACCCCAGACCGCAGACCCCCTAGACCAGACCCCTGACCCCAGACTCAAACTCCAGACCCAGACCCCAGACCCCAGAACCCAGACCCCCTAGCCCAGTCCCCTGACCCCAGACTCAAACTCCAGACCCAGACCCCAGACCCCTGACCCCAGACCCCCTAGCCCAGACCCCTGACCCCAGACTCAAACTCCAGACCCAGACCCAGGACCCCTGACCCCACACCCCCTAGCCCGACCCCTGACTCCAGACTCAAACTCCAGACCCCCTAGCCCAGACCCCTGACCCCAGTCCCCAGACCCCAGACCCCAGACCCCCTAGCCCAGATCCATGACCCCAGACTCAAACTCCAGACCCAGACCCCAGACCCCAGACCCCCTAGCCCAGACCCCTGACCCCAGACCCCTGAGCCCAGACCCCAGACCCCAGACTCCAGACCCCGTAGCAAAGACTCCTGACCCCAGACCCCGGACCCCAGACCCCCTAGCCCAGACCCCTGACCCCAGACCCCAGACTCCTGACACCCTAGCCCAGACCCCTGACCCCAGACTCAAACTCCAGACCCCCTAGCCCTGACCCCTGACCCCAGACCCCAGACCCCAGACCCCCTAGCCCAGACCCCTGACCCCAGACTCAAACTCTAGACCCAGAACCCTGACCCCAGACCCCAGACCCCAGACCGCAGACCCCATAGCCCAGACCCCTGAACCCAGACACCTGACCCCTGACCCCAGACCCCAGACCCTTTAGCCCAGACCCCTGACCCCAGACCCCAGACCCCTGACCCCAGACTCAAACTCCAGACCCCGGACCCCAGACCACTGACCCCAGACTCCAGACCACAGACCCCTGACCCCAGACCCCAGACCCCTGACCCCAGACCGCACACCCCAGACTCCAGACCCCAAACTCCAGTCCCTGACCCCAGACCCCTGACCCAAGACCCCTGACCCCAGACCCCAGACCCCAGACCCCAGACTCAAACTCCAGACCCAGACCCCAGACCCAAGACCCCCTAGCCCAGACCCCTGACCCGAGACCCCTGACCCCAAACCCCAGACCCCAGACCCCAGACCCCCTAGCCAGACCCCTGACCCCAGACCCCAGACCCCCTGACCCCAGACCCCAGACCTCAGATCCCAGACCGCAGACCCCTTAGCCCAGACCCTGACCCCACAACCCTGACCCCTGACCCCAGACCCCAGACCCCAGACCTCAGAGCCCCTAGCCAGACCCCTGACCCCAGACCCCAGACCCCTGACCCCACACCCCAGACCCTAGACCCCCTAGCCCAGACCTCTGACCCCAGACCCCAGATACATGACCCCAGGACCCCAGACCCCAGACCCCTAGCCCATACCCCTGACCCCAGACCCCAGACCCCTGACCTCAGACTCAAACTCCAGACCCCAGACCCCAGACCCCAGACCCCTGACCCCAGACTCCAGACCCCAGACCCTGACCCAGACCCCTGACCCCAGACCCCAGACCCCAGACCCCAGACCCCAAAACTCCAGACCCTGACCCCAGACCTCAGACCCCTGACCCAGACCCCTAGCCCAGACCCCTGACCCAGACCCCAGACCGCTGACCCCAGACTCCAGACCCCAGACCCCTGACCCAGACCCCTGAACCCCAGACCCCAGACCCCAGACCCCAGACCCCAAACTCCAGACCCTGACCGCAGACCTCAGACCCCTGACCCCAGACCCCCTAGACCAGACCCTGACCCCAGACCCCAGACCCCTGACCCAGACTCAAACTCCAGACCCAGACCCCAGACCTCAGACCCCCTAGCCCAGACCCCTGACCTCAGACCCCAGACCCCCTAACCCAGACCCCCTGACCCAGACCCAGACCCCTACCCAGACTCAAACTCCAGACCCCAGACCCCAGACCCCCCTAGCCCAGACCCCTGACCCAGACTCAAACTCCAGACCCAGACCCCAGACCCCAGATCCCCTAGCCCAGAACCCTGACCCCAGACTCTAACTCCAGACCCAGACCCCAGACCCCAGACCGCAGACCCCCTAGCCCAGACCCCTGACCCCAGACTCAAACTCCAGACCCAGACCCCAGACACCTGACCCCAGACCCCCTAGCCCAGTCCTCTGACCCCCGATCCCAGACCCCTGACCCAGACCCCAGACCCCCTAGCCCAGACCCCTGACCCCAGACCCAGACCCCTGACCCCAGACCCCAGACACCAGACCCCCTAGCCCAGACCCCTGACCCAGACTCCAGACCCCTGACCCCAGACTCAAACTCCACACCCCAGACCCCAGACCCCTGACACCAGACTCCAGACCCCAGACACCTGACCCCAGACCCTAGACCCCAGACCCCAGACCCCAAACTCCAGACCCTGACCCAGACCCAGACCCCTGACCCCAGACCCCCCTGACCCCAGACCCCAGACCCCTGACCCCAGACCCCAGACCCCTGACCCAAGACTCAAACTCCAGACCCAGACCCCTGACCCCAGACCCCTGACCCCAGACTCAAACTCCAGACCCAGACCCTGACCCCAGACCCCTGACCCAGACTCAAACTCAGACCCAGACCCCAGACCCCAGACACCTGACCCCCGACTCCAGACCCCTGACCCCAAATTCAAACACCAGACCCCAGACCCCAGACCCCAGACCCCTAGCCCAGACTCCAGACTCCCTGACGCCAGACTCAAACTCCAGACCCCAGACCCCAGACCCCAGACCCCCTAGCCCAGACCCCTGACCCCAGACCGCAGACCCCTGACCCCAGACTCAAGACCCAGACCCCCAAGCCCAGACCCCTGACCCCAGACCTCAGATCCCTGACCCCAGACCCCAGACACCTGACCCCAGACCCCAGACCCCAGACCCCAGACCCCAAACTCCAGACCCTGACCCCAGACCCCAGACCCCTGACCCCAGACCCCTGACCCCAGACCCCAGAACCCTGACCCCAGACCCCAGACCCCTGACCCCAGACTCAAACTCCAGACCCAGACCCCTGACCCCAGACCCCTGACCCCAGACTCAAACTCCAGACCCAGACCCCTGACCCCAGACCCCTGACCCCAGACTCAAACTCCAGACCCAGACCCCAGACCCAGACACCTGACCCCCGACCCCAGACCCCTGACCCCAAATTCAAACACCAGACCCCAGACCCCAGACCCCAGACCCCCTAGCCCAGACTCCAGACCCCTGACGCCAGACTCAAACTCCAGACCCCAGACCCAGACCCCAGACCCCCTAGCCCAGACCCCTGACCCCAGACCGCAGACCCCTGACCCCAGACTCAAGACCCCAGACCCCCAAGCCCAGACCCCTGACCCCAGACCTCAGATCCCTGACCCCAGACCCCAGACACCAGGCCCCCTAGCCCAGACCCCTGACCCCAGACCCCAGACCCCAGACCCCCTAGCCCAGACCCTGACCCCAGACCCTAGACCCTAGACCCCCTAGCCCAGACCCCTGACCCCAGACCCCTGACCCGAGACCCCCAGACCCCTGAACCCAGACCCCAGACCCCCTAGCCCAGACCCCTGACGCCAGAACCCAGATCCCTGACCCCAGACTCAAACTCCAGACCCCAGACCCCAGACCCCCTAGCCAGACCCCAGACCGCTGACCCCAGACTCAAACTCCAGACCCAGATCCCAGACCCCAGACCCCCTAGCCCAGACCCCTGACCCCAAACTCAAACTCCAGACCCAGACCCCTGACCCCAGACCCCCTAGCCCAGACCCCTGACCCCAGACTCAAACTCCAGTATCAGACCCCAGACCCCTGACCCCAGACCCCTAGCCCAGACCCCTGACCCCAGACTCAAAACCAGACCCAGACTCCAGACCCCTGAGCCCAGACACCTTAGCCCAGACCCCTGACCCCAGACTCAAACTCCAGACCCCCTAGCCCAGACCCCTGACCCCAGACCCCAGACCAAGACCCCCTAGCCAGACCCCTGACCCCAGACTCAAACTCCAGACCCAGACCCAGACACCAGACCCCCTAGCCCAGACCCCTGACCCCAGACACCTGACCCCAGACCCCCTAGCCCAGACCCCTGACCCCAGACGCCTGACTCCTGACTCCAGACCCCAGACCCCAGACCCTAGACCCCTGACCCCAGACCCCAGACCCCTGACCCCAGACTCAAACTCCAGACCCCAGACCCCAGACCCCCTAGCCCAGACTCCAGACCCCTGACCCCAGACTCAAACTCAAGACCCCAGACCCCAGACCCCAGACCCTAGACCCCCTAGGCTAGACCCTGACCCCAGACTCAAACTGCACACCCCAGACCCAGACCCCAGACCCCCTAGCCGAGACCCCTGACCCAGACTCAAACTCCAGGCCCAGACCCAGACCCCAGGCTCCCTAGCCCAGACCCCTGACCCCAGACTCAAACTCCAGACCCAGACCCCAGACCCCTGACCCCAGACCCCAGACCACTGAAACCAGACCCCAGACCCCAGACCCCAGACCCCCTAGCCCAGACCCCTGACCCCAGACCGCTGACCCCTGACCCCAGACCCCAGACCCTCAGACCCCTATCCCAGACCCCTGACCCCAGACCCCGGCCCGTGACCCCACACCCAGACCCCAGACCCCCTAGCCCAGAACCCTGACCACAGACCCCAGACCCTGACCCCAGACCCCAGACCCCAGATCCCCTAGCCCAGACCCTGACCCTACACCCCAGACCCCTGACCCCAGACTCAAACTCCAGACCCAGACCCCAGACACCTGACCCCTGACTCCAGACCCCAGACCTCTGACCCCAGACACCAGACCCATGACCCCAGACCCAAGACCCCAGACCCCAAACCCAGACCCTGACCCCAGACTCCAGACCCTGACCTCAGACCCCAGACCCCTGACTCCAGACTCAAACTCCAGACCCAGACCCCTGACCCCAGACCCCTGACACCAGACTGAAACTCCAGATCCAGACCCCCGACCCCAGACCCCTGACCCCAAACTCAAACTCCTGACCCAGACCCCAGACCCCAGACCCCCTAGCCCAGACCCCAGACCCCTGACCCAGACTCAAACTCCAGACCCCAGACCCCAGACCCCAGACCCCCTAGCCCAGACCCCTGACCCCAGACCCCAGACCCCTGACCCCAGACTCAAGACCCCAGACTCCCTAGCCCAGACCCCTGACCCCAGACCCCTGACCCCGAGGCCCAAACCCCAGACCCCAGACCCCCTAGCCCAGACCCCTGACCCAAGACCCCAGACCCTGACCCCAGACTCCAGACGCAGACCCCCTAGCCCAGACCCCAGACCCAGACCCCTGACCCCTGACGCTAGACCCCAGACCCAGACCTTAAACCCCTATGCCAGACCCCTGACCCCAGACCCCAGACCCCTGACCCCAGACCCCAGACCCCAGACCCCCTAGCCCAGACCCCTGACCCCCAGAACCCAGACCCCTGACCCCAGACGCCAGACCCCAGACCCCATAGCCCAGACCCCTGACCCCAGACCCCAGACCCCTGACCACAGACTAAAACTCCAGACACCACACCCAGACCCCTGACCCCAGACTCCAGACCCCAGACCCCTGACCTCAGACCCCAGACCCCTGACCCCTGACCCCAGACCCCAGACCCCAGACCCCAGACCCCAAACTCCACAGCCTGACCCCAGACCCCTGACCCCAGACCCAAGACCCCTGACCCCAGACCCCAGACCTATGACACCAGACTCAAACTCCAGACCCAGACCCCAGACTCCTGACCCCAGACCCCAGACCCAGACCCCCTAGCCCAGACCCCTGACCCCAGACTAAAACTCCAGACCCAGACTCCAGACCCCAGACCCCAGACCCGCTAGCCCAGACCCCCGGACCCCAGACTCAAACTCCAGACCCAGACCTCCGACCTCTGACCCCAGACCCACTAGCCCAGATCCCTGACCCCAGACCCCAGAACCCACACCCCATAGCCCAGACCCTGAACCCAGACTCAAACTCAAGACCCAGACCCCAGACCCCAGACCCCCTAGCCCAGTCCCCTGACCCCAGACTCTAACTCCAAACCCAGACCCCAGACCCCAGACCGCAGACCCCCTAGCCCAGACCCCTGACCCCAGACTCAAACTCCAGACCCAGACACCAGACCCCAGATCCCCTAGCCCAGACCCCTGACCCCAGACCCCTGACCCAGACCTCAGAACCCAGATCCCCTAGCCCAGACCCCTGACCCAGACCCCAGACCCCTGACCCCAGACCCCAGACCCTGACCCCCTAGCCGAGACACTTGACCCCAGACCCCAGACCCTTGACCCCAGACCCAGACCCCAGACCCCCTATCCCAGACGCCTGACCCCAGACCCCAGAACCCTGACCCCAGACCCGAGACCCCAGACCCCCTAGTACAGACCCCTGACCCCAGACTCATACTCCAGACCCAGACCCCAGACCCCAGACCCCAGACCCCCCTAGCCCAGACCCCTGACCCCAGACTCAAACTCCAGACCCAGACCCCAGACCCCAGACCCCCTAGCCCAGTCCCCTGACCCCAGACTCTAACTCCAGACCCAGACCCCAGACCCCAGACCGCAGACCCCCTAGCCCAGACCCTGACCCCAGACTCAAACTCCAGACCCAGACCCCAGACCCCTGACCCCAGACCCCTAGCCCAGTCCTCTGACCCCCGACCCAGACCCCTGACCCCAGACCCCAGACCCCCTAGCCCAGACCCCTGACCCCAGACCTATACCCCTGACCCCAGACCCCAGACCCCAGACCCCTAGCCCAGACCCCTGACCCCAGACTCCAGACCCCTGACCCAGACTCAAACTCCACACCCCAGACCCCAGACCCCTGACCCCAGACTCCAGACCCCAGACCCCTGACCCCAGACCCCAGACCCCAGACCCAAACTCTAGACCCTGACCCCAGACCCCAGACCCTGACCCCAGACCCCTGACCCCAGACCCCAGACCCCTGACCCCAGACCCCAGACCCTGACCCCAGACTCAAACTCCAGACCCAGACCCCTGACCCCAGACCCCTGACCCAGACTCAAACTCCAGACCCAGACCCCAGACACCAGACCCAGACCCCAAACTCAAACTCCAGACCCCAGACCCAGACCCCCTAGCCCAGACCCCAGACCCCTGACCCCAGACCCCAAACCCTGACCCCAGACCCAGAACCTGACCCCAGACTCAAACTCCAGACCCAGACCCCCGACCCCAGACCCCTGACCCCAAACTCAAACTCCAGACCCCAGACCCCAAACCCCAGACCCCCTAGCCCAGACCCGAGACCCCTGATCCAGACTCAAACTCCAGACCCCAGACCCCAGACCCCAGACCCCCCTAACCCAGACCCCTGACCCCAGACCCCAGACCCCTGACCACAGACTCAAGACCCAGACTCCCTAGCCCAGACCCTGACCCCAGACCCCAGATCCCTGACCCAGACCCCAGACCCCAGGCCCCTAGCCCAGACCCCTGACCCCAGACCCCAGACCCCAGACCTCCTAGCCCAGACCCCTGACCCCATACCCTAGACCCCAGACCCCCTAGCCCAGACCCCTGACCCCAGACTCCTGACCCGAGACCCCAGACCCCTGACCCCAGACCCCAGACCGCCTAGCCCAGACCCCTGACGCCAGAACACAGACCCCTGACCCCAGACTCAAACTCCAGACCCCAGACCCCAGACCCCCTAGCCAGACCCCAGACCCCTGACCCCAGACTCAAACTCCAGACCCCCAGACCCCAGACCCCCTAGCCCAGATCTCTGACCCAGATTCAAACTCCAGACCCAGACCCCAGACCCCACACCCCACACCCCTAGCCCATACCCCTGACCCCAGACTCAAACTCCAGACCCAGACCACAGACCCCCGACCCCCTAGCCCAGACCCCTGACCCCAGACTCAAACTCCAGACCCAGACCCCAGACCCCAGAACCCAGAACCCCCTAGCCCAGACCCCTGACCCCAGACTCAAACTCCAGACCCAGACCCCAGACCCTGACCCCAGAACCCCTAGCCCAGACCCCTGACCCCAGACTCAAACTCCAGACCCAGACCCAGGACCGCTGACCCCAGACCCCCTAGCCCAGACCCCTGACTCCAGACTCAAACTCCAGACCCCCTAGCCCAGACCCCTGACCCCAGACCCCACACCCCACACCCCAGACCCCTAGCCCAGATCCCTGACCCCAGACTGAAACTCCAGACCCAGACCCAGACCCAGACCCCCTAGCCTAGACCACTGACCCCAGACCCTGACCCGAGACCCCAGACCCCAGACTCCAGACCCCCTAGCAAAGGACCCATGACCTCAGACCCTGGACCCCAGACCCCCTAGTCCAGACACCTGACCCCAGACTCAAACTCCAGACCCAGACCCAGGACCCCTGACCCCAGACCCCCTAGCCCAGACCCCTGACCCAAACTCAAACTCCAGACCCAGACCCTTGACCCCAGACCCCCTAGCCCAGACCCCTGACCCCAGACTCAAACTCCAGTACCAGACCCCAGACCCCTGACCCCAAACCCCTAGCCCAGACCCCTGACCCCAGACTCAAACTCCAGACCCAGACCCCAGACCCCTGACCCCAGACACCCTAGCCCAGACCCCTGACCCCAGACTCAAACTCCAGACCCCCTAGCCCAGACCCCTGACCCCAGACCCCAGACCCAGACCCCCTAGCCCAGACCCCTGACCCCAGACTCAAACTCCAGACCCAGACCCAGACACCAGACCCCCTAGCCCAGACCCCTGACCCCAGACACCTGACCCCAGACCCCCTAGCCCAGACCCCTGACCCAGACGCCTGACTCCTGACTCCAGACCCCAGACCCCAGACCCTAGACCACCGTAGCCCAGACCCCTGACCCCAGACCCCAGACCCCTGACCCCAGACCCCAGACCCCTGACCCCAGACCCCAGACCCAGTCCCCCTAGCCCAGACCCTGACCCCAGACTCCAGACCCGTGACCCCAGACTCAACTCCAGACCCCAGACCCCAGACCCCTGACCCCAGACTCCAGACCCCAGACCCTGACCCCAGACCCCAGACCCCAGACCACAGACCCTGACCCCAGACCCCTGACCCAAACTCCAGACCCTGACCCCAGACCCCAGACCCCTGACCCCAGACCCCGACCCTTGACCCCAGACTCAAACTCCAGACCCAGACCCCTGACCCCAGACCCCTGACCCCAGACCCCAGACCCCCTAGCCCAGACCCCTGACCCCAGACTCAAATCCAGACCCAGACCCCAGACCCCAAGACCCCCTAGCCCAGACCCCTCTCCCCAGACTCAAACTCCAGACCCAGACCCCAGACCCCTAACACCAGACCCCAGACCCTGACCCCATACCCCAGACTCCAGACCCCAGACCCCCTAGCCAAGACCCCTGACCCCAGACTCAAACTCCAGACCCAGACCCCAGACCACACACCCCAGACCCCCTATCCCAGACCCCTGACCCCAGACACAAACTCCAGACCCAGACCCCAGACCCCAGACCCCATACCCCCTAGCCCAGAACCCTGACCCCAGACCCAAGACCCCGGAACCCAGACTCAATCTCCAGACCCCAGACCCCAGACCCCTGACCCCAGACCTCCCGACCCCAGACCCAGACCCAGACCCTGACCCCAGACCCAAACTCCAGATCCAGACCCCAGACCCCTGATCCCAGACTCCAAATTCCAGACCAGACCCCAGACCCCTGACCCCAGACCCTGACCCCAGACCCCACACACAAGACCCCAGACTCCAGACCCCAGACTCAAACTCCAGACCCAGACCCCAGACCCCTGACCCCAGACTCCTGACCCCAGGTCCAGACCCCTGACTCCAGACTCAAACTCCAGACCCAGACCCCAGACCCCAAACTCAAACTCCAGACACAGAGCCAGACCCCAGAACCTTGACCCCAGACCCCAGACCCTTGACCCCAGACTCAAACTCCAGACCCAGACCCCAGACTCCTGACCCCAGACCCCAGACCCCTGACCCCAGAGTCAAACTCCAGACCCAGACCCCAGACCCCTGACCCCAGACCCCTGACCCCAGACCCCAGACCCCTGACCCCAGACTCAAACTCCAGACCCAGACCCCAGACCCTAGACTCAAACTCCAGACCCAGACCCCAGACCCAGACCCCTGACCCCAGACCCCGACCCTTGACCCCAGACTCAAACTCCAGACCCAGACCCCAGACCCCTGACCCCAGACCCCAGACCCCTGACCCCAGACTCAAACTCCAGACCCAGACCCCAGACCCCAGACCACTGACCCCCTAGCCCAGACCCCTGACCCAGACTCAAACAGTAGGACCCAGACCCCAGACCCGAGACCACAAACCCCCTAGCCTAGACCCCTACCCCAAACTCAAACTCCAGACCCAGACCCCAGACCCCAGACCCCTGACCCCAGACCCCAGACCTCAGGGCCCAGACACCCTAGCCCAGACCCCTGACCCAGACCCCAGACCCTGACCCCAGACCCCAGATCCCAGACTCCCTAGCCCAGACCCCTGACCCCAGACCCCAGACCCCAGACCCCAGACCCCTGACCCCAGACCCCAGACCTCAGACCCACTAGCCCAGACCCTGACCCCAGATCCCAGAACACTGACCCCAGACCCCAGACAACCTACCCCAGACCCCTGACCCCAGACCCCAGACCCCTGACCCCAGAGTCAAACTCCAGACCCCAGACCCCAGACCCCTGACCCCAGACTCCAGACCCCCAGACCCCTGACCCCAGACCCCGGACCCCAGACCCCTGACCCCAGACCCCAGACCCCAGAACCCAGACCCCAAACTCCAGACCCTGACCCAGACCCCCAGACCCCTGACCCCAGACCCCAGACCCCTGACCCCAGACTCAAACTCCAGACCCAGACCCCTGACCCCAGACCCCTGACACCAGACCCCAGACCCTTGACCCCACTCTCAAACTCCAGACCCAGACCCAGACCCCTGACCCCAGACTCCAGACCCCAGACTCCTGACCCCAGACCCCAGACCCCAGACCCCCTAGCCCAGACCCCAGACCCCAGACCCCAGACCCCTGACCCAGACTCCAGACCCCTGACCCCAGACTCAAACTCCAGACCCCAGGCTCCAGACCCCCTAGCCAAGTCCCCAGACCCCTGACCCCAGACCCCAGACCCTTGACCCCAGACTCAAACTCCAGACCCAGACCCCAGACCCCTGACCCCAGACCCCAGACCCGTGACCCCAGACTCAAACTCCAGACCCAGACCCCAGACCCCAAACCACTGACCCCCTAGCCCAGACCCCTGACCCAGACTCAAAGTGTAGACCCAGACCCCAGACCCGAGACCACAGACCCCCTAGCCCAGACCCCTACCCCAAACTCAAACTCCAGACCCAGACCCCAGACCCCAGACCCCTGACCCCAGACCCCAGACCTCAGGGCCCAGACACCCTAGCCCAGACCCGTGACCCCAGACCCCAGACCCCTGACCCCAGACCCCAGACCCCAGACCCCCTAGCCCAGACCCCTGACCCCAGACCCCAGACCCCAGACCCCAGACCACTGACCCCAGACCCCAGACCCCAGACCTCAGACCCACTAGCCCAGACCCCTGACCCCAGATCCCAGACCCCTGACCCCAGACCCCAGACACCCTAGCCCAGACCCCTGACCCCAGACCCCAGACCCCAGACCCCTGACCCCAGACCCCAGACCCCAGACAACCTAGCCCAGACCCCTGACCCCAGACCCCAGACCCCTGACCCCAGAGTCAAACTCCAGACCCCAGACCCCAGATCCCTGACCCCAGACTCCAGACCCCAGACCACTGACCCCAGACCCCAGACCCCAGACCCCTGACACCAGACCCCAGACCCCAGACCCCAAACTCCAGACCCTGACCCTAGACCCCAGACCCCTGACCCCAGACCACAGACCCCTGACCCCAGACCCCAGACCCCTGACACCAGACTCAAACTCCAGACCCAGACCCCTGACCCCAGACCCCTGACCCCAGACCCCAGACCCTTGACCCCAGTCTCAAACTCCAGACCCCAGACCCCAGACCCCTGACCCCAGACTCCAGACCCCAGACTCCTGACCCCAGACCCCAGACCCCAGACCCCCTAGCCCAGACCCCAGGCCCCAGACCCCAGACCCCTGACCCAGACTCCAGACCCCTGACCCCAGACTCAAACTCCAGACCCCAGACCCCATACCCCTAGCCAAGTCCCCAGACCCCTGACCCCAGACTCAAACTCCAGACCCAAGACCCCAGACCCCAGACCCCAGACCCCCTAGACCAGACCCCTGAACCCAGACTCAAACTCCAGACCCAGACCCCAGACCCCAGACCCCAGACCCCCTAGCCCAGACCCCTGACCCCAGACTCAAACTCCAGACCCAGACCACACACCCCAGACCCCAGACAACCTAGCCCAGACCCCTGACCCCAGAGTCAAACTCCAGACCCATACCCCAGACCCCAGACCCCCTAGTCCAGACCCCTGACCCCAGACTCAAACTCCAGACCCAGACCCCAGACCCCAGACCCCCTAGCCCAGACCCCTGACCCCAGACTCAAACTCCAGACCCAGACCCCAGACCCCTGACCCCAGACCCCAGACCCCTGACCCCAGACACCAGACCCCAGACCCCAGACCCCCTAGCCCAGACCCCTGACCCCAGACTCAAACTCCAGACCCAGACCCCAGACCCCAGACCCCAGACCCCCTAGCCCAGAACCCTGACCACAGACCCAAGACCCCTGACCCCAGACTCAATCTCCAGACCCCAGACCCCAGATCCCTGACCCCAGACTCCAGACCCCAGACCCCTGACCCAAGACCGCAGACCTCAGACCCCTGACCCCAGACCCCAGACCACAAACTCCAGACCCTGACCCCACACCCCAGATCCCTGACCCCAGACCCCTGACCCCAGACCCCAGACCCCTGACCCCAGACTCAAACTCCAGACCCAGACCCCTGACCCCACACCCCTGACCCCAGACCACAGACCCCTGACCCCAGACTCAAACTCCAGACCCCAGACCCCAGACGCCCTAGCCCAGACCCCAGACCCCTGACCCCAGACTCAAACTCCAGACCCCAGACCCCAGACCCCAGACCCCAGACCCCCTAGCCCAGACCCCTGACCCCAGACTCAAACTCTAGACCCAGACCCCAGACCCCAGACCCCAGACGCCCTAGCCCAGACCCCTGACCCCAGACTCAAACTCCAGGCCCAGAGCCCAGACCCCAGAACCCAGACCTCCTAGCCCAGACCCTGACCCCAGACTCAAACTCCAGACCCAGACCCCAGACCCTGACCCCAGAACCCAGACCCCTGACCCCAGACCCCAGACCCCAGACCGCAAAACCCCTACCCCAGACCCCTGACCCCAGACCCCTGACCCCAGACCCCAGACCCCAGACCCCAGACCCCAAACTCCTGACCCTGACCCCAGACCCCAGACCACCTAGCCCAGACCCCAGACCCCTTACCCCTGACCCCTGACCCCAGACCCCAGACCCCTGACCCCAGACCCCAGACCCCAGACCCCCTAGCCCAGACCCCTGACCCCAGTCCCCAGACCCCAGACCCCAGACCCCCTAGCCCAGACCCCTGACCCCAGACCCCAGACCCCTGACCCCAGACCCCAGACCCCAGACCTCAGACCCCTTAGCCCAGACCCCTGACCCCAGACCCCAGACCCCTGACCCCAGACCCCAGACCCCAGACCCCCTAGCCCAGACCCCTGACCCCAGACCCCAGACCCCAGACCCCAGACCCCAGAACCCCTAGCCCAGACCCCTGACCCCAGACTCAAACTCCTGACCCAGACCCCAGACCCCAGACCCCAGACCCCCTAGCCCAGACCCCTGACCCCAGACTCAAACTCCAGGCCAAGTCCCCAGACCCCAGACCCCAGACCCCCTAGCCCAGACCCCTGACCCCAGACTCAAACTCCAGACCCAGACCCCAGACCCCTGACCCCAGACCCCAGACCCCTGACCCCAGACCCCAGACCCCAGACCCAGACCCTCTAGCCAAGACCCCTGACCCCAGACCCCTGACCCCTGACCCTGGACCCCAGACCCCAGACCTCAGACCCCCTAGCCCAGACCCCTGACCCCAGACCCCAGACCCCTGACCCCAGACCCCAGACCCCAGAACCCTTAGCCCAGACCCAGACCCCAGACCCCAACCCCACCCAGAACGCAGACTCCTGACCACCCACCCCCGACCCCAGAAACCCGACCACCGATCCCTGACCCCAGACTCAAGGGACCCGGCCCCAGACCCCGGCCCCAGACCACCGACCCCAGGACCCAGAACCCAGTCCCCCTAGCCCAGACCCCTGACCCCAGACCCCAGACCCCAGACCCCCTAGCCCAGAACCCTGTCCCCAGACCCCAGACACCAGATCCCCTAGCCCAGACCCCTGACCCCAGACCCCTGACCCCAGACGCCAGATCCCTCACCCCATACCCCAGACCCCCTAGCCCAGACCCCTGACCCCAGACCCCAGACCCCTGACCCCAGATCCCCTAGCCCACACCCCTGACCCCAGACCCCAGACCCCTGACCCCAGACCCTAGACCCCCTAGCCCAGACCCCTGACCCCAGACCCCAGACCCCTGACCCCAGACCCCAGACCCCCTAGCCCAGACCCCTGACCCCAGACCCCAGACCCCTGACACCAGACCCCAGACCCCCTAGCCCAGACCCAGACCCCAGACCCCAACCCCACCCAGAACGCAGACTCCTGACCACCGACCCCCGACCCCAGAAACCCGACCACCGATCCCTGACCCTAGACTCAAGGGACCCCGCCTCAGACCCCGGCCCCAGACCACCGACCCCAGGACCCCGAACCCAGACCCCAGACCCCGAACCCAGACCCCAGACTCAAACCCCAGACCCACACCCCAGACCCCAGACCCCAGACCCCTGACCCCAGACCTCAAACCCCAGACGCCTGACCCCAGACACAAACTCCAGACCCCAGACCCTTGACCCCAGACCCCAGACTCCAGACCCCAGACCCAGACCCAGACCACAGACCCCAGACCCAAACTCCAGATCCAGACCCCAGACCCTTGACCCCAGACTCCAAACTCCAGACCCAGACCCCAGACCGGTGACCCCTGACCCCAGACCCCAGACCCCAGACCCCAGACCCCAGACTCAAACTCCATACCCAGACCCCAGAACCCAGACCCCTGACCCCAGACCCCTGACCCCAGACCCCAGACCCCAGACCCCAGACCCCAGACTCAAACTCCAGACCCAGACCCCAGACCCCAGACTAAACCTCCAGACCGAGACCCCAGACCCCTAGCCCAGACCCCTGACCCCTGACCCCAGACCCCAGACCTCAGACCCCTTAGCCCAGACCCCTGACCCCAGACCCCAGACTCCTGACCCCAGACCCCAGACCCCAGATCCCCTAGCCCAGACACCTGACCCCAGACCCCAGACCCCTGACCCCAGACCCCAGACCCCAGACCCCTTAGCCCAGACCCCTGACCCCAGACCCCAGACCCCTGACCCCAGACTCAAACTCCACACCGCAGACCCCAGACCCCTGACCCCAGACTCCAGACCCCAGACCTCTGACCCCAGACCCCAGACCCCTGACCCCAGACCCCAGACCCCAGACCCCAAATTCCAGACCCTGACCCCAGACCCCAAACCCCTGACCCCAGACCCCTGACCCCAGACCCCAGACCCCTGACCCCAGACCCCAGACCCCTGAACCCAGACTCAAACTACAGACCCAGACCCCTGACCCCAGACCCCTGACCCCAGACTCAAACTCCAGACCCAGACCCCAGACCCCAGAACCCTGACTCCAGACCCCTGACCCCAGACTCAAACTCCAGACCCCAGACCCCAGACCCCAGACCCCCTAGCCCAGACCCCAGACCCCTGACCCCAGACTCAAACTCCAGACCCCAGAGCCCAGACCCCAGACCCCCTAGCCCAGACCCCTGAACCCAGCCTCAAACTCCAGACCCAGACCCCAGACCCCAGATCCCCTAGCCCAAACCCCTGACCCCAGACCCCTGACCCCAGACCCCAGACCCCTGACCCCAGACCCCTGACACCAGACCCCAGACCCTTGACCCCACTCTCAAACTCCAGACCCCAGACCCCAGACCCCTGACCCCAGACTCCAGACCCCAGACTCCTGACCCCAGACCCCAGACCCCAGACCCCCTAGCCCAGACCCCAGACCCCAGACCCCAGACCCCTGACCCAGACTCCAGACCCCTGACCCCAGACTCAAACTCCAGACCCCAGGCTCCAGACCCCCTAGCCAAGTCCCCAGACCCCTGACCCCAGACCCCAGACCCTTGACCCCAGACTCAAACTCCAGACCCAGACCCCAGACCCCTGACCCCAGACCCCAGACCCGTGACCCCAGACTCAAACTCCAGACCCAGACCCCAGACCCCAAACCACTGACCCCCTAGCCCAGACCCCTGACCCCAGACTCAAAGTGTAGACCCAGACCCCAGACCCGAGACCACAGACCCCCTAGCCCAGACCCCTACCCCAAACTCAAACTCCAGACCCAGACCCCAGACCCCAGACCCCTGACCCCAGACCCCAGACCTCAGGGCCCAGACACCCTAGCCCAGACCCGTGACCCCAGACCCCAGACCCCTGACCCCAGACCCCAGACCCCAGACCCCCTAGCCCAGACCCCTGACCCCAGACCCCAGACCCCAGACCCCAGACCACTGACCCCAGACCCCAGACCCCAGACCTCAGACCCACTAGCCCAGACCCCTGACCCCAGATCCCAGACCCCTGACCCCAGACCCCAGACACCCTAGCCCAGACCCCTGACCCCAGACCCCAGACCCCAGACCCCTGACCCCAGACCCCAGACCCCAGACAACCTAGCCCAGACCCCTGACCCCAGACCCCAGACCCCTGACCCCAGAGTCAAACTCCAGACCCCAGACCCCAGATCCCTGACCCCAGACTCCAGACCCCAGACCACTGACCCCAGACCCCAGACCCCAGACCCCTGACACCAGACCCCAGACCCCAGACCCCAAACTCCAGACCCTGACCCTAGACCCCAGACCCCTGACCCCAGACCACAGACCCCTGACCCCAGACCCCAGACCCCTGACACCAGACTCAAACTCCAGACCCAGACCCCTGACCCCAGACCCCTGACCCCAGACCCCAGACCCTTGACCCCAGTCTCAAACTCCAGACCCCAGACCCCAGACCCCTGACCCCAGACTCCAGACCCCAGACTCCTGACCCCAGACCCCAGACCCCAGACCCCCTAGCCCAGACCCCAGGCCCCAGACCCCAGACCCCTGACCCAGACTCCAGACCCCTGACCCCAGACTCAAACTCCAGACCCCAGACCCCATACCCCTAGCCAAGTCCCCAGACCCCTGACCCCAGACTCAAACTCCAGACCCAAGACCCCAGACCCCAGACCCCAGACCCCCTAGACCAGACCCCTGAACCCAGACTCAAACTCCAGACCCAGACCCCAGACCCCAGACCCCAGACCCCCTAGCCCAGACCCCTGACCCCAGACTCAAACTCCAGACCCAGACCACACACCCCAGACCCCAGACAACCTAGCCCAGACCCCTGACCCCAGAGTCAAACTCCAGACCCATACCCCAGACCCCAGACCCCCTAGTCCAGACCCCTGACCCCAGACTCAAACTCCAGACCCAGACCCCAGACCCCAGACCCCCTAGCCCAGACCCCTGACCCCAGACTCAAACTCCAGACCCAGACCCCAGACCCCTGACCCCAGACCCCAGACCCCTGACCCCAGACACCAGACCCCAGACCCCAGACCCCCTAGCCCAGACCCCTGACCCCAGACTCAAACTCCAGACCCAGACCCCAGACCCCAGACCCCAGACCCCCTAGCCCAGAACCCTGACCACAGACCCAAGACCCCTGACCCCAGACTCAATCTCCAGACCCCAGACCCCAGATCCCTGACCCCAGACTCCAGACCCCAGACCCCTGACCCAAGACCGCAGACCTCAGACCCCTGACCCCAGACCCCAGACCACAAACTCCAGACCCTGACCCCACACCCCAGATCCCTGACCCCAGACCCCTGACCCCAGACCCCAGACCCCTGACCCCAGACTCAAACTCCAGACCCAGACCCCTGACCCCACACCCCTGACCCCAGACCACAGACCCCTGACCCCAGACTCAAACTCCAGACCCCAGACCCCAGACCCCCTAGCCCAGACCCCAGACCCCTGACCCCAGACTCAAACTCCAGACCCCAGACCCCAGACCCCAGACCCCAGACCCCCTAGCCCAGACCCCTGACCCCAGACTCAAACTCTAGACCCAGACCCCAGACCCCAGACCCCAGACGCCCTAGCCCAGACCCCTGACCCCAGACTCAAACTCCAGGCCCAGAGCCCAGACCCCAGAACCCAGACCTCCTAGCCCAGACCCTGACCCCAGACTCAAACTCCAGACCCAGACCCCAGACCCTGACCCCAGAACCCAGACCCCTGACCCCAGACCCCAGACCCCAGACCGCAAAACCCCTACCCCAGACCCCTGACCCCAGACCCCTGACCCTAGACCCCAGACCCCAGACCCCAGACCCCAAACTCCTGACCCTGACCCCAGACCCCAGACCACCTAGCCCAGACCCCAGACCCCTTACCCCTGACCCCTGACCCCAGACCCCAGACCCCTGACCCCAGACCCCAGACCCCAGACCCCCTAGCCCAGACCCCTGACCCCAGTCCCCAGACCCCAGACCCCAGACCCCCTAGCCCAGACCCCTGACCCCAGACCCCAGACCCCTGACCCCAGACCCCAGACCCCAGACCTCAGACCCCTTAGCCCAGACCCCTGACCCCAGACCCCAGACCCCTGACCCCAGACCCCAGACCCCAGACCCCCTAGCCCAGACCCCTGACCCCAGACCCCAGACCCCAGACCCCAGACCCCAGAACCCCTAGCCCAGACCCCTGACCCCAGACTCAAACTCCTGACCCAGACCCCAGACCCCAGACCCCAGACCCCCTAGCCCAGACCCCTGACCCCAGACTCAAACTCCAGGCCAAGTCCCCAGACCCCAGACCCCCTAGCCCAGACCCCTGACCCCAGACTCAAACTCCAGACCCAGACCCCAGACCCCTGACCCCAGACCCCAGACCCCTGACCCCAGACCCCAGACCCCAGACCCAGACCCTCTAGCCAAGACCCCTGACCCCAGACCCCTGACCCCTGACCCTGGACCCCAGACCCCAGACCTCAGACCCCCTAGCCCAGACCCCTGACCCCAGACCCCAGACCCCTGACCCCAGACCCCAGACCCCAGAACCCTTAGCCCAGACCCAGACCCCAGACCCCAACCCCACCCAGAACGCAGACTCCTGACCACCCACCCCCGACCCCAGAAACCCGACCACCGATCCCTGACCCCAGACTCAAGGGACCCGGCCCCAGACCCCGGCCCCAGACCACCGACCCCAGGACCCAGAACCCAGTCCCCCTAGCCCAGACCCCTGACCCCAGACCCCAGACCCCAGACCCCCTAGCCCAGAACCCTGTCCCCAGACCCCAGACACCAGATCCCCTAGCCCAGACCCCTGACCCCAGACCCCTGACCCCAGACGCCAGATCCCTCACCCCATACCCCAGACCCCCTAGCCCAGACCCCTGACCCCAGACCCCAGACCCCTGACCCCAGATCCCCTAGCCCACACCCCTGACCCCAGACCCCAGACCCCTGACCCCAGACCCTAGACCCCCTAGCCCAGACCCCTGACCCCAGACCCCAGACCCCTGACCCCAGACCCCAGACCCCCTAGCCCAGACCCCTGACCCCAGACCCCAGACCCCTGACACCAGACCCCAGACCCCCTAGCCCAGACCCAGACCCCAGACCCCAACCCCACCCAGAACGCAGACTCCTGACCACCGACCCCCGACCCCAGAAACCCGACCACCGATCCCTGACCCTAGACTCAAGGGAACCCGCCTCAGACCCCGGCCCCAGACCACCGACCCCAGGACCCCGAACCCAGACCCCAGACCCCGAACCCAGACCCCAGACTCAAACCCCAGACCCACACCCCAGACCCCAGACCCCAGACCCCTGACCCCAGACCTCAAACCCCAGACGCCTGACCCCAGACACAAACTCCAGACCCCAGACCCTTGACCCCAGACCCCAGACTCCAGACCCCAGACCCAGACCCAGACCACAGACCCCAGACCCAAACTCCAGATCCAGACCCCAGACCCTTGACCCCAGACTCCAAACTCCAGACCCAGACCCCAGACCGGTGACCCCTGACCCCAGACCCCAGACCCCAGACCCCAGACCCCAGACTCAAACTCCATACCCAGACCCCAGAACCCAGACCCCTGACCCCAGACCCCTGACCCCAGACCCCAGACCCCAGACCCCAGACCCCAGACTCAAACTCCAGACCCAGACCCCAGACCCCAGACTAAACCTCCAGACCGAGACCCCAGACCCCCTAGCCCAGACCCCTGACCCCTGACCCCAGACCCCAGACCTCAGACCCCTTAGCCCAGACCCCTGACCCCAGACCCCAGACTCCTGACCCCAGACCCCAGACCCCAGACCCCTGACCCCAGACCCCAGACCCCAGACCCCTTAGCCCAGACCCCTGACCCCAGACCCCAGACCCCTGACCCCAGACTCAAACTCCACACCGCAGACCCCAGACCCCTGACCCCAGACTCCAGACCCCAGACCTCTGACCCCAGACCCCAGACCCCTGACCCCAGACCCCAGACCCCAGACCCCAAACTCCAGACCCTGACCCCAGACCCCAAACCCCTGACCCCAGACCCCTGACCCCAGACCCCAGACCCCTGACCCCAGACCCCAGACCCCTGAACCCAGACTCAAACTACAGACCCAGACCCCTGACCCCAGACCCCTGACCCCAGACTCAAACTCCAGACCCAGACCCCAGACCCCAGAACCCTGACTCCAGACCCCTGACCCCAGACTCAAACTCCAGACCCCAGACCCCAGACCCCAGACCCCAGAACCCTGACTCCAGACCCCTGACCCCAGACTCAAACTCCAGACCCCAGAGCCCAGACCCCAGACCCCCTAGCCCAGACCCCTGACCCCAGCCTCAAACTCCAGACCCAGACCCCAGACCCCAGATCCCCTAGCCCAAACCCCTGACCCCAGACCCCTGACCCCAGACCCCAGACCCCTGACCCCAGACCCCAGACCCCTGAACCCAGACTCAAACTACAGACCCAGACCCCTGACCCCAGACCCCTGACCCCAGACTCAAACTCCAGACCCAGACCCCAGACCCCAGAACCCTGACCCCAGACCCCTGACCCCAGACTCAAACTCCAGACCCCAGACCCCAGACCCCAGACCCCCTAGCCCAGACCCCTGACCCCTGACCCCAGACTCAAACTCCAGACCCAGACCCCAGACCCCAGACTAAACCTCCAGACCCAGACCCCAGACCCCCTAGCCCAGACCCCTGACCCCAGACCCCTGACCCCTGACACCAGACCCCAGACCCCAGACCTCAGACCCCTTAGCCCAGACCCATGACCCCAGACCCCAGACCCCTGACCCCAGACCCCAGACCCCAGACCCCCTAGCCCAGACCCCTGACCCCAGACTCAAACTCCAGACCCAGACCCTAGACCCCAGATCCCCTAGCCCAGACCCCTGACCCCAGACTCAAACTCCAGACCCAGACCCCAGACCCTAGACCCCAGAACCCCTAGCCCAGACCCCTGACCCCAGACTCAAACTCCAGACCCAGACCCCAGACCCCTGACCCCAGACCCCACACCCCTGACCCCAGACCCCGGGCCCAGACCCCAGATCCCCGACCCCAGACGCCGACTCCAGACCCTGACCCCAGACCTCAGACCTGCGCCTCAGGACCCCAGACCCCAGACCCCAGACCCCCGACCACAGAATCCCAACTCCAGACGCCAGACCCGATCAAGACCCGACCCCAGATCCAGACCCAAAACCCCGACCCCAGACTCCAGACCCCAGACTCCAGACCCCCTAGCCCAGACCCCTGACGCCAGACTCAAACTCAAGACCCAGACCCCAGACCCCATTTCCCCTAGCCCTGACCCTTGACCCCAGACCCCTGACCCCAGACCCCAGACCCCAGACCCCCTACACCAGACCCCTGACCCCAGACCCCAGACCCCTGACTCCAGACCCCAGACCCCAGACCCCCTAGCCCAGACCCCTGACCCCAGACCCCATACCCCTGACCCCAGATCACAGACCCCAGACCCCCTAGCCCAGACCCCTGACCCCAGACCCCAGACCCCTGACCCCATACCCCAGACCCCCTAGCTCAGACCCCTGACCCCAGACCCCAGACCCTTGACCCCAGACCCCAGACCCCCGACCCCCTAGCCCAGACCCTTGACCCCAGACCCCAGACCCCTGACCCCAGACCCTAGACCCCCTAGCCCCGACCTCTGTCCCAGACCCCAAACCCCTAACCCCAGACCCCAGACCCCCTAGCCCAGACCCCTGACCCCAGACCCCAGACCCCAGACCCCCTAGCTCAGACCCCTGACCCCAGACCCCAGACCCCCTAGCCCAGACCCCTGACCCCAGACCCCTGACTCCAGACCCCAGACCCCTGACCCCAGACCCCAGACCCCCTAGCCCAGACCCCTGACCCCAGACCCCAGACCCCTGACCCCAGACCCCAGACCCCCTAGCCCAGACCCCTGACCCCAGACCACAGACCCCTGACCCCAGACTCCAGACCCCCTAGCACAGACCCAGACCCCAGACCCCAGACCCCTGACCCCAGACCACAGACCCCAGACCCCCTAGCCCAGACCCCAAACCCCAGACCCCTGACCGCAGACCCCAGACCCCAGACCCCCTAGCCCAGACCCAGACCCCAGACCCCAGACCCCTGACCACAGACCCCAGACCCCAGACCGCCTAGCCCAGACCCAGACCCCAGACCCCAGACCCCTGACCACAGACCCCAGACCCCAGACCCCCTAGCCCAGACCCAGACCCCAGACCCCAACCCCACCCAGAACCCAGACCCCTGACCACCGACTCCCGACCGCAGAAACCCGACTACCGATCCCCGACCCCAGACTCCAGGGACCCGGCCCCAGACCCCGGCCCCAGAACACCGACCCGAGGCCCCAGAACCCAGACCCCAGACCCCGAAGCCAGACCCCAGACCCCGAACCGAGACCCCAGACCCCGAACCCAGACCCCAGACTCAAACCCCGGACCCAGACCCCAGACCCCAGACCCCTGACCCAAGACCTCAAACCCCAGACCCCTGACCCCAGACTCAAACTCCAGACCCCAGACCCCTGACCCCAGACCCCAGACTCCAGACCCCAGACCCAAACCCAAACCCCTGACCCCAGACCCAAACTCCAGATCCAGACCCCAGACCCCTGATCCCAGACTCCAAATTCCAGACCCAGACCCCAGACCCCTGACCCCAGACCCCTGACCCCAGACCCCACACACAAGACCCCAGACTCCAGACCCCAGACTCAAACTCAAGACCCAGACCCCAGACCCCTGACCCCAGACTCCTGACCCCAGGTCCCAGACCCCAGACTCCAGACTCAAACTCCAGACCCAGACCCCAGACCCCAAACTCAAACTCCAGACACAGACCCCAGACCCCAGAACCTTGACCCCAGACCCCAGACCCTTGACCCCAGACTCAAACTCCAGACCCAGACCCCAGACTCCTGACCCCAGACCCCAGACCCCTGACCCCAGAGTCAAACTCCAGACCCAGAACCCAGACCCCTGACCCCAGACCCCTGACCCCAGACCCCACACCCCTGACCCCAGACTCAAACTCCAGACCCAGACCCCTGACCCTAGACTCAAACTCCAGACCCAGACCCCAGACCCCAGACCCCGGACCCCAGACCCCAGACCCTTAACTCCAGACTCAAACTCCAGACCCAGACCCCAGACCCCTGACCCCAGACCCCAGACCCCTGACCCCAGACTCAAACTCCAGACCCAGACCCCAGACCCCAGACCACTGACCCCCTAGCCCAGACCCCTGACCCCAGACTCAAACAGTAGACCCAGACCCCAGACCCGAGACCACAGACCCCCTAGCCCAGACCCCTACCCCAAACTCAAACTCCAGACCCAGACCCCAGACCCCAGACCCCTGACCCCAGACCCCAGACCTCAGGGCCCAGATCCCCTAGCCCAGACCCCTGGCCCCAGACCCCAGACCCCTGACCCCAGACCCCAGACCCCAGACTCCTGACCCCAGACCCCAGACCCCAGACCCCAGACCCCTGACCCCAGACCCCAGACCCCAGACCTCAGACCCACTAGCCCAGACCCCTGACCCCAGATCCCAGACCCCTGACCCCAGACCCCAGACCCCTGACCCCAGACCTCAGACCCCAGACAACCTAGCCCAGACCCCTGACCCCAGACCCCAAACCCCTGACCCAGAGTCAAACTCCAGACCCCAGACCCCAGACCCCTGACCCCAGACCCCAGACCCCTGACCCCAGACTCAAACTCCAGAACCAGACCCCTGACCCCAGACCCCTGACCCCAGACCCTTGACCCCAGTCTCAAACTCCAGACCCCAGACCCCAGACCCCTGACCCCAGACTCCAGACCCCAGGCTCCTGACCCCAGACCCCAGATCCCCTAGCCCAGACCCCAGACCCCAGACCCCAGACCCCTGACCCAGACTCCAGACCCCTGACCCCAGACTCAAACTCCAGACCCCAGACCCCAGACCCCCTAGCCAAGTTCCCAGACCCCTGACCCCAGACCCCAGACCCTTGACCCCAGACTCAAACTCCAGACCCAGACCCCAGACCCCTGACCCCAGACCCCAGACCCGTGACCCCAGACTCAAACTCCAGACCCAGACCCCAGACCGCAGACCACTGACCCCCTAGCCCAGACCCCTGACCCCAGACTCAAACAGTAGACCCAGACCCCAGACCCGAGACCACAGACCACCTAGCCCAGACCCCTAACCCAAACTCAAACTCCAGACCCAGACCCCAGACCCCAGACCCCTGACCCCAGACCCCAGACCTCAGGGCCCAGACACCCTAGCCCAGACCCGTGACCCCAGACCCCAGACCCCTGACCCCAGACCCCAGACCCCAGACCCCCTAGCCCAGACCCCTGACCCCAGACCCCAGACCACAGACCCCAGACCCCAGACCCCAGAACCCCTAGCCCTGACCCCTGCCCCCAGACTCACACTCCTGACTCAGACCCCAGACCCCAGACCCCAGACCCCCTAGCCCAGACCCCTGACCCCAGACTCAAACTCCAGGACAAGTCCCCAGACCCCAGACCCCAGACCCCCTAGCCCAGACCCCTGACCCCAGACTCAAACTCCAGACCCAGACCCCAGACCCCTGACCCCAGACCCCAGACCCCTGACCCCAGACCCCAGACCCCAGACCCCAGACCCTCTAGCCCAGACCCCTGACCCCAGACCCCTGACCCCTGACCCTAGACCCCAGACCCCAGACCTCAGACCCCCTAGCCCAGACCCCTGACCCCAGACCCCAGACCCCTGACCCCAGATCCCAGACCCCAGAACCCTTAGCCCAAACCCAGACCCCAGACCCCAACCCCACCCAGAACGCAGACTCCTGACCACCCACCCCCGACCCCAGAAACCTGACCACCGATCCCTGACCCCAGACTCAAGGGACCCGGCCCCAGACCCCGGCCCCAGACCACCGACCCCAGGACCCAGAACCCAGACCCCCTAGCCCAGACCCCTGACCCCAGACCCCAGACCCCAGACCCCCTAGCCCAGAACCCTGTCCCCAGACACCAGACACCATATCCCCTAGCCCAGACCCCTAACCCCAGACCCCTGACCCCTGACCCCAGACCCCTCACCCCATACCCCAGACCCCCTAGCCCAGACCCCTGACCCCAGACCCCAGACCCCTGACCCCAGATCCCCTAGCCCACACCCCTGACCCCAGACCCCAGACCCCTGACCCCAGACCCTAGAGCCCCTAGCCCAGACCCCTGACCCCAGACCCCAGACCCCTGACCCCAGACCCCCTAGCCCAGACCCCTGACCCCAGACCCCAGACCCCTGACACCAGACCCCAGACCCCCTAGCCCAGACCCAGACCCCAGACCCCAACCCCACCCAGAACGCAGACTCCTGACCACCGACCCCCGACCCCAGAAACCCGACCACCGATCCCTGACCCTAGACTCAAGGGACCCCGCCCCAGACCCCGGCCCCAGACCACCGACCCCAGGACCCCGAACCCAGACCCCAGACCCCGAACCCAGACCCCAGACTCAAACCCCAGACCCACACCCCAGACCCCAGACCCCAGACCCCTGACCCCAGACCTCAAACCCCAGACGCCTGACCCCAGACACAAACTCCAGACCCCATACCCCTGACCCCAGACTCCAGACCCCAGACCCAGACCCAGACCACAGACCCCAGACCCAAACTCCAGATCCAGACCCCAGACCCCTGACCCCAGACTCCAAACACCAGACCCAGACCCCAGACCGGTGACCCCTGACCCCAGACCCAAGACCCCAGACCCCAGACCCCAGACTCAAACTCCAGACCCAGACCCCAGAACCCAGACCCCTGACCCCAGACCCCTGACCCCAGACCCCAGACCCCAGACCCCAGACTCAAACTCCAGACCCAGACCCCAGACCCCAGACTAAACCTCCAGACCCAGACCCCAGACCCCCTAGCACAGACCCCTGACCCCAGACCCCTGACCCCTGACCCCAGACCCCAGACCCCAGACCTCAGACCCCTTAGCCCAGACCCCTGACCCCAGACCCCAGACTCCTGACCCCAGACCCCAGACCCCAGATCCCGTAGCCCAGACCCCTGACCCCAGACCCCAGACCCCTGACCCCAGACCCCAGACCCCAGACCCCTTAGCCCAGACCCCTGACCCCAGACCCCAGACCCCTGACCCCAGACTCAAACTCCACACCCCAGACCCCAGAGCCCTGACCCCAGACTCCAGACCCCAGACCTCTGACCCCAGACCCCAGACCCCTGACCCCAGACCCAGACCCCAGACCCCAAACTCCATACCCTGACCCCAGACCCCAGACCCCTGACCCCAGACCCCTGACCCCAGACCCCAGACCCCTGACCCCAGACCCTAGACCCCTGACCCCAGACTCAAACTACAGACCCAGACCCCTGACCCCAGACCCCTGACCCCAGACTCAAACTCCAGAACCAGACCCCAGACTCCAGAACCCTGACCCCAGACCCCTGACCCCCAACTCAAACTCCAGACCCCAGACCCCAGACCCCCTAGCCCAGACCCCACACCCCTGACCCCAGACTCAAACTCCAGACCCCAGAGCCCAGACCCCAGACCCCCTAGCCCAGACCCCTGACCCCAGACTCAAACTCCAGACCCAGACCCCAGACCCCAGATCCCCTAGCCCAGACCCCTGACCCCAGACCCCTGACCCCAGACCCCAGACCCCAGATCCTCTAGCCCAGACCCCTGACCCCAGACCCCAAACCCCTGACCCCAGACCCCAGACCCCAGACCCCCTAGCCCAGACCCATGACCCCAGACCCCAGATCCCTGACCCCAGACCCCATACCCCCTAGCCCAGACCCCTGACCCCAGACCCCAGACCCCTGACCCCAGACCCCAGACCCCAGACCCCCTAGTCCAGACCCCTGACCCCAGACTCCAGACCCCTGACCACAGACCCCAGACCCCAGACCCCCTAGCCCAGATCCAGACCCCAGACCCCAACCCCACCCAGAACCCAGACTCCTGACCACCAACCCCCGACCCCAGAAACCCGACCACCGATCCCTGACCCCAGACTCAAGGGACCCGGCCCCAGACCCCGGCCCCAGACCACCGACCCCAGGACCCAGAACCCAGATCCCCTAGCCCAGACCCCTGACCCCAGACCCCAGACCCCAGACCCCCTAGCCCAGACCCCTGACCCCAGACCCCAGACACCAGACCCCCTAGCCCAGACCCCTGACCCCAGACCCCTGACCCCAGACCCCAAACCCCTGACCCATACCCCAGACCCCCTAGCCCAGACCCCTGACCCCAGACCCCAGACCCCTGACCCCAGATCCCCTATCCCAGACCCCTGACCCCAGACCCCAGACCCCTGACCCCAGACCCTAGACCCCCTAGCCCAGACCCCTGACCCCAGACCCCAGACCCCTGACCCCAGACCCCAGACCCCCTAGCCCAGACCCCTGACTCCAGACTTAAACTCCAGACTCAGACCCCAGACTCCAGACCCCAGACCCCCTAGCCCAGACCCCTGACCCCAGACTCAAACTCCAGACCCAGACCCCAGACCCCTGACCCCAGACCGCCTAGCCCAGACCCCTGACCCCAGACTCAAACTCCAGAGCCAGACCGCAGACTCCTGACCCCAGACCCCACACCCTGACCCCAGACCCCCTAGCCCAGACCCCTGACCCCAGACTCAAACTCCAGACCCAGACCCCAGACCCCAAATCCCCTAGCCCAGGCCCCTACCCCAGTCCCCTGACCCCTGACCCCAGACCCCAGACCCCCTAGCCCAGACCCCTGACCAGATACCCTAGACCCCTGACCCCAGACCCCCTAGCCCAGACCCCTGACCCCAGACCCCAGACCCCTGCCCCCTGACCCCAGACACCAGACCCCTTATCCCAGACCCCTGACCCCAGACCCCAGACCCCAGACCCCAGACCCCCTAGCCCAGACCCCTGACCCCAGACCCCAGACCCCTGACCCCAGACCCCAGACCCCCTAGCCCAGATCCCTGACCCCAGACCCCAGACCCCACACCCCCTAGCCCAGACACCTGACCGCAGACCCCTGACCCAGACCACACACCCCAGACCCCAGAACCCGAACCCAGACCCCGACCCCAGACCCCCTAGCCCAGATCCCTGACCCAGACCCCAGACCCCAGACCCCCTAGCCCAGACACCTGACCGCAGACCCCTGACCCCAGACCCCAGACCCCTGACCCCAGACCCCTGACCCCCAGACCCAAACTCCAGCCCAAGACCCCAGACCCCTGACCCCAGACCCAAAACTCCAGACCCCAGACCCCAGACCCCTGACCCCAGACCCCAAACTCCAGACCACAGACCCCAGACCCCTGACCCCAGACCCCAAACTCCAGACCCAGACCCCAGACCCCAGACTCAAACTCCATACCCAGACGCCAGACCCCAGAACCCTGACCCCAGACCCAAGACTCCTGACCCCAGACCCCAGACTCAAACTCCAGACCCAGACCCCAGACCCCAGACCTCTGACCCCAGACCCAGACCCCTGACCCCAGTCTTAAACTCCAGATCCCAGACCCCAGACCCCCTAGACCAGACGCCAGACCCCTGACCCCAGACTAAATCTCCAGACCCCAGACCCCAGACCCCAGACCCCAGACCCCCTAGCCCAGACCCCTGACCCCAGACTCAAACTCCAGACCCAGACCCCAGACCCCAGACCCCCTAGCCCAGACCCCTGACCCCAGACTTAAACTCCAGACCCAAACCCCAGACCCCAGCCCCCCTAGCCCAGACCCCTGACCCCAGACTCAAACTCCAGACCCAGACCCCAGACCGCAGACCCCAGGCCCTCTAGCCCAGACCCCTGACCCCAGACTCAAACTCCAGACCCAGACCCCAGACCCCTGACCTTAGACCCACTAGCCCAAACCCCTGATCCCAGACTCAAACTCCAGACCCCCTAGCCCAGACCCCTGACCCCAGACCACAGACCCCAGACCCACTAGCCCAGACCCCTGACCCCAGACTCAAACTCCAGACCCAGACACCATACCCCAGACGCCCTAGCCCAGACCACTGACCCCAGACCACAGACCCCTGACCCCAGACCCCAGACCCTAGTCCCCCTAGCCCAGACCCCTGACCCCAGACCCCAGACCCCTGACCCCAGACTCAAACTCCAGACCCCAGACCCCAGACCCCTGACCACAGACTCTAGACCCCAAACCCCTGACCCCAGAACCGAGACCTCAGACCCCAGACCCCTGACCCCAGACCCCAGAACCCCGACCCCAAACTCCAGACCCCAGATTCCAAACCCTGACCCCAGACCCCAGACCACTGACCCCAGACCCCTGACCCCAGACCCCAGACCCCTGACTCCAGACTCAAACTCCAGACCCAGACCCCTGTCCCAGACCCCTGACCCCAGACTCAAACTCCAGACCCAGACCCCAGACCCCAGACCCCTGACGCCAGACTCAAACTCCAGACCCCAGACCCCAGACCCCAGACCCGCTAGACCAGACCCCAGACCCCTGACCCCAGACTAAAACTCCAGACCCCAGACCCCAGACCCCAGACACCCTAGCCCAGACTCCTGACCCCAGACTCAAACTCCAGACCCAGACACCAGACCCCAGACCCCAGACACCCTAGCCCATACCCCTGTACCCAGACTCAAACTCCAGACCCAGACCTCAGACCCCAGACCCCAGACCCCCTAGCCCAGACCACTGACCCCAGACTCAAACTCCAGACCCAGACCCCAGACCCCAGACCCCAGACCCCCTAGCCCAGACCCATGACCCCAGACTCAAACTCCAGACCCAGACCCCAGACCCTTGACCCCAGAGCCCCTAGCCCAGACCCCTGACCTCTCTCCCTCTTTCTCCCTCTCTCTGTCTCCCTCTGTCTCAATGGGGAAAACGAGCTGAGTTTGAGGGGGTGCGTTAACCACCCCTCACACTCAGCTCGTTTTCCCCACTGATATCTCTTTCGGTTTTAGACCAGAGTCCTACCTCAAAATATGGAGGTAGAACATATCATCAATATAACGTATAGCTGCTGAACTGTTTTTTCACCATGGAAAAGAAAACAATATGGGCCATGGAAGCCATTTGACATCGACAGCTAATTTGTCCTCGTTGGAGACCTAATCATTTGTAACAAACAAGAACTGATCTCGTTGAATCGGTGTTTGGTGTTTATTCACTCAATCATCAACAGAAATAATTGATCCCTTAAGGCCATAAAGACAGAATTCTCACACAATTCTTGGATCACAGCTTAAGAAATACACTGATGCAATTTGAAGGAAAACCCCCTAAAGAGTGGTCTTATTTGAACCTTTATTAAGTCTTTAAAATATTATACAACTTTCTATGGAAGATAGCTTGGACCCAAGTGGTTCCTCTCCCATATCATAGGTTTTACGTGATTTCGAGGAAACCATGAACAAGTTATGCAAATTTTCAAGATTTTAACTGTAACATGTACTTTCTCATTCTTCCCTCTCTAAATTCACTGTATTTCATCTGATACTAATGAGAGTAACAGCCAAGAATTCTGTGACACATGAATAAGCTAGAGACTGATGTTTGTAGAAAATGACCAATCTAGAATAAGATTCCAGTTCTAGAGGCAGGCATCTTCTATTCTGCCAAGCTACCCTGAAAATATCAATGAAAGCCAGATGCAGTAGCTAATGGATAGAGTCCTAGCTCCTGTGGGGTCTAAAATTGGAGGCTTGAGCTTCCAATCCGGCCTGGGTGATTCTTAGCTCCATTCAAGAGGAAATATCTGCAAGTAGAGCTGACTGCAGTGCTGGAGTGCCAGCCTTGAGAGAATGCGAAAGCCAGAGTGCCAAACCCTGAGCTCAAGTTCCAGTATTAGCGTTTTTTAGATTGTATTTTGTTCTTAGGGTGATGTCAACAGGGGCTACAGTTACGGTTGTAATATCAGTATTTTTCAAGTGAGTGTTCTATGATTGTATCACTACGAGGAAAGACAACTCTTATCAAAATCAAAAGGCAGGGAAGGGTGTTCTAAAATTAGACTGTACAGTAATTTCTAAAATTTTGTCTGGAGCGAAGTAAATCTGCAAGAAACATTAGTAAGGCTGAGAACATAGTGATTCTGAATCAAATATTTAAACTCTGGGTGATATTGATATGGATTTTGAAATTAGGTTCCTTCCGGGGGGGAGGAGATTTCAAAATCGTATCTTAAAATTCCTGGCTACAAACCATAGAAATGGTCAATTTCTCAGATTCCTCTTCTGACTCTTTCTCCCCGTGCTGCTTAAGCTTGATATTTCTCTTTGATACTTGGCTGCAGGGAACTGTAGTGTCTAGAGCTGTTTTCTAGCAAGGTTGCACTGACATTTCCAAAGAACAGTCCCTGAGATGTAGTCTAAATTAAGGAGATTTGTTTTTCAGTTCCCAGTTGGATGACTTTTTAAACTGTCATTAGTTCACAAAACTTAAGCACTGGATGCAACTGTAAGAAATCGGATTACCAGGCTACTCTAGGTATGTGCAAGGCCTATTGAACTCTCTGATACACAAACACACACGTACACATGCACACACACACCTACAAACACATCTGTCTCTTTCTATAAATACAGGTATATTCATTTATTTTATTGGATCATTATTTTGCCCGTCCTGGTCTCGAGCTCGGGGCCTTAGCACAGTCCTTGGGTTCTGTCCTCAAGACTAGAGCTCTACCACTTGCTCCTCAGCACAACCTTTGGCTTTCTGTGAATTCTATGTATTTGGTAGCCAGGAATCGATCCTGGATCTTTGTAAATGCTAGGCTAGCACTCTGTCATGATGCCCAACTCCCAGCCCTCACTCTCTCTCCCTCTTTCTCCCTCTCTCTGTCTCCCTCTGTCTCAATGGGGAAAACGAGCTGAGTGTGAGGGGGTGGTTAACCCACCCCCTCACACTCAGCTCGTTTTCCCCACTGATATCTCTTTCGGTTTTAGACCAGAGTCCTACCTCAAAATATGGAGGTAGAACATATCATCAATATAACGTATAGCTGCTGAACTGTTTTTTCACCATGGAAAAGAAAACAATACGGCCATGGAAGTCATTTGACATCGACAGCTAATTTGTCCTCGTTGGAGACCTAATCATTTGTAACAAACAAGAACTGATCTCGTTGAATCGGTGTTTGCTGTTTATTCACTCAATCATCAACAGAAGTAATTGATCCCTTAAGGCCATAAAGACAGAATTCTCACACAATTCTTGGATCACAGCTTAAGAAATACACTGATGCAATTTGAAGGAAAACCCCTAAAGAGTGGTGTTATTTGAACCTTTTTTAAGTCTTTAAAATATTATACAACTTTCTATGGAAGATAGCTTGGACCCAAGTGGTTCCTCTCCCATATCATAAGTTTTAGGTGATTTCGAGGAAACCATGAACAAGTTATGCAAATTTGCAAGATTTTTACTGTAACATGTACTTTATCATTCTTCACTCTCTAACTTCATTGTATTTCATCTGATACTAATGAGAGTAACAGCCAAGAATTCTGTGACACATGAATAAGCTAGAGACTGATGTTTGTAGAAAATGACCAATCTAGAATAAGATTCCAGCTCTAGAGGCAGGCATCTTCTATTCTGCCAAGCTACCCTGAAAATATCAATGAAAGCCAGATGCAGTAGCTAATGGATAGAGTCCTAGCTCCTCTGGGGTCTAAAATTGGAGGCTTGAGCTTCCAATCCGGCCTGGGTGATTCTTAGCTCCATTCAAGAGGAAATATCTGCAAGTAGAGCTGACTGCAGTGCTGGAGTGCCAGCCTTGAGAGAAATGCGAAAGCCAGAGTGCCAGACCCTGAGCTCAAGTTCCAGTATTAGCGGTTTTTAGATTGTATTTTGTTCTTAGGTTGATGTCAACAGGGGCTACAGTTACGGTTGTAATATCAGTATTTTTCAAGTGAGTGTTCTATGATTGTATCACTACGAGGAAAGACAACTCTTATCAAAATCAAAAGGCAGGGAAGAGTTTGCTAAAATTAGACTGTACAGGAATTTCTAAAGTTTTGTTTGGAGCGAAGTAAATCTGCAAGAAACATTAGTAAGGCTGAGAAAATCGTGATTCTGAATCAAATTTTTAAGCTCTGGGTGATATTGATATGGATTTTGTAATTAGGTTACTTCCGGGTGGGAGGAGATTTCAAAATCGTATCTTAAAATTCCTGGCTACAAACCATAGAAATGGTCAATTTCTCAGATTCCTCCTCTGACTCTTTCTCCCCGTGCTGCTTAAGCTTGATATTTCTCTTTGATACTTCGCTGCAGGGAGCTGTAGTTTCTACAGCTCTTTTCTAGCAAGGTTGAACTGACATTTACAAAGAACAGTCCCTGAGATGTAGTCTAAATTAAGGTAATTTGTTTTCCAGTTCCCAGTTGGATGACTTTTTAAACTGTCATTAGTTCACAAAACTTAAGCACTGGATGCAACTGTAAGAAATCGGATTACCAGGCTACTCTAGGTATATGCAAGGCCTATTGAACTCTCTGATACACAAACACACACATACACATGCACACACACACCTACAAACACATCTGTCTCTTTCTATAAATACAGGTATATTCATTTATTTTATGGGATCATTTTTTTGCCCGTCCTGGTCTCGAGCTCGGAGCCTGAGCACAGTCCTTGGGTTCTGTCCTCAAGACTACAGCTCTACCACTTGCTCCTCAGCACAACCTTTGGCTTTCTGTGATTTCTATGTATGTGGTAGCCAGGAATCGATCCTGGATCTTTGTAAATGCTAGGCTAGCACTCTGTCATGATGCCCAACTCCCAGCCCTCACTCTCTCTCCCTCTTTCTCCCTCTCTCTGTCTCCCTCTGTCTCAATGGGGAAAACGAGCTGAGTGTGAGGGGGTGGTTAACCCACCCCCTCACACTCAGCTCGTTTTCCCCACTGATATCTCTTTCGGTTTTTGACCAGAGTCTTACCTCAAAATATTGAGGTAGAACATATCATCAATATAACGTATAGCTGCTGAACTGTTTTTTCACCATGGAAAAGAAAACAATACGGGCCATGGAAGCCATTTGACATCGACAGCTAATTTGTCCTCGTTGGAGACCTAATCATTTGTAACAAACAAGAAGTGATCTCGTTGAATCGGTGTTTGGTGTTTATTCACTCAATCATCAACAGAAGTAATTGATCCCTTAAGGCCATAAAGACAGAATTCTCACACAATTCTTGGATCACAGCTTAAGAAATACACTGATGCAATTTGAAGGAAAACCCCCTAAAGAGTGGTCTTATTTGAACCTTTTTTAAGTCTTTAAAATATTATACAACTTTCTATGGAAGATAGCTTGGACCCAAGTGGTTCCTCTCCCATATCATAAGTTTTAGGTGATTTCGAGGAAACCATGAACAAGTTATGCAAATTTGCAAGATTTTTACTGTAACATGTACTTTATCTTTCTTCACTCTCTAAATTCATTGTATTTCATCTGATACTAATGAGAGTAACAGCCAAGAATTCTGTGACACATGAATAAGCTAGAGACTGATGTTTGTTGAAAATGACCAATCTAGAATAAGATTCCAGTTCTAGAGGCAGGCATCTTCTATTCTGCCAAGCTACCCTGAAAATATCAATGAAAGCCAGATGCAGTAGCTAATGGATAGAGTCCTAGCTCCTCTGGGGTCTAAAATTGGAGGCTTGAGCTTCCAATCCGGCCTGGGTGATTCTTAGCTCCATTCAAGAGGAAATATCTGCAAGTAGAGCTGACTGCAGTGCTGGAGTGCCAGCCTTGAGAGAAATGCGAAAGCCAGAGTGCCAGACCCTGAGCTCAAGTTCCAGTATTAGCGGTTTTTAGATTGTATTTTGTTCTTAGGGTGATGTCAACAGGGGCTACAGTTACGGTTGTAATATCAGTATTATTCAAGTGAGTGTTCTATGATTGTATCACTACGAGGAAAGACAACTCTTATCAAAATCAAAAGGCAGGGAAGAGTTTGCTAAAATTAGACTGTACAGGAATTTCTAAAGTTTTGTCTGGAGCGAAGTAAATCTGCAAGAAACATTAGTAAGGCTGAGAAAATAGTGATTCTGAATCAAATTTTTAAGCTCTGGGTGATATTGATATGGATTTTGTAATTAGGTTACTTCCGGGTGGGAGGAGATTTCAAAATCGTATCTTAAAATTCCTGGCTACAAACCATAGAAATGTTCAATTTCTCAGATTCCTCCTCTGACTCTTTCTCCCCGTGCTGCTTAAGCTTGATATTTCTCTTTGATACTTGGCTGCAGGGAACTGTAGTGTCTACAGCTCTTTTCTAGCAAGGTTGAACTGACATTTACAAAGAACAGTCCCTGAGATGTAGTCTAAATTAAGGTAATTTGTTTTCCAGTTCCCAGTTAGATGACTTTTTAAACTGTCATTAGTTCACAAAACTTAAGCACTGGATGCAACTGTAAGAAATCGGATTACCAGGCTACTCTAGGTATATGCAAGGCCTATTGAACTCTCTGATACACAAACACACACATACACATGCACACACACACCTACAAACACATCTGTCTCTTTCTATAAATACAGGTATATTCATTTATTTTATGGGATCATTTTTTTGCCCGTCCTGGTCTCGAGCTCGGGGCCTGAGCACAGTCCTTGGGTTCTGTCCTCAAGACTAGAGCTCTACCACTTGCTCCTCAGCACAACCTTTGGCTTTCTGTGATTTCTATGTATGTGGTAGCCAGGAATCGATCCTGGATCTTTGTAAATGCTAGGCTAGCACTCTGTCATGATGCCCAACTCCCAGCCCTCACTCTCTCTCCCTCTTTCTCCCTCTCTCTGTCTCCCTCTGTCTCAATGGGGAAAACGAGCTGAGTGTGAGGGGGTGGTTAACCCACCCCCTCACACTCAGCTCGTTTTCCCCACTGATATCTCTTTCGGTTTTTGACCAGAGTCTTACCTCAAAATATTGAGGTAGAACATATCATCAATATAACGTATAGCTGCTGAACTGTTTTTTCACTATGGAAAAGAAAACAATACGGGCCATGGAAGCCATTTGACATCGACAGCTAATTTGTCCTCGTTGGAGACCTAATCATTTGTAACAAACAAGAAGTGATCTCGTTGAATCGGTGTTTGGTGTTTATTCACTCAATCATCAACAGAAGTAATTGATCCCTTAAGGCCATAAAGACAGAATTCTCACACAATTCTTGGATCACAGCTTAAGAAATACACTGATGCAATTTGAAGGAAAACCCCCTAAAGAGTGGTCTTATTTGAACCTTTTTTAAGTCTTTAAAATATTATACAACTTTCTATGGAAGATAGCTTGGACCCAAGTGGTTCCTCTCCCATATCATAAGTTTTAGGTGATTTCGAGGAAACCATGAACAAGCTATGCAAATTTGCAAGATTTTCACTGTAACATGTACTTTATCATTCTTCACTCTCTAAATTCATTGTATTTCATCTGATACTAATGAGAGTAACAGCCAAGAATTCTGTGACACATGAATAAGCTAGAGACTGATGTTTGTAGAAAATGACCAATCTAGAATAAGATTCCAGCTCTAGAGGCAGGCATCTTCTATTCTGCCAAGCTACCCTGAAAATATCAATGAAAGCCAGATGCAGTAGCTAATGGATAGAGTCCTAGCTCCTCTGGGGTCTAAAATTGGAGGCTTGAGCTTCCAATCCGGCCTGGGTGATTCTTAGCTCCATTCAAGAGGAAATATCTGCAAGTAGAGGTGTCTGCAGTGCTGGAGTGCCAGCCTTGAGAGAAATGCGAAAGCCAGAGTGCCAGACCCTGAGCTCAAGTTCCAGTATTAGCGTTTTTTAGATTGTATTTTGTTCTTAGGGTGATGTCAACAGGGGCTACAGTTACGGTTGTAATATCAGTATTTTTCAAGTGAGTGTTCTATGATTGTATCATAAGAGTTGTCTTTCCTCTTATCAAAATCAAAAGGCAGGAAAGAGTTTGCTAAAATTAGACTGCACAGGAATTTCTAAAATTTTGTCTGGAGCGAAGTAAATCTGCAAGAAACATTAGTAAGGGTGAGAAAATAGTGATTCTGAATCAAAGTTTTAAGCTCTGGGTGATATTGATATGGATTTTGTAATTAGGTTACTTCCGGGGGGGAGGAGATTTCAAAATCGTATCTTAAAATTCCTGGCTACAAACCATAGAAATGGTCAATTTCTCAGATTCCTCCTCTGACTCTTTCTCCCCGTGCTGCTTAAGCTTGATATTTCTCTTTGATACTTGGCTGCAGGGAACTGTAGTGTCTGGAGCTGTTTTCTAGCAAGGTTGAACTGACATTTACAAAGAACAGTCCCTGAGATGTAGTCTAAATTAAGGTAATTTGTTTTCCAGTTCCCAGTTGGATGACTTTTTAAACTGTCATTAGTTCACAAAACTTAAGCACTGGATGCAACTGTAAGAAATCGGATTACCAGGCTACTCTAGGTATATGCAAGGCCTATTGAACTCTCTGAAACACAAACACACACATACACATGCACACACACACCTACAAACACATCTGTCTCTTTCTATAAATACAGGTATATTCATTTATTTTATGGGATCATTTTTTTGCCCGTCCTGGTCTCGAGCTCGGGGCCTGAGCACAGTCCTTGGGTTCTGTCCTCAAGACTAGAGCTCTACCACTTGCTCCTCAGCACAACCTTTGGCTTTCTGTGATTTCTATGTATGTGGTAGCCAGGAATCGATCCTGGATCTTTGTAAATGCTAGGCTAGCACTCTGTCATGATGCCCAACTCCCAGCCCTCACTCTCTCTCCCTCTTTCTCCCTCTCTCTGTCTCCCTCTGTCTCAATGGGGAAAACGAGCTGAGTGTGAGGGGGTGGTTAACCCACCCCCTCACACTCAGCTCGTTTTCCCCACTGATATCTCTTTCGGTTTTTGACCAGAGTCTTACCTCAAAATATTGAGGTAGAACATATCATCAATATAACGTATAGCTGCTGAACTGTTTTTTCACCATGGAAAAGAAAACAATACGGGCCATGGAAGCCATTTGACATCGACAGCTAATTTGTCCTCGTTGGAGACCTAATCATTTGTAACAAACAAGAACTGATCTCGTTGAATCGGTGTTTGGTGTTTATTCACTCAATCATCAACAGAAGTAATTGATCCCTTAAGGCCATAAAGACAGAATTCTCACACAATCCTTGGATCACAGCTTAAGAAATACACTGATGCAATTTGAAGGAAAACCCCCTAAAGAGTGGTCTTATTTGAACCTTTTTTAAGTCTTTAAAATATTATACAACTTTCTATGGAAGATAGCTTGGACCCAAGTGGTTCCTCTCCCATATCATAAGTTTTAGGTGATTTCGAGGAAACCATGAACAAGCTATGCAAATTTGCAAGATTTTCACTATAACATGTACTTTATCATTCTTCACTCTCTAAATTCATTGTATTTCATCTGATACTAATGAGAGTAACAGCCAAGAATTCTGTGACACATGAATAAGCTAGAGACTGATGTTTGTTGAAAATGACCAATCTAGAATAAGATTCCAGTTCTAGAGGCAGGCATCTTCTATTCTGCCAAGCTACCCTGAAAATATCAATGAAAGCCAGATGCAGTAGCTAATGGATAGAGTCCTAGCTCCTCTGGGGTCTAAAATTGGAGGCTTGAGCTTCCAATCCGGCCTGGGTGATTCTTAGCTCCATTCAAGAGGAAATATCTGCAAGTAGAGCTGACTGCAGTGCTGGAGTGCCAGCCTTGAGAGAAATGCGAAAGCCAGAGTGCCAGACCCTGAGCTCAAGTTCCAGTATTATCGGTTTTTAGATTGTATTTTGTTCTTAGGGTGATGTCAACAGGGGCTACAATAACGGTTGTAATATCAGTATTTTTCAAGTGAGTGTTCTATGATTGTATCACTACGAGGAAAGACAACTCTTATCAAAATCAAAAGGCAGGGAAGAGTTTGCTAAAATTAGACTGTACAGGAATTTCTAAAGTTTTGTCTGGAGCGAAGTAAATCTGCAAGAAACATTAGTAAGGCTGAGAAAATAGCGATTCTGAATCAAATTTTTAAGCTCTGGGTGATATTGATATGGATTTTGTAATTAGGTTACTTCCGGGGGGGAGGAGATTTCAAAATCGTATCTTAAAATTCCTGGCTACAAACCATAGAAATGGTCAATTTCTCAGATTCCTCCTCTGACTCTTTCTCCCCGTGCTGCTTAAGCTTGATATTTCTCTTTGATACTTCGCTGCAGGGAACTGTAGTTTCTACAGCTCTTTTCTAGCAAGGTTGAACTGACATTTACAAAGAACAGTCCCTGAGATGTAGTCTAAATTAAGGTAATTTGTTTTCCAGTTCCCAGTTGGATGACTTTTTAAACTGTCATTAGTTCACAAAACTTAAGCACTGGATGCAACTGTAAGAAATCCGATTACCAGGCTACTCTAGGTATATGCAAGGCCTATTGAACTCTCTGATACACAAACACACACCTACACATGCACACACACACCTACAAACACATCTGTCTCTTTCTATACATACAGGTATATTCATTTATTTTATGGGATCATTTTTTTGCCCGTCCTGGTCTCGAGCTCGGGGCCTGAGCACAGTCCTTGGGTTCTGTCCTCAAGACTAGAGCTCTACCACTTGCTCCTCAGCACAACCTTTGGCTTTCTGTGATTTCTATGTATGTGGTAGCCAGGAATCGATCCTGGATCTTTGTAAATGCTAGGCTAGCACTCTGTCATGATGCCCAACTCCCAGCCCTCACTCTCTCTCCCTCTTTCTCCCTCTCTCTGTCTCCCTCTGTCTCAATGGGGAAAACGAGCTGAGTGTGAGGGGGTGGTTAACCCACCCCCTCACACTCAGCTCGTTTTCCCCACTGATATCTCTTTCGGTTTTTGACCAGAGTCTTACCTCAAAATATTGAGGTAGAACATATCATCAATATAACGTATAGCTGCTGAACTGTTTTTTCACCATGGAAAAGAAAACAATACGGGCCATGGAAGCCATTTGACATCGACAGCTAATTTGTCCTCGTTGGGGACCTAATCATTTGTAACAAACAAGAACTGATCTCGTTGAATCGGTGTTTGGTGTTTATTCACTCAATCATCAACAGAAGTAATTGATCCCTTAAGGCCATAAAGACAGAATTCTCACACAATTCTTGGATCACAGCTTCAGAAATACACTGATGCAATTTGAAGGAAAACCCCCTAAAGAGTGGTCTTATTTGAACCTTTTTTAAGTCTTTAAAATATTATACAACTTTCTATGGAAGATAGCTTGGACCCAAGTGGTTCCTCTCCCATATCATAAGTTTTAGGTGATTTCGAGGAAACCATGAACAAGCTATGCAAATTTGCAAGATTTTCACTGTAACATGTACTTTATCATTCTTCACTCTCTAAATTCATTGTATTTCATCTGATACTAATGAGAGTAACAGCCAAGAATTCTGTGACACATGAATAAGCTAGAGACTGATGTTTGTTGAAAATGACCAATCTAGAATAAGATTCCAGCTCTAGAGGCAGGCATCTTCTATTCTGCCAAGCTACCCTGAAAATATCAATGAAAGCCAGATGCAGTAGCTAATGGATAGAGTCCTAGCTCCTCTGGGGTCTAAAATTGGAGGCTTGAGCTTTCAATCCGGCCTGGGTGATTCTTAGCTCCATTCAAGGGGAAATATCTGCAAGTAGAGCTGACTGCAGTGCTGGAGTGCCAGCCTTGAGAGAAATGCGAAAGCCAGAGTGCCAGACCCTGAGCTCAAGTTCCAGTATTAGCGTTTTTTAGATTGTATTTTGTTCTTAGGGTGATGTCAACAGGGGCTACAGTTACGGGTGTAATATCAGTATTTTTCAAGTGAGTGTTCTATGATTGTATCATAAGAGTTGTCTTTCCTCTTATCAAAATCAAAAGGCAGGGAAGAGTTTGCTAAAATTAGACTGTACAGGAATTTCTAAAATTTTGTCTGGAGCGAAGTAAATCTGCAAGAAACATTAGTAAGGCCGAGAAAATAGTGATTCTGAATCAAATTTTTAAGCTCTGGGTGATATTGATATGGATTTTGTAATTAGGTTACTTCCGGGTGGGAGGAGATTTCAAAATCGTATCTTAAAATTCCTGGCTACAAACCATAGAAATGGTCAATTTCTCAGATTCCTCCTCTGACTCTTTCTCCCCGTGCTGCTTAAGCTTGATATTTCTCTTTGATACTTCGCTGCAGGGAACTGTAGTGTCTAGAGCTGTTTTCTAGCAAGGTTGAACTGACATTTACAAAGAACAGTCCCTGAGATGTAGTCTAAATTAAGGTAATTTGTTTTCCAGTTCCCAGTTGGATGACTTTTTAAACTGTCATTAGTTCACAAAACTTAAGCACTGGATGCAACTGTAAGAAATCGGATTACCAGGCTACTCTAGGTATATGCAAGGCCTATTGAACTCTCTGATACACAAACACACACATACACATGCACACACACACCTACAAACACATCTGTCTCTTTCTATAAATACAGGTATATTCATTTATTTTATGGGATCATTTTTTTGCCCGTCCTGGTCTCGAGCTCGGGGCCTGAGCACAGTCCTTGGGTTCTGTCCTCAAGACTAGAGCTCTACCACTTGCTCCTCAGCACAACCTTTGGCTTTCTGTGATTTCTATGTATGTGGTAGCCAGGAATCGATCCTGGATCTTTGTAAATGCTAGGCTAGCACTCTGTCATGATGCCCAACTCCCAGCCCTCACTCTCTCTCCCTCTTTCTCCCTCTCTCTGTCTCCCTCTGTCTCAATGGGGAAAACGAGCTGAGTGTGAGGGGGTGGTTAACCCACCCCTCACACTCAGCTCGTTTTCCCCACTGATATCTCTTTCGGTTTTTGACCAGAGTCTTACCTCAAAATATTGAGGTAGAACATATCATCAATATAACGTATAGCTGCTGAACTGTTTTTTCACAATGGAAAAGAAAACAATACGGGCCATGGAAGCCATTTGACATCGACAGCTAATTTGTCCTCGTTGGAGACCTAATCATTTGTAACAAACAAGAAGTGATCTCGTTGAATCGGTGTTTGGTGTTTATTCACTCAATCATCAACAGAAGTAATTGATCCCTTAAGGCCATAAAGACAGAATTCTCACACAATTCTTGGATCACAGCTTAAGAAATACACTGATGCAATTTGAAGGAAAACCCCCTAAAGAGTGGTCTTATTTGAACCTTTTTTAAGTCTTTAAAATATTATACAACTTTCTATGGAAGATAGCTTGGACCCAAGTGGTTCCTCTCCCATATCATAAGTTTTAGGTGATTTCGAGGAAACCATGAACAAGTTATGCAAATTTGCAAGATTTTTACTGTAACATGTACTTTATCATTCTTCACTCTCTAACTTCATTGTATTTCATCTGATACTAATGAGAGTAACAGCCAAGAATTCTGTGACACATGAATAAGCTAGAGACTGATGTTTGTAGAAAATGACCAATCTAGAATAAGATTCCAGTTCTAGAGGCAGGCATCTTCTATTCTGCCAAGCTACCCTGAAAATATCAATGAAAGCCAGATGCAGTAGCTAATGGATAGAGTCCTAGCTCCTCTGGGGTCTAAAATTGGAGGCTTGAGCTTCCAATCCGGCCTGGGTGATTCTTAGCTCCATTCAAGAGGAAATATCTGCAAGTAGAGCTGACTGCAGTGCTGGAGTGCCAGCCTTGAGAGAAATGCGAAAGCCAGAGTGCCAGACCCTGAGCTCAAGTTCCAGTATTAGCGGTTTTTAGATTGTATTTTGTTCTTAGGGTGATGTCAACAGGGGCTACAGTTACGGTTGTAATATCAGTATTTTTCAAGTGAGTGTTCTATGATTGTATCACTACGAGGAAAGACAACTCTTATCAAAATCAAAAGGCAGGGCAGAGTTTGCTAAAATTAGACTGTACAGGAATTTCTAAAGTTTTGTCTGGAGCGAAGTAAATCTGCAAGAAACATTAGTAAGGCTGAGAAAATAGCGATTCTGAATCAAATTTTTAAGCTCTGGGTGATATTGATATGGATTTTGTAATTAGGTTACTTCCGGGTGGGAGGAGATTTCAAAATCGTATCTTAAAATTCCTGGCTACAAACCATAGAAATGGTCAATTTCTCAGATTCCTCCTCTGACTCTTTCTCCCCGTGCTGCTTAAGCTTGATATTTCTCTTTGATACTTCGCTGCAGGGAGCTGTAGTTTCTACAGCTCTTTTCTAGCAAGGTTGAACTGACATTTACAAAGAACAGTCCCTGAGATGTAGTCTAAATTAAGGGAATTTGTTTTCCAGTTCCCAGTTGGATGACTTTTTAAACTGTCATTAGTTCACAAAACTTAAGCACTGGATGCAACTGTAAGAAATCCGATTACCAGGCTACTCTAGGTATATGCAAGGCCTATTGAACTCTCTGATACACAAACACACACATACACATGCACACACACACCTACAAACACATCTGTCTCTTTCTATAAATACAGGTATATTCATTTATTTTATGGGATCATTTTTTTGCCCGTCCTGGTCTCGAGCTCGGGGCCTGAGCACAGTCCTTGGGTTCTGTCCTCAAGACTAGAGCTCTACCACTTGCTCCTCAGCACAACCTTTGGCTTTCTGTGATTTCTATGTATGTGGTAGCCAGGAATCGATCCTGGATCTTTGTAAATGCTAGGCTAGCACTCTGTCATGATGCCCAACTCCCAGCCCTCACTCTCTCTCCCTCTTTCTCCCTCTCTCTGTCTCCCTCTGTCTCAATGGGAAAAACGAGCTGAGTGTGAGGGGGTGGTTAACCCACCCCCTCACACTCAGCTCGTTTTCCCCACTGATATCTCTTTCGGTTTTTGACCAGAGTCTTACCTCAAAATATTGAGGTAGAACATATCATCAATATAATGTATAGCTGCTGAACTGTTTTTTCACCATGGAAAAGAAAACAATATGGGCCATGGAAGCCATTTGACATCGACAGCTAATTTGTCCTCGTTGGAGACCTAATCATTTGTAACAAACAAGAAGTGATCTCGTTGAATCGGTGTTTGGTGTTTATTCACTCAATCATCAACAGAAGTAATTGATCCCTTAAGGCCATAAAGACAGAATTCTCACACAATTCTTGGATCACAGCTTAAGAAATACACTGATGCAATTTGAAGGAAAACCCCCTAAAGAGTGGTCTTATTTGAACCTTTTTTAAGTCTTTAAAATATTATACAACTTTCTATGGAAGATAGCTTGGACCCAAGTGGTTCCTCTCCCATATCATAAGTTTTAGGTGATTTCGTGGAAACCATGAACAAGTTATGGAAATTTTCAAGATTATTACTGTAACATGTACTTTATCATTCTTCACTCTCTAAATTCATTGTATTTCATCTGATACTAATGAGAGTAACAGCCAAGAATTCTGTGACACATGAATAAGCTAGAGACTGATGTTTGTAGAAAATGACCAATCTAGAATAAGATTCCAGCTCTAGAGGCAGGCATCTTCTATTCTGCCAAGCTACCCTGAAAATATCAATGAAAGCCAGATGCAGTAGCTAATGGATAGAGTCCTAGCTCCTCTGGGGTCTAAAATTGGAGGCTTGAGCTTCCAATCCGGCCTGGGTGATTCTTAGCTCCATTCAAGAGGAAATATCTGCAAGTAGAGCTGTCTGCAGTGCTGGAGTGCCAGCCTTGAGAGAAATGCGAAAGCCAGAGTGCCAGACCCTGAGCTCAAGTTCCAGTATTAGCGTTTTTTAGATTGTATTTTGTTCTTAGGGTGATGTCAACAGGGGCTACAGTTACGGTTGTAATATCAGTATTTTTCAAGTGAGTGTTCTATGATTGTATCATAAGAGTTGTCTTTCCTCTTATCAAAATCAAAAGGCAGGGAAGAGTTTGCTAAAATTAGACTGTACAGGAATTTCTAAAGTTTTGTCTGGAGCGAAGTAAATCTGCAAGAAACATTAGTAAGGCTGAGAAAATAGTGATTCTGAATCAAATTTTTAAGCTCTGGGTGATATTGATATGGATTTTGTAATTAGGTTACTTCCGGGTGGGAGGAGATTTCAAAATCGTATCTTAAAATTCCTGGCTACAAACCATAGAAATGGTCAATTTCTCAGATTCCTCCTCTGACTCTTTCTCCCCGTGCTGCTTAAGCTTGATATTTCTCTTTGATACTTGGCTGCAGGGAACTGTAGTGTCTAGAGCTGTTTTCTAGCAAGGTTGAACTGACATTTACAAAGAACAGTCCCTGAGATGTAGTCTAAATTAAGGTAATTTGTTTTCCAGTTCCCAGTTGGATGACTTTTTAAACTGTCATTAGTTCACAAAACTTAAGCACTACATACAACTGTAAGAAATCAGATTACCCGGCTACTCAAGGTATATGCAAGGCCTATTGAACTCTCTGATACACAAACACACACATACACATGCACACACACACCTACAAACACATCTGTCTCTTTCTATAAATACAGGTATATTCATTTATTTTATTGGATCATTTTTTTGCCCGTCCTGGTCTTGAGCTCGGGGCCTGAGCACTGTCCTTGGGTTCTGTCCTCAAGACTACAGCTCTACCACTTGCTCCTCAGCACAACCTTTGGCTTTCTGTGATTTCTATGTATGTGGTAGCCAGGAATCGATCCTGGATCTTTGTAAATGCTAGGCTAGCACTCTGTCATGATGCCCAACTCCCAGCCCTCACTCTCTCTCCCTCTTTCTCCCTCTCTCTGTCTCCCTCTGTCTCAATGGGGAAAACGAGCTGAGTGTGAGGGGGTGGTTAACCCACCCCCTCACACTCAGCTCGTTTTCCCCACTGATATCTCTTTCGGTTTTTGACCAGAGTCTTACCTCAAAATATGGAGGTAGAACATATCATCAATATAACGTATAGCTGCTGAACTGTTTTTTCACCATGGAAAAGAAAACAATACGGGCCATGGAAGCCATTTGACATCGACAGCTAATTTGTCCTCGTTGGAGACCTAATCATTTGTAACAAACAAGAACTGATCTCGTTGAATCGGTGTTTGGTGTTTATTCACTCAATCATCAACAGAAGTAATTGATCCCTTAAGGCCATAAAGACAGAATTCTCACAGAATTCTTGGATCACAGCTTAAGAAATACACTGATGCAATTTGAAGGAAAACCCCCTAAAGAGTGGTCTTATTTGAACCTTTTTTAAGTCTTTAAAATATTATACAACTTTCTATGGAAGATAGCTTGGACCCAAGTGGTTCCTCTCCCATATCATAAGTTTTAGGTGATTTCGTGGAAACCATGAACAAGTTATGGAAATTTGCAAGATTTTTACTGTAACATGTACTTTATCATTCTTCACTCTCTAAATTCATTGTATTTCATCTGATACTAATGAGAGTAACAGCCAAGAATTCTGTGACACATGAATAAGCTAGAGACTGATGTTTGTAGAAAATGACCAATCTAGAATAAGATTCCAGCTCTAGAGGCAGGCATCTTCTATTCTGCCAAGCTACCCTGAAAATATCAATGAAAGCCAGATGCAGTAGCTAATGGATAGAGTCCTAGCTCCTCTGGGGTCTAAAATTGGAGGCTTGAGCTTCCAATCCGGCCTGGGTGATTCTTAGCTCCATTCAAGAGGAAATATCTGCAAGTAGAGCTGTCTGCAGTGCTGGAGTGCCAGCCTTGAGAGAAATGCGAAAGCCAGAGTGTCAGACCCTGAGCTCAAGTTCCAGTATTAGCGTTTTTTAGATTGTATTTTGTTCTTAGGGTGATGTCAACAGGGGCTACAGTTACGGTTGTAATATCAGTATTTTTCAAGTGAGTGTTCTATGATTGTATCATAAGAGTTGTCTTTCCTCTTATCAAAATCAAAAGGCAGGGAAGAGTTTGCTAAAATTAGACTGTAGAGGAGTTTCTAAAGTTTTGTCTGGAGCGAAGTAAATCTGCAAGAAACATTAGTAAGGCTGAGAAAATAGTGATTCTAAATCAAATTTTTAAGCTCTGGGTGATATTGATATGGATTTTGTAATTAGGTTACTTCCGGGTGGGAGGAGATTTCAAAATCGTATCTTAAAATTCCTGGCTACAAACCATAGAAATGGTCAATTTCTCAGATTCCTCCTCTGACTCTTTCTCCCCGTGCTGCTTAAGCTTGATATTTCTCTTTGATACTTGGCTGCAGGGAACTGTAGTGTCTAGAGCTGTTTTCTAGCAAGGTTGAACTGACATTTACAAAGAACAGTCCCTGAGATGTAGTCTAAATTAAGGTAATTTGTTTTCCAGTTCCCAGTTGGATGACTTTTTAAACTGTCATTAGTTCACAAAACTTAAGCACTACATACAACTGTAAGAAATCAGATTACCTGGCTACTCAAGGTATATGCAAGGCCTATTGAACTCTCTGATACACAAACACACACATACACATGCACACACACACCTACAAACACATCTGTCTCTTTCTATAAATACAGGTATATTCATTTATTTTATTGGATCATTTTTTTGCCCGTCCTGGTCTTGAGCTCGGGGCCTGAGCACAGTCCTTGGGTTCTGTCCTCAAGACTAGAGCTCTACCACTTGCTCCTCAGCACAACCTTTGGCTTTTGTGATTTCTATGTATGTGGTAGCCAGGAATCGATCCTGGATCTTTGTAAATGCTAGGCTAGCACTCTGTCATGATGCCCAACTCCCAGCCCTCACTCTCTCTCCCTCTTTCTCCCTCTCTCTGTCTCCCTCTGTCTCAATGGGGAAAACGAGCTGAGTGTGAGGGGGTGGTTAACCCACCCCCTCACACTCAGCTCGTTTTCCCCACTGATATCTCTTTCGGTTTTTGACCAGAGTCTTACCTCAAAATATGGAGGTAGAACATATCATCAATATAACGTATAGCTGCTGAACTGTTTTTTCACCATGGAAAAGAAAACAATACGGGCCATGGAAGCCATTTGACATCGACAGCTAATTTGTCCTCGTTGGAGACCTAATCATTTGTAACAAACAAGAACTGATCTCGTTGAATCGGTGTTTGGTGTTTATTCACTCAATCATCAACAGAAGTAATTGATCCCTTAAGGCCATAAAGACAGAATTCTCACACAATTCTTGGATCACAGCTTAAGAAATACACTGATGCAATTTGAAGGAAAACCCCCTAAAGAGTGGTCTTATTTGAACCTTTTTTAAGTCTTTAAAATATTATACAACTTTCTATGGAAGATAGCTTGGACCCAAGTGGTTCCTCTCCCATATCATAAGTTTTAGGTGATTTCGTGGAAACCGTGAACAAGTTATGCAAATTTGCAAGATTTTTACTGTAACATGTACTTTATCATTCTTCACTCTCTAAATTCATTGTATTTCATCTGATACTAATGAGAGTAACAGCCAAGAATTCTGTGACACATGAATAAGCTAGAGACTGATGTTTGTAGAAAATGACCAATCTAGAATAAGATTCCAGCTCTAGAGGCAGGCATCCTCTATTCTGCCAAGCTACCCTGAAAATATCAATGAAAGCCAGATGCAGTAGCTAATGGATAGAGTCCTAGCTCCTCTGGGGTCTAAAATTGGAGGCTTGAGCTTCCAATCCGGCCTGGGTGATTCTTAGCTCCATTCAAGAGGAAATATCTGCAAGTAGAGCTGTCTGCAGTGCTGGAGTGCCAGCCTTGAGAGAAATGCGAAAGCCAGAGTGCCAGACCCTGAGCTCAAGTTCCAGTATTAGCGTTTTTTAGATTGTATTTTGTTCTTAGGGTGATGTCAACAGGGGCTACAGTTCCGGTTGTAATATCAGTATTTTTCAAGTGAGTGTTCTATGATTGTATCATAAGAGTTGTCTTTCCTCTTATCAAAATCAAAAGGCAGGGAAGAGTTTGCTAAAATTAGACTGTACAGGAATTTCTAAAATTTTGTCTGGAGCGAAGTAAATCTGCAAGAAACATTAGTAAGGCTGAGAAAATAGTGATTCTGAATCAAAGTTTTAAGCTCTGGGTGATATTGACATGGACTTTGTAATTAGGTTACTTCCGGGTGGGAGGAGATTTCAAAATCGTATCTTAAAATTCCTGGCTACAAACCATAGAAATGGTCAATTTCTCAGATTCCTCCTCTGACTCTTTCTCCCCGTGCTGCTTAAGCTTGATATTTCTCTTTGATACTTGGCTGCAGGGAACTGTAGTGTCTAGAGCTGTTTTCTAGCAAGGTTGAACTGACATTTACAAAGAACAGTCCCTGAGATGTAGTCTAAATTAAGGTAATTTGTTTTCCAGTTCCCAGTTGGATGACTTTTTAAACTGTCATTAGTTCACAAAACTTAAGCACTGGATGCAACTGTAAGAAATCGGATTACCAGGCTACTCTAGGTATATGCAAGGCCTATTGAACTCTCTGAAACACAAACACACACATACACATGCACACACACACCTACAAACACATCTGTCTCTTTCTATGAATACAGGTATATTCATTTATTTTATGGGATCATTTTTTTGCCCGTCCTGGTCTCGAGCTCGGGGCCTGAGCACAGTCCTTGGGTTCTGTCCTCAAGACTAGAGCTCTACCACTTGCTCCTCAGCACAACCTTTGGCTTTCTGTGATTTCTATGTATGTGGCAGCCAGGAATCGATCCTGGATCTTTGTAAATGCTAGGCTAGCACTCTGTCATGATGCCCAACTCCCAGCCCTCACTCTCTCTCCCTCTTTCTCCCTCTCTCTGTCTCCCTCTGTCTCAATGGGGAAAACGAGCTGAGTGTGAGGGGGGGGTTAACCACCCCCTCACACTCAGCTCGTTTTCCCCACTGATATCTCTTTCGGTTTTTGACCAGATTCTTACCTCAAAATATTGAGGTAGAACATATCATCAATATAACGTATAGCTGCTGAACTGTTTTTTCACCATGGAAAAGAAAACAATACGGGCCATGGAAGCCATTTGACATCGACAGCTAATTTGTCCTCGTTGGAGACCTAATCATTTGTAACAAACAAGAACTGATCTCGTTGAATCGGTGTTTGGTGTTTATTCACTCAATCATCAACAGAAGTAATTGATCCCTTAAGGCCATAAAGACAGAATTCTCACACAATTCTTGGATCACAGCTTAAGAAATACACTGATGCAATTTGAAGGAAAACCCCCTAAAGAGTGGTCTTATTTGAACCTTTTTTAAGTCTTTAAAATATTATACAACTTTCTATGGAAGATAGCTTGGACCCAAGTGGTTCCTCTCCCATATCATAAGTTTTAGGTGATTTCGAGGAAACCATGAACAAGTTATGGAAATTTTCAAGATTATTATTGTAACATGTACTTTATCATTCTTCACTCTCTAAATTCATTGCATTTCATCTGATACTAATGAGAGTAACAGCCAAGAATTCTGTGACACATGAATAAGCTAGAGACTGATGTTTGTTGAAAATGACCAATCTAGAATAAGATTCCAGTTCTAGAGGCAGGCATCTTCTATTCTGCCAAGCTACCCTGAAAATATCAATGAAAGCCAGATGCAGTAGCTAATGGATAGAGTCCTAGCTCCTCTGGGGTCTAAAATTGGAGGCTTGAGCTTCCAATCCGGCCTGGGTGATTCTTAGCTCCATTCAAGAGGAAATATCTGCAAGTAGAGCTGACTGCAGTGCTGGAGTGCCAGCCTTGAGAGAAATGCGAAAACCAGAGTGCCAGACCCAGAGCTCAAGTTCCAGTATTAGCGTTTTTTAGATTGTATTTTGTTCTTAGGGTGATGTCAACAGGGGCTACAGTTACGGTTGTACTATCAGTATTTTTCAAGTGAGTATTCTATGATTGTATCAGTACAAGGAAAGACAAATCTTATCAAAATCAAAAGGCAGGGAAGAGTTTGCTAAAATTAGACTGTACAGGAATTTCTAAAGTTTTGTCTGGAGCGAAGTAAATCTGCAAGAAACATTAGTAAGGCTGAGAAAATAGTGATTCTGAATCAAATTTTTAAGCTCTGGGTGATATTGATATGGATTTTGTAATTAGGTTACTTCCGGGTGGGAGGAGATTTCAAAATCGTATCTTAAAATTCCTGGCTACAAACCATAGAAATGGTCAATTTCTCAGATTCCTCCTCTGACTCTTTCTCCCCATGCTGCTTAAGCTTGATATTTCTCTTTGATACTTGGCTGCAGGGAACTGTAGTGTCTAGAGCTGTTTTCTAGCAAGGTTGAACTGACATTTACAAAGAACAGTCCCTGAGATGTAGTCTAAATTAAGGTAATTTGTTTTCCAGTTCCCAGTTGGATGACTTTTTAAACTGTCATTCGTTCACAAAACTTAAGCACTGGATGCAACTGTAAGAAATCGGATTACCCGGCTACTCTAGGTATATGCAAGGCCTATTGAACTCTCTGATACACAAACACACACATACACATGCACACACACACCTACAAACACATCTGTCTCTTTCTATAAATACAGGTATATTCATTTATTTTATTGGATCATTTTTTGCCCGTCCTGGTCTCGAGCTCGGGGCCTGAGCACAGTCCTTGGGTTCTGTCCTCAAGACTAGAGCTCTACCACTTGCTCCTCAGCACAACCTTTGGCTTTCTGTGATTTCTATGTATGTGGTAGCCAGGAATCGATCCTGGATCTTTGTAAATGCTAGGCTAGCACTCTGTCATGATGCCCAAATCCCAGCCCTCACTCTCTCTCCCTCTTTCTCCCTCTCTCTGTCTCCCTCTGTCTCAATGGGGAAAACGAGCTGAGTGTGAGGGGGTGGTTAACCCACCCCCTCACACTCAGCTCGTTTTCCCCACTGATATCTCTTTCGGTTTTTGACCAGAGTCTTACCTCAAAATATTGAGGTAGAACATATCATCAATATAACGTATAGCTGCTGAACTGTTTTTTCACCATGGAAAAGAAAACAATACGGGCCATGGAAGCCATTTGACATCGACAGCTAATTTGTCCTCGTTGGAGACCTAATCATTTGTAACAAACAAGAACTGATCTCTTTGAATCGGTGTTTGGTGTTTATTCACTCAATCATCAACAGAAGTAATTGATCCCTTAAGGCCATAAAGACAGAATTCTCACACAATTCTTGGATCACAGCTTCAGAAATACACTGATGCAATTTGAAGGAAAACCCCCTAAAGAGTGGTCTTATTTGAACCTTTTTTAAGTCTTTAAAATATTATACAACTTTCTATGGAAGATAGCTTGGACCCAAGTGGTTCCTCTCCCATATCATAAGTTTTAGGTGATTTTGAGGAAACCATGAACAAGTTATGCAAATTTGCAAGATTTTTACTGTAACATGTACTTTATCATTCTTCAATCTCTAAATTCATTGTATTTCATCTGATACTAATGAGAGTAACAGCCAAGAATTCTGTGACACATGAATAAGCTAGAGACTGATGTTTGTTGAAAATGACCAATCTAGAATAAGATTCCAGTTCTAGAGGCAGGCATCTTTTATTCTGCCAAGCTACCCTGAAAATATCAATGAAAGCCAGATGCAGTAGCTAATGGATAGAGTCCTAGCTCCTCTGGGGTCTAAAATTGGAGGCTTGAGCTTCCAATCCGGCCTGGGTGATTCTTAGCTCCATTCAAGAGGAAATATCTGCAAGTAGAGCTGACTGCAGTGCTGGAGTACCAGCCTTGAGAGTAATGCGAAAGCCAGAGTGCCAGACCCTGAGCTCAAGTTCCAGTATTAGCGGTTTTTAGATTGTATTTTGTTCTTAGGGTGATGTCAACAGGGGCTACAGTTACGGTTGTAATATCAGTATTTTTCAAGTGAGTGTTCTATGATTGTATCACTACGAGGAAAGACAACTCTTATCAAAATCAAAAGGCAGGGAAGAGTTTGCTAAAATTAGACTGTACAGGAATTTCTAAAATTTTGTCTGGAGCGACGTAAATCTGCAAGAAACATTAGTAAGGCTGAGAAAATAGTGATTCTGAATCAAATTTTTAAGCTCTGGGTGATATTGATATGGATTTTGAAATTAGGTTACTTCCGGGGGGAGGAGATTTCAAAATCGTATCTTAAAATTCCTGGCTACAAACCATAGAAATGGTCAATTTCTCAGATTCCTCCTCTGACTCTTTCTCCCCGTGCTGCTTAAGCTTGATATTTCTCTTTGATACTTGGCTGCAGGGAACTGTAGTGTCTACAGCTCTTTTCTAGCAAGGTTGAACTGACATTTACAAAGAACAGTCCCTGAGATGTAGTCTAAATTAAGGTAATTTGTTTTCCAGTTCCCAGTTGGATGACTTTTTAAACTGTCATTAGTTCACAAAACTTAAGCACTACATACAACTGTAAGAAATCGGATTACCCGGCTACTCTAGGTATATGCAAGGCCTATTGAACTCTCTGATACACAAACACACACATACACATGCACACACACACCTACAAACACATCTGTCTCTTTCTATAAATACAGGTATATTCATTTATTTTATTGGATCATTTTTTTGCCCGTCCTGGTCTTGAGCTCGGGGCCTGAGCACAGTCCTTGGGTTCTGTCCTCAAGACTACAGCTCTACCACTTGCTCCTCAGCACAACCTTTGGCTTTCTGTGATTTCTATGTATGTGGTAGCCAGGAATCGATCCTGGATCTTTGTAAATGCTAGGCTAGCACTCTGTCATGATGCCCAACTCCCAGCCCTCACTTTCTCTCCCTCTTTCTCCCTCTCTCTGTCTCCCTCTGTCTCAATGGGGAAAACGAGCTGAGTGTGAGGGGGTGGTTAACCCACCCCCTCACACTCAGCTCGTTTTCCCCCTGATATCTCTTTCGGTTTTTGACCAGAGTCTTACCTCAAAATATTGAGGTAGAACATATCATCAATATAACGTATAGCTGCTGAACTGTTTTTTCACCATGGAAAAGAAAACAATACGGGCCATGGAAGCCATTTGACATCGACAGCTAATTTGTCCTCGTTGGAGACCTAATCATTTGTAACAAACAAGAACTGATCTCGTTGAATCGGTGTTTGGTGTTTATTCACTCAATCATCAACAGAAGTAATTGATCCCTTAAGGCCATAAAGACAGAATTCTCACACAATTCTTGGATCTAAGCTTAAGAAATACACTGATGCAATTTGAAGGAAAACCCCCTAAAGAGTGGTCTTATTTGAACCTTTTTTAAGTCTTTAAAATATTATACAACTTTCTATGGAAGATAGCTTGGACCCAAGTGGTTCCTCTCCCATATCATAAGTTTTAGGTGATTTCGAGGAAACCATGAACAAGTTATGCAAATTTGCAAGATTTTTACAGTAACATGTACTTTATCATTCTTCACTCTCTAAATTCATTGTATTTCATCTGATACTAATGAGAGTAACAGCCAAGAATTCTGTGACACATGAATAAGCTAGAGACTGAAGTTTGTAGAAAATGACCAATCTAGAATAAGATTCCAGCTCTAGAGGCAGGCATCTTCTATTCTGCCAAGCTACCCTGAAAATATCAATGAAAGCCAGATGCAGTAGCTAATGGATAGAGTCCTAGCTCCTCTGGGGTCTAAAATTGGAGGCTTGAGCTTCCAATCCGGCCTGGGTGATTCTTAGCTCCATTCAAGAGGAAATATCTGCAAGTAGAGCTGTCTGCAGTGCTGGAGTGCCAGCCTTGAGAGAAATGCGAAAGCCAGAGTGCCAGACCCTGAGTTCAAGTTCCAGTATTAGCGATTTTTAGATTGTATTTTGTTCTTAGGGTGATGTCAACAGGGGCTACAGTTACGGTTGTAATATCAGTATTTTTCAAGTGAGTGTTCTATGATTGTATCATAAGAGTTGTCTTTCCTCTTATCAAAATCAAAAGGCAGGGAAGAGTTTGCTAAAATTAGACTGTACAGGAATTTCTAAAATTTTGTCTGGAGCGAAGTAAATCTGCAAGAAACATTAGTAAGGGTGAGAAAATAGTGATTCTGAATCAAATTTTTAAGCTCTGGGTGATATTGATATCGATTTTGTAATTAGGTTACTTCCGGGTGGGAGGAGATTTCAAAATCGTATCTTAAAATTCCTGGCTACAAACCATAGAAATGGTCAATTTCTCAGATTCCTCCTCTGACTCTTTCTCCCCGTGCTGCTTAAGCTTGATATTTCTCTTTGATACTTGGCTGCAGGGAACTGTAGTGTCTACAGCTGTTTTCTACCAAGGTTGAACTGACATTTACAAAGAACAGTCCCTGAGATGTAGTCTAAATTAAGGTAATTTGTTTTCCAGTTCCCAGTTGGATGACTTTTTAAAGTGTCATTAGTTCACAAAACTTAAGCACTGGATGCAACTGTAAGAAATCGGATTACCAGGCTACTCTAGGTATATGCAAGGCCTATTGAACTCTCTGATACACAAACACACACATACACATGCACACACACACCTACAAACACATCTGTCTCTTTCTATAAATACAGGTATATTCATTTATTTTATGGGATCATTTTTTTGCCCGTCCTGGTCTCGAGCTCGGGGCCTGAGCACAGTCCTTGGGTTCTGTCCTCAAGACTAGAGCTCTACCACTTGCTCCTCAGCACAACCTTTGGCTTTCTGTGATTTCTATGTATGTGGTAGCCAGGAATCGATCCTGGATCTTTGTAAATGCTAGGCTAGCACTCTGTCATGAAGCCCAACTCCCAGCCCTCACTCTCTCTCCCTCTTTCTCCCTCTCTCTTTCTTCCCCCTGTCTCAATGGGGAAAACGAGCTGAGTGTGAGGGGGTGGGTTAACCACCCCCTCACACTCAGCTCGTTTTCCCCACTGATATCTCTTTCGGTTTTTGACCAGAGTCTTACCTCAAAATATGGAGGTAGAACATATCATCAATATAACGTATAGCTGCTGAACTGGTTTTTCACCATGGAAAAGAAAACAATACGGGCCATGGAAGCCATTTGACATCGACAGCTAATTTGTCCTCGTTGGAGACCTAATCATTTGTAACAAACAAGAACTGATCTCGTTGAATCGGTGTTTGGTGTTTATTCACTCAATCATCAACAGAAGTAATTGATCCCTTAAGGCCATAAAGACAGAATTCTCACACAATTCTTGGATCACAGCTTAAGAAATACACTGATGCAATTTGAAGGAAAACCCCCTAAAGAGTGGTCTTATTTGAACCTTTTTTAAGTCTTTAAAATATTATACAACTTTCTATGGAAGATAGCTTGGACCCAAGTGGTTCCTCTCCCATATCATAAGTTTTAGGTGATTTCGAGGAAACCATGAACAAGTTATGCAAATTTGCAAGATTTTTACTGTAACATGTACTTTATCATTCTTCACTCTCTAAATTCACTGTATTTCATCTGATACTAATGAGAGTAACAGCCAAGAATTCTGTGACACATGAATAAGCTAGAGACTGATGTTTGTAGAAAATGACCAATCTAGAATAAGATTCCAGTTCTAGAGGCAGGCATCTTCTATTCTGCCAAGCTACCCTGAAAATATCAATGAAAGCCAGATGCAGTAGCTAATGGATAGAGTCCTAGCTCCTCTGGGGTCTAAAATTGGAGGCTTGAGCTTCCAATCCGGCCTGGGTGATTCTTAGCTCCATTCAAGAGGAAATATCTGCAAGTAGAGCTGACTGCAGTGCTGGAGTGCCAGCCTTGAGAGAAATGCGAAAGCCAGAGTGCCAGACCCTGAGCTCAAGTTCCAGTATTAGCGGTTTTTAGATTGTATTTTGTTCTTAGGGTGATGTCAACAGGGGCTACAGTTACGGTTGTAATATCAGTATTATTCAAGTGAGTGTTCTATGATTGTATCACTACGAGGAAAGACAACTCTTATCAAAATCAAAAGGCAGGGAAGAGTTTGCTAAAATTAGACTGTACAGGAATTTCTTAAATTTTGTCTGGAGCGAAGTAAATCTGCAAGAAACATTAGTAAGGCTGAGAAAATAGTGATTCTGAATCACATTTTTAAGCTCTGGGTGATATTGATATGGATTTTGTAATTAGGTTACTTCCGGGGGGGAGGAGATTTCAAAATCATATCTTAAAATTCCTGGCTACAAACCATAGAAATGGTCAATTTCTCAGATTCCTCCTCTGACTCTTTCTCCCCGTGCTGCTTAAGCTTGATATTTCTCTTTGATACTTGGCTGCAGGGAACTGTAGTGTCTACAGCTGTTTTCTAGCAAGGTTGAACTGACATTTACAAAGAACAGTCCCTGAGATGTAGTCTAAATTAAGGTAATTTGTTTTCCGGTTCCCAGTTGGATGACTTTTTAAAGTGTCATTAGTTCACAAAACTTAAGCACTGGATGCAACTGTAAGAAATCGGATTACCCGGCTACTCTAGGTATATGCAAGGCCTATTGAACTCTCTGATACACAAACACACACATACACATGCACACACACACCTACAAACACATCTGTCTCTTTCTATAAATACAGGTATATTCATTTATTTTATTGGATCATTTTTTTGCCCGTCCTGGTCTTGAGCTCGGGGCCTGAGCACAGTCCTTGGGTTCTGTCCTCAAGACTACAGCTCTACCACTTGCTCCTCAGCACAACCTTTGGCTTTCTGTGATTTCTATGTATGTGGTAGCCAGGAATCGATCCTGGATCTTTGTAAATGCTAGGCTAGCACTCTGTCATGATGCCCAACTCCCAGCCCTCACTTTCTCTCCCTCTTTCTCCCTCTCTCTGTCTCCCTCTGTCTCAATGGGGAAAACGAGCTGAGTGTGAGGGGGTGGTTAACCCACCCCCTCACACTCAGCTCGTTTTCCCCCTGATATCTCTTTCGGTTTTTGACCAGAGTCTTACCTCAAAATATTGAGGTAGAACATATCATCAATATAACGTATAGCTGCTGAACTGGTTTTTCACCATGGAAAAGAAAACAATACGGGCCATGGAAGCCATTTGACATCGACAGCTAATTTGTCCTCGTTGGAGACCTAATCATTTGTAACAAACAAGAACTGATCTCGTTGAATCGGTGTTTGGTGTTTATTCACTCAATCATCAACAGAAGTAATTGATCCCTTAAGGCCATAAAGACAGAATTCTCACACAATTCTTGGATCTAAGCTTAAGAAATACACTGATGCAATTTGAAGCAAAACCCCCTAAAGAGTGGTCTTATTTGAACCTTTTTTAAGTCTTTAAAATATTATACAACTTTCTATGGAAGATAGCTTGGACCCAAGTGGTTCCTCTCCCATATCATAAGTTTTAGGTGATTTCGAGGAAACCATGAACAAGTTATGCAAATTTGCAAGATTTTTACAGTAACATGTACTTTATCATTCTTCACTCTCTAAATTCATTGTATTTCATCTGATACTAATGAGAGTAACAGCCAAGAATTCTGTGACACATGAATAAGCTAGAGACTGATGTTTGTAGAAAATGACCAATCTAGAATAAGATTCCAGCTCTAGAGGCAGGCATCTTCTATTCTGCCAAGCTACCCTGAAAATATCAATAAAAGCCAGATGCAGTAGCTAATGGATAGAGTCCTAGCTCCTCTGGGGTCTAAAATTGGAGGCTTGAGCTTCCAATCCGGCCTGGGTGATTCTTAGCTCCATTCAAGAGGAAATATCTGCAAGTAGAGCTGTCTGCAGTGCTGGAGTGCCAGCCTTGAGAGAAATGCGAAAGCCAGAGTGCCAGACCCTGAGCTCAAGTTCCAGTATTAGCGATTTTTAGATTGTATTTTGTTCTTAGGGTGATGTCAACAGGGGCTACAGTTACGGTTGTAATATCAGTATTTTTCAAGTGAGTGTTCTATGATTGTATCATAAGAGTTGTCTTTCCTCTTATCAAAATCAAAAGGCAGGGAAGAGTTTGCTAAAATTAGACTGTACAGGAATTTCTAAAATTTTGTCTGGAGCGAAGTAAATCTGCAAGAAACATTAGTAAGGGTGAGAAAATAGTGATTCTGAATCAAATTTTTAAGCTCTGGGTGATATTGATATCGATTTTGTAATTAGGTTACTTCCGGGTGGGAGGAGATTTCAAAATCGTATCTTAAAATTCCTGGCTACAAACCATAGAAATGGTCAATTTCTCAGATTCCTCCTCTGACTCTTTCTCCCCGTGCTGCTTAAGCTTGATATTTCTCTTTGATACTTGGCTGCAGGGAACTGTAGTGTCTACAGCTGTTTTCTACCAAGGTTGAACTGACATTTACAAAGAACAGTCCCTGAGATGTAGTCTAAATTAAGGTAATTTGTTTTCCAGTTCCCAGTTGGATGACTTTTTAAAGTGTCATTAGTTCACAAAACTTAAGCACTGGATGCAACTGTAAGGAATCGGATTACCAGGCTACTCTAGGTATATGCAAGGCCTATTGAACTCTCTGATACACAAACACACACATACACATGCACACACACACCTACAAACACATCTGTCTCTTTCTATAAATACAGGTATATTCATTTATTTTATGGGATCATTTTTTTGCCCGTCCTGGTCTCGAGCTCGGGGCCTGAGCACAGTCCTTGGGTTCTGTCCTCAAGACTAGAGCTCTACCACTTGCTCCTCAGCACAACCTTTGGCTTTCTGTGATTTCTATGTATGTGGTAGCCAGTAATCGATCCTGGATCTTTGTAAATGCTAGGCTAGCACTCTGTCATGATGCCCAACTCCCAGCCCTCCCTCTCTCTCCCTCTTTCTCCCTCTCTCTGTCTTCCCCCTGTCTCAATGGGGAAAACGAGCTGAGTGTGAGGGGGTGGGTTAACCACCCCCTCACACTCAGCTCGTTTTCCCCACTGATATCTCTTTCGGTTTTTGACCAGAGTCTTACCTCAAAATATGGAGGTAGAACATATCATCAATATAACGTATAGCTGCTGAACTGGTTTTTCACCATGGAAAAGAAAACAATACGGGCCATGGAAGCCATTTGACATCGACAGCTAATTTGTCCTCGTTGGAGACCTAATCATTTGTAACAAACAAGAACTGATCTCGTTGAATCGGTGTTTGGTGTTTATTCACTCAATCATCAACAGAAGTAATTGATCCCTTAAGGCCATAAAGACAGAATTCTCACACAATTCTTGGATCACAGCTTAAGAAATACACTGATGCAATTTGAAGGAAAACCCCCTAAAGAGTGGTCTTATTTGAACCTTTTTTAAGTCTTTAAAATATTATACAACTTTCTATGGAAGATAGCTTGGACCCAAGTGGTTCCTCTCCCATATCATAAGTTTTAGGTGATTTTGAGGAAACCATGAACAAGTTATGCAAATTTGCAAGATTTTTACTGTAACATGTACTTTATCATTCTTCACTCTCTAAATTCACTGTATTTCATCTGATACTAATGAGAGTAACAGCCAAGAATTCTGTGACACATGAATAAGCTAGAGACTGATGTTTGTAGAAAATGACCAATCTAGAATAAGATTCCAGTTCTAGAGGCAGGCATCTTCTATTCTGCCAAGCTACCCTGAAAATATCAATGAAAGCCAGATGCAGTAGCTAATGGATAGAGTCCTAGCTCCTCTGGGGTCTAAAATTGGAGGCTTGAGCTTCCAATCCGGCCTGGGTGATTCTTAGCTCCATTCAAGAGGAAATATCTGCAAGTAGAGCTGACTGCAGTGCTGGAGTGCCAGCCTTGAGAGAAATGCGAAAGCCAGAGTGCCAGACCCTGAGCTCAAGTTCCAGTATTAGCGGTTTTTAGATTGTATTTTGTTCTTAGGGTGATGTCAACAGGGGCTACAGTTACGGTTGTAATATCAGTATTATTCAAGTGAGTGTTCTATGATTGTATCACTACGAGGAAAGACAACTCTTATCAAAATCAAAAGGCAGGGAAGAGTTTGCTAAAATTAGACTGTACAGGAATTTCTTAAATTTTGTCTGGAGCGAAGTAAATCTGCAAGAAACATTAGTAAGGCTGAGAAAATAGTGATTCTGAATCACATTTTTAAGCTCTGGGTGATATTGATATGGATTTTGTAATTAGGTTACTTCTGGGGGGGAGGAGATTTCAAAATCGTATCTTAAAATTCCTGGCTACAAACCATAGAAATGGTCAATTTCTCAGATTCCTCCTCTGACTCTTTCTCCCCGTGCTGCTTAAGCTTGATATTTCTCTTTGATACTTGGCTGCAGGGAACTGTAGTGTCTACAGCTGTTTTCTAGCAAGGTTGAACTGACATTTACAAAGAACAGTCCCTGAGATGTAGTCTAAATTAAGGTAATTTGTTTTCCAGTTCCCAGTTGGATGACTTTTTAAACTGTCATTAGTTCACAAAACTTAAGCACTGGATGCAACTGTAAGAAATCGGATTACCAGGCTACTCTAGGTATATGCAAGGCCTATTGAACTCTCTGATACACAAACACACACATACACATGCACACACACACCTACAAACACATCTGTCTCTTTCTATAAATACAGGTATATTCATTTATTTTATTGGATCATTTTTTGCCCGTCCTGGTCTTGAGCTCGGGGCCTTAGCACAGTCCTTGGGTTCTGTCCTCAAGACTACAGCTCTACCACTTGCTCCTCAGCACAACCTTTGGCTTTCTGTGATTTCTATGTATGTGGTAGCCAGGAATCGATCCTGGATCTTTGTAAATGCTAGGCTAGCACTCTGTCATGATGCCCAACTCCCAGCCCTCACTCTCTCTCCCTCTTTCTCCCTCTCTCTGTCTCCCTCTGTCTCAATGGGGAAAACGAGCTGAGTGTGAGGGGGTGGTTAACCCACCCCCTCACACTCAGCTCGTTTTCCCCACTGATATCTCTTTCGGTTTTTGACCAGAGTCTTACCTCAAAATATTGAGGTAGAACATATCATCAATATAACGTAAAGCTGCTGGACTGTTTTTTCACCATGGAAAAGAAAACAATACGGGCCATGGAAGCCATTTGACATCGACAGCTAATTTGTCCTCGTTGGAGACCTAATCATTTGTAACAAACAAGAACTGATCTCTTTGAATCGGTGTTTGGTGTTTATTCACTCAATCATCAACAGAAGTAATTGATCCCTTAAGGCCATAAAGACAGAATTCTCACACAATTCTTGGATCACAGCTTAAGAAATACACTGATGCAATTTGAAGGAAAACCCCCTAAAGAGTGGTCTTATTTGAACCTTTTTTAAGTCTTTAAAATATTATACAACTTTCTATGGAAGATAGCTTGGACCCAAGTGGTTCCTCTCCCATATCATAAGTTTTAGGTGATTTTGAGGAAACCATGAACAAGTTATGCAAATTTGCAAGATTTTTACTGTAACATGTACTTTATCATTCTTCACTCTCTAAATTCACTGTATTTCATCTGATACTAATGAGAGTAACAGCCAAGAATTCTGTGACACATGAATAAGCTAGAGACTGATGTTTGTAGAAAATGACCAATCTAGAATAAGATTCCAGTTCTAGAGGCAGGCATCTTCTATTCTGCCAAGCTACCCTGAAAATATCAATGAAAGCCAGATGCAGTAGCTAATGGATAGAGTCCTAGCTCCTCTGGGGTCTAAAATTGGAGGCTTGAGCTTCCAATCCGGCCTGGGTGATTCTTAGCTCCATTCAAGAGGAAATATCTGCAAGTAGAGCTGACTGCAGTGCTGGAGTGCCAGCCTTGAGAGAAATGCGAAAGCCAGAGTGCCAGACCCTGAGCTCAAGTTCCAGTATTAGCGGTTTTTAGATTGTATTTTGTTCTTAGGGTGATGTCAACAGGGGCTACAGTTACGGTTGTAATATCAGTATTATTCAAGTGAGTGTTCTATGATTGTATCACTACGAGGAAAGACAACTCTTATCAAAATCAAAAGGCAGGGAAGAGTTTGCTAAAATTAGACTGTACAGGAATTTCTTAAATTTTGTCTGGAGCGAAGTAAATCTGCAAGAAACATTAGTAAGGCTGAGAAAATAGTGATTCTGAATCACATTTTTAAGCTCTGGGTGATATTGATATGGATTTTGTAATTAGGTTACTTCTGGGGGGGAGGAGATTTCAAAATCGTATCTTAAAATTCCTGGCTACAAACCATAGAAATGGTCAATTTCTCAGATTCCTCCTCTGACTCTTTCTCCCCGTGCTGCTTAAGCTTGATATTTCTCTTTGATACTTGGCTGCAGGGAACTGTAGTGTCTACAGCTGTTTTCTAGCAAGGTTGAACTGACATTTACAAAGAACAGTCCCTGAGATGTAGTCTAAATTAAGGTAATTTGTTTTCCAGTTCCCAGTTGGATGACTTTTTAAACTGTCATTAGTTCACAAAACTTAAGCACTGGATGCAACTGTAAGAAATCGGATTACCAGGCTACTCTAGGTATATGCAAGGCCTATTGAACTCTCTGATACACAAACACACACATACACATGCACACACACACCTACAAACACATCTGTCTCTTTCTATAAATACAGGTATATTCATTTATTTTATTGGATCATTTTTTGCCCGTCCTGGTCTTGAGCTCGGGGCCTTAGCACAGTCCTTGGGTTCTGTCCTCAAGACTACAGCTCTACCACTTGCTCCTCAGCACAACCTTTGGCTTTCTGTGATTTCTATGTATGTGGTAGCCAGGAATCGATCCTGGATCTTTGTAAATGCTAGGCTAGCACTCTGTCATGATGCCCAACTCCCAGCCCTCACTCTCTCTCCCTCTTTCTCCCTCTCTCTGTCTCCCTCTGTCTCAATGGGGAAAACGAGCTGAGTGTGAGGGGGTGGTTAACCCACCCCCTCACACTCAGCTCGTTTTCCCCACTGATATCTCTTTCGGTTTTTGACCAGAGTCTTACCTCAAAATATTGAGGTAGAACATATCATCAATATAACGTAAAGCTGCTGGACTGTTTTTTCACCATGGAAAAGAAAACAATACGGGCCATGGAAGCCATTTGACATCGACAGCTAATTTGTCCTCGTTGGAGACCTAATCATTTGTAACAAACAAGAACTGATCTCTTTGAATCGGTGTTTGGTGTTTATTCACTCAATCATCAACAGAAGTAATTGATCCCTTAAGGCCATAAAGACAGAATTCTCACACAATTCTTGGATCACAGCTTAAGAAATACACTGATGCAATTTGAAGCAAAACCCCCTAAAGAGTGGTCTTATTTGAACCTTTTTTAAGTCTTTAAAATATTATACAACTTTCTATGGAAGATAGCTTGGACCCAAGTGGTTCCTCTCCCATATCATAAGTTTTAGGTGATTTTGAGGAAACCATGAACAAGTTATGCAAATTTGCAAGATTTTTACTGTAACATGTACTTTATCATTCTTCACTCTCTAAATTCATTGTATTTCATCTGATACTAATGAGAGTAACAGCCAAGAATTCTGTGACACATGAATAAGCTAGAGACTGATGTTTGTTGAAAATGACCAATCTAGAATAAGATTCCAGTTCTAGAGGCAGGCATCTTCTATTCTGCCAAGCTACCCTGAAAATATCAATGAAAGCCAGATGCAGTAGCTAATGGATAGAGTCCTAGCTCCTCTGGGGTCTAAAATTGGAGGCTTGAGCTTCCAATCCGGCCTGGGTGATTCTTAGCTCCATTCAAGAGGAAATATCTGCAAGTAGAGCTGACTGCAGTGCTGGAGTACCAGCCTTGAGAGAAATGCGAAAGCCAGAGTGCCAGACCCTGAGCTCAAGTTCCAGTATTAGCGGTTTTTAGATTGTATTTTGTTCTTAGGGTGATGTCAACAGGTGCTACAGTTACGGTTGTAATATCAGTATTTTTCAAGTGAGTGTTCTATGATTGTATCACTACGAGGAAAGACAACTCTTATCAAAATCAAAAGGCAGGGAAGAGTTTGCTAAAATTAGACTGTACAGGAATTTCTAAAATTTTGTCTGGAGCGAAGTAAATCTGCAAGAAACATTAGTAAGGCTGAGAAAATAGTGATTCTGAATCAAATTTTTAAGCTCTGGGTGATATTGATATGGATTTTGAAATTAGGTTACTTCCGGGGGGGAGGAGATTTCAAAATCGTATCTTAAAATTCCTGGCTACAAACCATAGAAATGGTCAATTTCTCAGATTCCTCCTCTGACTCTTTCTCCCCATGCTGCTTAAGCTTGATATTTCTCTTTGATACTTCGCTGCAGGGAACTGTAGTGTCTACAGCTGTTTTCTAGCAAGGTTGAACTGACATTTACAAAGAACAGTCCCTGAGATGTAGTCTAAATTAAGGTAATTTGTTTTCCAGTTCCCAGTTGGATGACTTTTTAAACTGTCATTAGTTCACAAAACTTAAGCACTGGATGCAACTGTAAGAAATCGGATTACCCGGCTACTCTAGGTATATGCAAGGCCTATTGAACTCTCTGATACACAAACACACACATACACATGCACACACACACCTACAAACACATCTGTCTCTTTCTATAAATACAGGTATATTCATTTATTTTATTGGATCATTTTTTTGCCCGTCCTGGTCTTGAGCTCGGGGCCTGAGCACAGTCCTTGGGTTCTGTCCTCAAGACTACAGCTCTACCACTTGCTCCTCAGCACAACCTTTGGCTTTCTGTGATTTCTATGTATGTGGTAGCCAGGAATCGATCCTGGATCTTTGTAAATGCTAGGCTAGCACTCTGTCATGATGCCCAACTCCCAGCCCTCACTTTCTCTCCCTCTTTCTCCCTCTCTCTGTCTCCCTCTGTCTCAATGGGGAAAACGAGCTGAGTGTGAGGGGGTGGTTAACCCACCCCCTCACACTCAGCTCGTTTTCCCCACTGATATCTCTTTCGGTTTTTGACCAGAGTCTTACCTCAAAATATTGAGGTAGAACATATCATCAATATAACGTATAGCTGCTGAACTGTTTTTTCACCATGGCTTTCGCATTTCTCTCAAGGCTGGCACTCCAGCACTGCAGTCAGCTCTACTTGCAGATATTTCCTCTTGAATGGAGCTAAGAATCACCCAGGCCGGATTGGAAGCTCATGCCTCCAATTTTAGACCCCAGAGGAGCTAGGACTCTATCCATTAGCTACTGCATCTGGCTTTCATTGATATTTTCAGGGTAGCTTGGCGGAATAGAAGATGCTTGCCTCTAGAACTGGAATCTTATTCTAGATTGGTCATTTTCAACAAACATCAGTCTCTAGCTTATTCATGTGTCACAGAATTCTTGGCTGTTACTCTCATTAGTATCAGATGAAATACAATGAAGTTAGAGAGTGAAGAATGATAAAGTACATGTTACAGTAAAAATCTTGCAAATTTGCATAACTTGTTCATGGTTTCCTCGAAATCACCTAAAACTTATGATATGGGAGAGGAACCACTTGGGTCCAAGCTATCTTCCATAGAAAGTTGTATAATATTTTAAAGACTTAAAAAAGGTTCAAATAAGACCACTCTTTAGGGGGTTTTGCTTCAAATTGCATCAGTGTATTTCTTAAGCTGTGATCCAAGAATTGTGTGAGAATTCTGTCTTTATGGCCTTAAGGGATCAATTACTTCTGTTGATGATTGAGTGAATAAACACCAAACACCGATTCAACGAGATCAGTTCTTGTTTGTTACAAATGATTAGGTCTCCAACGAGGACAAATTAGCTGTCGATGTCAAATGGCTTCCATGGCCCGTATTGTTTTCTTTTCCATGGTGAAAAAACAGTTCAGCAGCTATACGTTATATTGATGATATGTTCTACCTCCATATTTTGAGGTAAGACTCTGGTCAAAAACCGAAAGAGATATCAGTGGGGAAAACGAGCTGAGTGTGAGGGGGTGGGTTAACCACCCCCTCACACTCAGCTCGTTTTCCCCATTGAGACAGAGGGAGACAGAGAGAGGGAGAAAGAGGGAGAGAGAGTGAGGGCTGGGAGTTGGGCATCATGACAGAGTGCTAGCCTAGCATTTACAAAGATCCAGGATCGATTCCTGGCTACCACATACATAGAAATCACAGAAAGCCAAAGGTTGTGCTGAGGAGCAAGTGGTAGAGCTGTAGTCTTGAGGACAGAACCCAAGGACTGTGCTCAGGCCCCGAGCTCGAGACCAGGACGGGCAAAAAAATGATCCCATAAAATAAATGAATATACCTGTATTTATAGAAAGAGACAGATGTGTTTGTAGGTGTGTGTGTGCATGTGTATGTGTCTGTTTGTGTATCAGAGAGTTCAATAGGCCTTGCATATACCTAGAGTAGCCTGGTAATCCGATTTCTTACAGTTGCATCCAGTGCTTAAGTTTTGTGAACTAATGACAGTTTAAAAAGTCATCCAATTGGGAACTGGAAAACAAATTACCTTAATTTAGACTACATCTCAGGGACTGTTCTTTGTAAATGTCAGTTCAACCTTGCTAGAAAAGAGCTGTAGACACTACAGTTCCCTGCAGCCAAGTATCAAAGAGAAATATCAAGCTTTAAGCAGCACGGGGAGAAAGAGTCAGAGGAGGAATCTGAGAAATTGACCATTTCTATGGTTTGTAGCCAGGAATTTTAAGATACGATTTTGAAATCTCCTCCCCCCCGGAAGTAACCTAATTACAAAATCCATATCAATATCACCCAGAGCTTAAAAATTTGATTCAGAATCACTATTTTCTCAGCCTTACTAATGTTTCTTGCAGATTTACTTCGCTCCAGACAAAACTTTAGAAATTCCTGTACAGTCTAATTTTAGCAAAGTCTTCCCTGCCTTTTGATTTTGATAAGAGTTGTCTTTCCTCGTAGTGATACAATCATAGAACACTCACTTGAAAAATACTGATATTACAACCGTAACTGTAGCCCCTGTTGACATCACCCTAAGAACAAAATACAATCTAAAAACCGCTAATACTGGAACTTGACCTCAGGGTCTGGCACTCTGGCTTTCGCATTTCTCTCAAGGCTGGCACTCCAGCACTGCAGTCAGCTCTACTTGCAGATATTTCCTCTTGAATGGAGCTAAGAATCACCCAGGCCGGATTGGAAGCTCAAGCCTCCAATTTTAGACCCCAGAGGAGTTAGGACTCTATCCATTAGCTACTGTATCTGGCTTTCATTGATATTTTCAGGGTAGCTTGGCAGAATAGAAGATGCCTGCCTCTAGAACTGGAATCTTATTCTAGATTGGTCATTTTCAACAAACATCAGTCTCTAGCTTATTCATGTGTCACAGAATTCTTGGCTGTTACTCTCATTAGTATCAGATGAAATACAATGAATTTAGAGAGTGAAGAATGATAAAGTACATGTTACAGTAAAAATCTTGCAAATTTGCATAACTTGTTCATGGTTTCCTCGAAATCACCTAAAACTTATGATATGGGAGAGGAACCACTTGGGTCCAAGCTATCTTCCATAGAAAGTTGTATAATATTTTAAAGACTTAAAAAGGTTCAAATAAGACCACTCTTTAGGGGGTTTTCCTTCAAATTGCATCAGTGTATTTCTTAAGCTGTGATCCAAGAATTGTGTGAGAATTCTGTCTTTATGGCCTTAAGGGATCAATTACTTCTGTTGATGATTGAGTGAATAAACACCAAACACCGATTCAACGAGATCAGTTCTTGTTTGTTACAAATGATTAGGTCTCCAACGAGGACAAATTAGCTGTCGATGTCAAATGGCTTCCATGGCCCGTATTGTTTTCTTTTCCATGGTGAAAAAACAGTTCAGCAGCTATACGTTATATTGTAACGTCATATTGTAACGTTATATTGTAAATGTCAGTTCAACCTTGCTAGAGAACAGCTGTAGACACTACAGTTCCCTGCAGCCAAGTATCAAAGAGAAATATCAAGCTTAATCAGCACGGGGAGAAAGAGTCAGTTCAGCAGCTATACGTTATATTGATGATATGTTCTACCTCAATATTTTGAGGTAAGACTCTGGTCAAAAACTGAAAGAGATATCAGTGGGGAAAACGAGCTGAGTGTGAGGGGGTGGGTGAACCACCCCCTCACACTCAGCTCGTTTTCCCCATTGAGACAGAGGGAGACAGAGAGAGGGAGAAAGAGGGAGAGAGAGTGAGGGCTGGGAGTTGGGCATCATGACAGAGTGCCAGCGTAGTATTTACAAAGATCCAGGATCGATTCCTGGCTACCACATACATAGAAATCACAGAAAGCCAAAGGTTGTGCTGAGGAGCAAGTGGTAGAGCTGTAGTCTTGAGGACAGAACCCAAGGACTGTGCTCAGGCCCCGAGCTCGAGACCAGGACGGGCAAAAAAATGATCCCATAAAATAAATGAATATACCTGTATTTATAGAAAGAGACAGATGTGTTTGTAGGTGTGTGTGTGCATGTGTATGTGTGTGTTTGTGTATCAGAGAGTTCAATAGGCCTTGCATATACCTAGAGTAGCCGGGTAATCCGATTTCTTACAGTTGCATCCAGTGCTTAAGCTTTGTGAACTAATGACAGTTTAAAAAGAAGATGCCTGCCTCTAGAACTGGAATCTTATTCTAGATTGGTCATTTTCTACAAACATCAGTCTCTAGCTTATTCATGTGTCACAGAATTCTTGGCTGTTACTCTCATTAGTATCAGATGAAATACAATGAATTTAGAGAGTGAAGAATGATAAAGTACATGTTACAGTAAAAATCTTGCAAATTTGCATAACTTGTTCATGGTTTCCTCGAAATCACCTAAAACTTATGATATGGGAGAGGAACCACTTGGGTCCAAGCTATCTTCCATAGAAAGTTGTATAATATTTTAAAGACTTAAAAAAGGTTCAAATAAGACCACTCTTTAGGGGGTTTTCCTTCAAATTGCATCAGTGTATTTCTTAAGCTGTGATCCAAGAATTGTGTGAGAATTCTGTCTTTATGGCCTTAAGGGATCAATTACTTCTGTTGATGATTGAGTGAATAAACACCAAACACCGATTCAACGAGATCAGTTCTTGTTTGTTACAAATGATTAGGTCTCCAACGAGGACAAATTAGCTGTCGATGTCAAATGGCTTCCATGGCCCGTATTGTTTTCTTTTCCATGGTGAAAAAACAGTTCAGCAGCTATACGTTATAATGCTGATATGTTCTACCTCCATATTTTGAGGTAGGACTCTGGTCTAAAACCGAAAGAGATATCAGTGGGGAAAACGAGCTGAGTGTGAGGGCGTGGTTAACCCACCCCCTCACACTCAGCTCGTTTTCCCCACTGAGACAGAGGGAGACAGAGAGAGGGAGAAAGAGGGAGAGAGAGTGAGGGCTGAGAGTTGGGCATCATGACAGAGTGCTAGCCTAGCATTTACAAAGATCCAGGATCGATTCCTGGCTACCACATACATAGAAATCACAGAAAGCCAAAGGTTGTGCTGAGGAGCAAGTGGTAGAGCTGTAGTCTTGAGGACAGAACCCAAGGACTGTGCTCATGCCCCGAGCTCAAGACCAGGACGGGCAAAAAAATGATCCAATAAAATAAATGAATATACCTGTATTTATAGAAAGAGACAGATGTGTTCGTAGGTGTGTGTGTACATGTGTATGTGTGTGTTTGTGTATCAGAGAGTTCAATAGGCCTTGCACATACCTAGAGTAGCCTGGTAATCCGATTGCTTACAGTTGCATCCAGTGCGTAATTTTGGTGAACTAATGACAGTTTAAAAAGTCATCCAACTGGGAACTGGAAAACAAATTACCTTAATTTAGACTACATCTCAGGGACTGTTCTTTGTAAATGTCAGTTCAACCTTACTAGAAAAGAGCTGTAGACACTACTGTTCCCTGCAGCCAAGTATCAAAGAGAAATATCAAGCTTAAGCAGCACGGGGAGAAAGAGTCAGAGGAGGAATCTGAGAAATTGACCATTTCTATGGTTTGTTGCCAGGAATTTTAAGATACGATTTTGAAATCTCCTCCCACCCGGAAGTAACCTAATTACAAAATCCATATCAATATCACCCAGAGCTTAAAAATTTGATTCAGAATCACTATTTTCTCACCCTTACTAATGTTTCTTGCAGATTTACTTCGCTCCAGAGAAAACTTTAGAAATTCCTGTACAGTCTAATTTTAGCAAACTCTTCCCTGCCTTTTGATTTTGATAAGAGTTGTCTTTCCTCGTAGTGATACAATCATAGAACACTCACTTGAAAAATACTGATATTACAACCGTAACTGTAGCCCCTGTTGACATCACCCTAAGAACAAAATACAATCTAAAAACCGCTAATACTGGAACTTGAGCTCAGGGTCTGGCACTCTGGCTTTCGCATTTCTCTCAAGGCTGGCACTCCAGCACTGCAGTCAGCTCTACTTGCAGATATTTCCTCTTGAATGGAGCTAAGAATAACCCAGGCCGGATTGGAAGCTCAAGCCTCCAATTTTAGACCCCAGAGGAGCTAGGACTCTATCCATTAGCTACTGCATCTGGCTTTCATTGATATTTTCAGGGTAGCTTGGCAGAATAGAAGATGCCTGCCTCTAGAACTGGAATCTTATTCTAGATTGGTCATTTTCTACAAACATCAGTCTCTAGCTTATTCACGTGTCACAGAATTCTTGGCTGTTACTCTCATTAGTATCAGATGAAATACAATGAATTTAGAGAGTGAAGAATGATAAAGTACATGTTACTGTAAAAATCTTGCAAATTTGCATAACTTGTTCATGGTTTCCTCGAAATCACCTAAAACTTATGATATGGGAGAGGAACCACTTGGGTCCAAGCTATCTTCCATAGAAAGTTGTATAATATTTTAAAGACTTAAAAAAGGTTCAAATAAGACCACTCTATAGGGGGTTTTCCTTCAAATTGCATCAGTGTATTTCTTAAGCTGTGATCCAAGAATTGTGTGAGAATTCTGTCTTTATGGTCTTAAGGGATCAATCACTTCTGTTGATGATTGAGTGAATAAACACCAAACACCGATTCAACGAGATCAGTTCTTTTTTGTTACAAATGATTAGGTCTCCAACGAGGACAAATTAGCTGTCGATGTCAAATGGCTTCATGGCCCATATTGTTTTCTTTTCCATGGTGAAAAAACAGTTCAGCAGCTATACGTTATATTGATGATATGTTCTACCTCAATATTTTGAGGTAAGACTCTGGTCAAAAACCGACAGAGATATCAGTGGGGAAAACGAGCTGAGTGTGAGGGGGTGGGTTAACCACCCCCTCACACTCAGATCGTTTTCCCCATTGAGACAGAGGGAGACAGAGAGAGGGAGAAAGAGGGAGAGAGAGTGAGGGCTGAGAGTTGGGCATCATGACAGAGTGCTAGCCTAGCATTTACAAAGATCCAGGATCGATTCCTGGCTACCACATACATAGAAATCACAGAAAGCCAAAGGTTGTGCTGAGGAGCAAGTGGTAGAGCTCTAGTCTTGAGGACAGAACCCAAGGACTGTGCTCAGGCCCCGAGCTCAAGACCAGGACGGGCAAAAAAATGATCCAATAAAATAAATGAATATACCTGTATTTATAGAAAGAGACAGATGTGTTTGTAGGTGTGTGTGTACATGTGTATGTGTGTGTTTGTGTATCAGAGAGTTCAATAGGCCTTGCACATACCTAGAGTAGCCTGGTAATCCGATTTCTTACAGTTGCATCCAGTGCGTAATTTTGGTGAACTAATGACAGTTTAAAAAGTCATCCAACTGGGAACTGGAAAACAAATTACCTTAATTTAGACTACATCTCAGGGACTGTTCTTTGTAAATGTCAGTTCAACCTTACAAGAAAAGAGCTGTAGACATTACTGTTCCCTGCAGCCAAGTATCAAAGAGAAATATCAAGCTTAAGCAGCACGGGGAGAAAGAGTCAGAGGAGGAATCTGAGAAATTGACCATTTCTATGGTTTGTAGCCAGGAATTTTAAGATACGATTTTGAAATCTCCTCCCCCCCGGAAGTAACCTAATTACAAAATCCATATCAATATCACCCAGAGCTTAAAAATTTGATTCAGAATCACTATTTTCTCAGCCTTACTAATGTTTCTTGCAGATATACTTCGCTCCAGACAAAACTTTAGAAATTCCTGTACAGTCTAATTTTAGCAAACTCTTCCCTGCCTTTTGATTTTGATAAGAGTTGTCTTTCCTCGTAGTGATACAATCATAGAACACTCACTTGAAAAATACTGATATTACAACCGTAACTGTAGCCCCTGTTGACATCACCCTAAGAACAAAATACAATCTAAAAACCGCTAATACTGGAACTTGAGCTCAGGGTCTGGCACTCTGGCTTTCGCATTTCTCTCAAGGCTGGCACTCCAGCACTGCAGTCAGCTCTACTTGCAGATATTTCCTCTTGAATGGAGCTAAGAATCACCCAGGCCGGATTGGAAGCTCAAGCCTCCAATTTTAGACCCCAGAGGAGCTAGGACTCTATCCATTAGCTACTGCATCTGGCTTTCATTGATATTTTCAGGGTAGCTTGGCAGAATAGAAGATGCCTGCCTCTAGAACTGGAATCTTATTCTAGATTGGTCATTTTCAACAAACATCAGTCTCTAGCTTATTCATGTGTCACAGAATTCTTGGCTGTTACTCTCATTAGTATCAGATGAAATACAATGAATTTAGAGAGTGAAGAATGATAAAGTACATGTTACAGTAAAAATCTTGCAAATTTGCATAACTTGTTCATGGTTTCCTCGAAATCACCTAAAACTTATGATATGGGAGAGGAACCACTTGGGTCCAAGCTATCTTCCATAGAAAGTTGTATAATATTTTAAAGACTTAAAAAAGGTTCAAATAAGACCACTCTTTAGGGGGTTTTCCTTCAAATTGCATCAGTGTATTTCTTAAGCTGTGATCCAAGAATTGTGTGAGAATTCTGTCTTTATGGCCTTAAGGGATCAATTACTTCTGTTGATGATTGAGTGAATAAACCCCAAACACCGATTCAACGAGATCAGTTCTTGTTTGTTACAAATGATTAGGTCTCCAACGAGGACAAATTAGCTGTCGATGTCAAATGGCTTCCATGGCCCGTATTGTTTTCTTTTCCATGGTGAAAAAACAGTTCAGCAGCTATACGTTATAATGCTGATATGTTCTACCTCCATATTTTGAGGTAGGACTCTGGTCTAAAACCGAAAGAGATATCAGTGGGGAAAACGAGCTGAGTGTGAGGGGGTGGGTTAACCACCCCCTCACACTCAGCTCGTTTTCCCCACTGAGACAGAGGGAGACAGAGAGAGGGAGAAAGAGGGAGAGAGAGTGAGGGCTGAGAGTTGGGCATCATGACAGAGTGCTAGCCTAGCATTTACAAAGATCCAGGATCGATTCCTGGCTACCACATACATAGAAATCACAGAAAGCCAAAGGTTGTGCTGAGGAGCAAGTGGTAGAGCTGTAGTCTTGAGGACAGAACCCAAGGACTGTGCTCAGGCCCCGAGCTCAAGACCAGGACGGGCAAAAAAATGATCCAATAAAATAAATGAATATACCTGTATTTATAGAAAGAGACAGATGTAGGTGTGTGTGTGTGCATGTGTATGTGTGTGTTTGTGTATCAGAGAGTTCAATAGGCCTTGCACATACCTAGTGTAGCCAGGTAATCCGATTTCTTACAGTTGCATCCAGTGCTTAAGTTTTGTGAACTAATGACAGTTTAAAAAGTCATCCAACTGGGAACTGGAAAACAAATTCCCTTAATTTAGACTACATCTCAGGGACTGTTCTTTGTAAATGTCAGTTCAACCTTGCTAGAAAACAGCTGTAGACACTACAGTTCCCTGCAACCAAGTATCAAAGAGAAATATCAAGCTTAAGCAGCACGGGGAGAAAGAGTCAGAGGAGGAATCTGAGAAATTGACCATTTCTATGGTTTGTAGCCAGGAATTTTAAGATACTATTTGAAATATCCTCCCACCCGGAAGTAACCTAATTACAAAATCCATATCAATATCACACAGAGCTTAAAAATTTGATTCAGAATCACTATTTTCTCAGCCTTACTAATGTTTCTTGCAGATTTACTTCGCTCCAGACAAAACTTTAGAAATTCCTGTACAGTCTAATTTTAGCAAACTCTTCCCTGCCTTTTGATTTTGATAAGAGTTGTCTTTCCTCGTAGTGATACAATCATAGAACACTCACTTGAAAAATACTGATATTACAACCGTAACTGTAGCCCCTGTTGACATCACCCTAAGAACAAAATACAATCTAAAAACCGCTAATACTGGAACTTGAGCTCAGGGTCTGGCACTCTGGCTTTCGCATTTCTCTCAAGGCTGGCACTCCAGCACTGCAGTCAGCTCTACTTGCAGATATTTCCTCTTGAATGGAGCTAAGAATCACCCAGGCCGGATTGGAAGCTCAAGCCTCCAATTTTAGACCCCAGAGGAGCTAGGACTCTATCCATTAGCTACTGCATCTGGCTTTCATTGATATTTTCAGGGTAGCTTGGCAGAATAGAAGATGCCTGCCTCTAGAACTGGAATCTTATTCTAGATTGGTCATTTTCAACAAACATCAGTCTCTAGCTTATTCACGTGTCACAGAATTCTTGGCTGTTACTCTCATTAGGATCAGATGAAATACAATGAATTTAGAGAGTGAAGAATGATAAAGTACATGTTACAGTAAAAATCTTGCAAATTTGCATAACTTGTTCATGGTTTCCTCGAAATCACCTAAAACTTATGATATGGGAGAGGAACCACTTGGGTCCAAGCTATCTTCCATAGAAAGTTGTATAATATTTTAAAGACTTAAAAAAGGTTCAAATAAGACCACTCTTTAGGGGGTTTTCCTTCAAATTGCATCAGTGTATTTCTTAAGCTGTGATCCAAGAATTGTGTGAGAATTCTGTCTTTATGGCCTTAAGGGATCAATTACTTCTGTTGATGATTGAGTGAATAAACACCAAACACCGATTCAACGAGATCAGTTCTTGTTTGTTACAAATGATTAGGTCTCCAACGAGGACAAATTAGCTGTCGATGTCAAATGGCTTCCATGGCCCGTATTGTTTTCTTTTCCATGGTGAAAAACCAGTTCAGCAGCTATACGTTATAATGCTGATATGTTCTACCTCCATATTTTGAGGTAGGACTCTGGTCTAAAACCGAAAGAGATATCAGTGGGGAAAACGAGCTGAGTGTGAGGGGGTGGGTTAACCACCCCCTCACACTCAGCTCGTTTTCCCCACTGAGACAGAGGGAGACAGAGAGAGGGAGAAAGAGGGAGAGAGAGTGAGGGCTGAGAGTAGGGCATCATGACAGAGTGCTAGCCTAGCATTTACAAAGATCCAGGATCGATTCCTGGCTACCACATACATAGAAATCACAGAAAGCCAAAGGTTGTGCTGAGGAGCAAGTGGTAGAGCTGTAGTCTTGAGGACAGAACCCAAGGACTGTGCTCAGGCCCCGAGCTCAAGACCAGGACGGGCAAAAAAATGATCCAATAAAATAAATGAATATACCTGTATTTATAGAAAGAGACAGATGTAGGTGTGTGTGTGTGCATGTGTATGTGTGTGTTTGTGTATCAGAGAGTTCAATAGGCCTTGCACATAGCTAGAGTAGCCAGGTAATCCGATTTCTTACAGTTGCATCCAGTGCTTAAGTTTTGTGAACTAATGACAGTTTAAAAAGTCATCCAACTGGGAACTGGAAAACAAATTACCTTAATTTAGACTACATCTCAGGGACTGTTCTTTGTAAATGTCAGTTCAACCTTGCTAGAAAAGAGCTGTAGACACTACAGTTCCCTGCAGCCAAGTATCAAAGAGAAATATCAAGCTTAAGCAGCACGGGGAGAAAGAGTCAGAGGAGGAATCTGAGAAATTGACCATTTCTATGGTTTGTAGCCAGGAATTTTAAGATACGATTTTGAAATCTCCTCCCCCCCGGAAGTAACCTAATTTCAAAATCCATATCAATATCACCCAGAGCTTAAAAATTTGATTCAGAATCACTATTTTCTCAGCCTTACTAATGTTTCTTGCAGATTTACTTCGCTCCAGACAAAACTTTAGAAATTCCTGTACAGTCTAATTTTAGCAAACTCTTCCCTGCCTTTTGATTTTGATAAGAGTTGTCTTTCCTCGTAGTGATACAATCATAGAACACTCACTTGAATAATACTGATATTACAACCGTAACTGTAGCCCCTGTTGACATCACCCTAAGAACAAAATACAATCTAAAAAACGCTAATACTGGAACTTGATCTCAGGGTCTGGCACTCTGGCTTTCGCATTACTCTCAAGGCTGGCACTCCAGCACTGCAGTCAGCTCTACTTGCAGATATTTCCTCTTGAATGGAGCTAAGAATCACCCAGGCCGGATTGGAAGCTCAAGCCTCCAATTTTAGACCCCAGAGGAGCTAGGACTCTATCCATTAGCTACTGCATCTGGCTTTCATTGATATTTTCAGGGTAGCTTGGCAGAATAGAAGATGCCTGCCTCTAGAACTGGAATCTTATTCTAGATTGGTCATTTTCAACAAACATCAGTCTCTAGCTTATTCATGTGTCACAGAATTCTTGGCTGTTACTCTCATTAGTATCAGATGAAATACAATGAAGTTAGAGAGTGAAGAATGAGAAAGTACATGTTACAGTAAAAATCTTGCAAATTTGCATAACTTGTTCATGGTTTCCTCGAAATCACCTAAAACTTATGATATGGGAGAGGAACCACTTGGGTCCAAGCTATCTTCCATAGAAAGTTGTATAATATTTTAAAGACTTAAAAAAGGTTCAAATAAGACCACTCTTTAGGGGGTTTTCCTTCAAATTGCATCAGTGTATTTCTGAAGCTGTGATCCAAGAATTGTGTGAGAATTCTGTCTTTATGGCCTTAAGGGATCAATTACTTCTGTTGATGATTGAGTGAATAAACACCAAACACCGATTCAACGAGATCAGTTCTTGTTTGTTACAAATGATTAGGTCTCCAACGAGGACAAATTAGCTGTCGATGTCAAATGGCTTCCATGGCCTGTATTGTTTTCTTTTCCATGGTGAAAAAACAGTTCAGCAGCTATACGTTATATTGATGATATGTTCTACCTCCATATTTTGAGGTAGGACTCTGGTCTAAAACCGAAAGAGATATCAGTGGGGAAAACGAGCTGAGTGTGAGGGGGTGGGTTAACCACCCCCTCACACTCAGCTCGTTTTCCCCACTGAGACAGAGGGAGACAGAGAGAGGGAGAAAGAGGGAGAGAGAGTGAGGGCTGGGAGTTGGGCATCATGACAGAGTGCTAGCCTAGCATTTACAAAGATCCAGGATCGATTCCTGGCTACCACATACATAGAAATCACAGAAAGCCAAAGGTTGTGCTGAGGAGCAAGTGGTAGAGCTCTAGTCTTGAGGACAGAACCCAAGGACTGTGCTCAGGCCCCGAGCTCAAGACCAGGACTGGCAAAAAAATGATCCAATAAAATAAATGAATATACCTGTATTTATAAAAAGAGACAGATGTGTTTGTAGGTGTGTGTGTGCATGTGTATGTGTGTGTTTGTGTATCAGAGAGTTCAATAGGCCTTGCACATACCTAGAGTGGCCAGGTAATCCGATTTCTTACAGTTGCATCCAGTGCTTAAGTTTTGTGAACTAATGACAGTTTAAAAAGTCATCCAACTGGGAACTGAAAACAAATTCCCTTAATTTAGACTACATCTCAGGGACTGTTCTTTGTAAATGTCAGTTCAACCTTGCTAGAAAACAGCTGTAGACACTACAGTTCCCTGCAGCCAAGTATCAAAGATAAATATCAAGCTTAAGCAGCACGGGGAGAAAGAGTCAGAGGAGGAATCTGAGAAATTGACCATTTCTATGGTTTGTAGCCAGGAATTTTAAGATACGATTTTGAAATCTCCTCCCCCCCGGAAGTAACCTAATTACAAAATCCATATCAATATCACCCAGAGCTTAAAAATTTGATTCAGAATCACTATTTTCTCACCCTTACTAATGTTTCTTGCAGATTTACTTCGCTCCAGACAAAATTTTAGAAATTCCTGTACAGTCTAATTTTAGCAAACTCTTCCCTGCCTTTTGATTTTGATAAGAGTTGTCTTTCCTCGTAGTGATACAATCATAGAATACTCACTTGAAAAATACTGATATTACAACCGTAACTGTAGCCCCTGTTTACATCACCCTAAGAACAAAATACAATCTAAAAAACGCTAATACTGGAACTTGAGCTCAGGGTCTGGCACTCTGGTTTTCGCATTTCTCTCAAGGCTGGCACTCCAGCACTGCAGTCAGCTCTACTTGCAGATATTTCCTCTTGAATGGAGCTAAGAATCACCCAGGCCGGATTGGAAGCTCAAGCCTCCAATTTTAGACCCCAGAGGAGCTAGGACTCTATCCATTAGCTACTGCATCTGGCTTTCATTGATATTTTCAGGGTAGCTTGGCAGAATAGAAGATGCCTGCCTCTAGAACTGGAATCTTATTCTAGATTGGTCATTTTCTACAAACATCAGTCTCTAGCTTATTCATGTGTCACAGAATTCTTGGCTGTTACTCTCATTAGTATCAGATGAAATACAATGAAGTTAGAGAGTGAAGAATGAGAAAGTACATGTTACAGTAAAAATCTTGCAAATTTGCATAACTTGTTCATGGTTTCCTCGAAATCACCTAAAACTTATGATATGGGAGAGGAACCACTTGGGTCCAAGCTATCTTCCATAGAAAGTTGTATAATATTTTAAAGACTTAAAAAAGGTTCAAATAAGACCACTCTTTAGGGGTTTTCCTTCAAATTGCATCAGTGTATTTCTTAAGCTGTGATCCAAGAATTGTGTGAGAATTCTGTCTTTATGGCCTTAAGGGATCAATTACTTCTGTTGATGATTGAGTGAATAAACACCAAACACCGATTCAACGAGATCAGTTCTTGTTTGTTACAAATGATTAGGTCTCCAACGAGGACAAATTAGCTGTCGATGTCAAATGGCTTCCATGGCCCGTATTGTTTTCTTTTCCATGGTGAAAAAACAGTTCAGCAGCTATACGTTATATTGATGATATGTTCTACCTCCATATTTTGAGGTAAGACTCTGGTCAAAAACCGAAAGAGATATCAGTGGGGAAAACGAGCTGAGTGTGAGGGGGTGGGTTAACCACCCCCTCACACTCAGCTCGTTTTCCCCATTGAGACAGAGGGAGACAGAGAGAGGGAGAAAGAGGGAGAGAGAGTGAGGGCTGGGAGTTGGGCATCATGACAGAGTGCTAGCCTAGCATTTACAAAGATCCAGGATCGATTCCTGGCTACCGCATACATAGAAATCAGACAAAGCCAAAGGTTGTGCTGAGGAGCAAGTGGTAGAGCTCTAGTCTTGAGGACAGAACCCAAGGACTGTGCTCAGGCCCCGAGCTCGAGACCAGGACAGGCAAAAAAATGATCCCATAAAATAAATGAATATACCTGTATTTATAGAAAGAGACAGATGTGTTTGTAGGTGTGTGTGTGCATGTGTATGTGTCTGTTTGTGTATCAGAGAGTTCAATAGGCCTTGCATATACCTAGAGTAGCCTGGTAATCCGATTTCTTACAGTTGCATCCAGTGCTTAAGTTTTGTGAACTAATGACAGTTTAAAAAGTCATCCAACTGGGAACTGGAAAACAAATTACCTTAATTTAGACTACATCTCAGGGACTGTTCTTTGTAAATGTCAGTTCAACCTTGCTAGAAAAGAGCTGTAGACACTACAGTTCCCTGCAGCCAAGTATCAAAGAGAAATATCAAGCTTAAGCAGCACGGGGAGAAAGAGTCAGAGGAGGAATCTGAGAAATTGACCATTTCTATGGTTTGTAGCCAGGAATTTTAAGATACGATTTTGAAATCTCCTCCCCCCCGGAAGTAACCTAATTTCAAAATCCATATCAATATCACCCAGAGCTTAAAAATTTGATTCAGAATCACTATTTTCTCACCCTTACTAATGTTTCTTGCAGATTTACTTCGCTCCAGAGAAAACTTTAGAAATTCCTGTACAGTCTAATTTTAGCAAACTCTTCCCTGCCTTTTGATTTTGATAAGAGTTGTCTTTCCTCGTAGTTATACAATCATAGAACACTCACTTGAATAATACTGATATTACAACCGTAACTGTAGCCCCTGTTGACATCACCCTAAGAACAAAATACAATCTAAAAACCGCTAATACTGGAACTTGAGCTCAGGGTCTGGCACTCTGGCTTTCGCATTTCTCTCAAGGCTGGCACTCCAGCACTGCAGTCAGCTCTACTTGCAGATATTTCCTCTTGAATGGAGCTAAGAATCACCCAGGCCGGATTGGAAGCTCAAGCCTCCAATTTTAGACCCCAGAGGAGCTAGGACTCTATCCATTAGCTACTGCATCTGGCTTTCATTGATATTTTCAGGGTAGCTTGGCAGAATAGAAGATGCCTGCCTCTAGAACTGGAATCTTATTCTAGATTGGTCATTTTCAACAAACATCAGTCTCTAGCTTATTCATGTGTCACAGAATTCTTGGCTGTTACTCTCATTAGTATCAGATGAAATACAATGAAGTTAGAGAGTGAAGAATGATAAAGTACATGTTACAGTAAAAATCTTGCATATTTGCATAACTTGTTCATGGTTTCCTCGAAATCACCTAAAACTTATGATATGGGAGAGGAACCACTTGGGTCCAAGCTATCTTCCATAGAAAGTTGTATAATATTTTAAAGACTTAAAAAAGGTTCAAATAAGACCACTCTTTAGGGGGTTTTCCTTCAAATTGCATCAGTGCATTTCTGAAGCTGTGATCCAAGAATTGTGTGAGAATTCTGTCTTTATGGCCTTAAGGGATCAATTACTTCTGTTGATGATTGAGTGAATAAACACCAAACACCGATTCAACGAGATCAGTTCTTGTTTGTTACAAATGATTAGGTCTCCAACGAGGACAAATTAGCTGTCGATGTCAAATGGCTTCCATGGCCCGTATTGTTTTCTTTTCCATGGTGAAAAAACAGTTCAGCAGCTATACGTTATATTGATGATATGTTCAACCTCAATATTTTGAGGTAAGACTCTGGTCAAAAACCGAAAGAGATATCAGTGGGGAAAACGAGCTGAGTGTGAGGGGGTGGGTTAACCACCCCCTCACACTCAGCTCGTTTTCCGCACTGAGACAGAGGGAGACAGAGAGAGGGAGAAAGAGGGAGAGAAAGTGAGGGCTGGGAGTTGGGCATCATGACAGAGTGCTAGCCTAGGATTTACAAAGATCCAGGATCGATTCCTGGCTACCACATACATAGAAATCACAGAAAGCCAAAGGTTGTGCTGAGGAGCAAGTGGTAGAGCTCTAGTCTTGAGGACAGAACCCAAGGACTGTGCTCAGGCCCCGAGCTCGAGACCAGGACGTGCAAAAAAATGATCCCATAAAATAAATGAATATACCTGTATTTATAGAAAGAGACAGATGTGTTTCTAGGTGTGTGTGTGCATGTGTATGTGTGTGTTTGTGTATCAGAGAGTTCAATAGGCCTTGCATATACCTAGAGTAGCCTGGTAATCCGATTTCTTACAGTTGCATCCAGTGCTTAAGTTTTGTGAACTAATGACAGTTTAAAAAGTCATCCAACTGGGAACTGGAAAACAAATTCCCTTAATTTAGACTACATCTCAGGGACTGTTCTTTGTAAATGTCAGTACAACCTTGGTAGAAAACAGCTGTAGACACTACAGGTCCCTGCAGCCAAGTATCAAAGAGAAATATCAAGCTTAAGCAGCACGGGGAGAAAGAGTCAGAGGAGGAATCTGAGAAATTGACCATTTCTATGGTTTGTAGCCAGGAATTTTAAGATACGATTTTGAAATCTCCTCCCCCCCGGAAGTAACTTAATTACAAAATCCATATCAATATCACCCAGAGCTTAAAACTCTGATTCAGAATCACTATTTTCTCAGCCTTACTAATGTTTCTTGCAGATTTACTTCGCTCCAGACAAAACTTTAGAAATTCCTGTACAGTCTAATTTTAGCAAACTCTTCCCTGCCTTTTGATTTTAATAAGAGTTGTCTTTCCTCGTAGTGATACAATCATAGAACACTCACTTGAAAAATACTGATATTACAACCGTAACTGTAGCCCCTGTTGACATCACCCTAAGAACAAAATACAATCCAAAAAATGCTAATACTGGAACATGAGCTCAGGGTCTGGCACTCTGGCTTTCGCATTTCTCTCAAGGCTGGCACTCCAGCACTGCAGTCAGCTCTACTTGCAGATATTTCCTCTTGAATGGAGCTAAGAATCACCCAGGCCGGATTGGAAGCTCAAGCCTCCAATTTTAGACCCCAGAGGAGATAGGACTCTATCCATTAGCTACTGCATCTGGCTTTCATTGATATTTTCAGGGTAGCTTGGCAGAATAGAAGATGCCTGCCTCTAGAACTGGAATCTTATTCTAGATTGGTCATTTTCTACAAACATCAGTCTCTAGCTTATTCATGTGTCACAGAATTCTTGGCTGTTACTCTCATTAGTATCAAATAAATACAATGAATTTAGAGAGTGAAGAATGAGAAAGTACATGTTACAGTAAAAATCTTGCAAATTTGCATAACTTGTTCATGGTTTCCTCGAAATCACCTAAAACTTATGATATGGGAGAGGAACCACTTGGGTCCAAGCTATCTTCCATAGAAAGTTGTATAATATTTTAAAGACTTAAAAAAGGTTCAAATAAGACCACTCTTTAGGGGGTTTTCCTTCAAATTGCATCAGTGTATTTTGAAGCTGTGATCCAAGAATTGTGTGAGAATTCTGTCTTTATGGCCTTAAGGGATCAATTACTTCTGTTGATGATTGAGTGAATAAACACCAAACACCGATTCAACGAGATCACTTCTTGTTTGTTACAAATGATTAGGTCTCCAACGAGGACAAATTAGCTGTCGATGTCAAATGGCTTCCATGGCCCGTATTGTTTTCTTTTCCATGGTGAAAAAACAGTTCCGCAGCTATACGTTATATTGATGATATGTTCTACCTCCATATTTTGAGGTAAGACTCTGGTCAAAAACCGAAAGAGATATCAGTGGGGAAAACGAGCTGAGTGTGAGGGGGTGGTTAACCCACCCCCTCACACTCAGCTCGTTTTCCCCATTGAGACAGAGGGAGACAGAGAGAGGGAGAAAGAGGGAGAGAGAGTGAGGGCTGGGAGTTGGGCATCATGACAGAGTGCTAGCCTAGCATTTACAAAGATCCAGGATCGATTCCTGGCTACCACATACATAGAAATCACAGAAAGCCAAAGGTTGTGCTGAGGAGCAAGTGGTAGAGCTGTAGTCTTGAGGACAGAACCCAAGGACCTTGCTCAGGCCCCGAGCTCAAGACCAGGACGGGCAAAAAAATGATCCAATAAAATAAATGAATATACCTGTATTTATAGAAAGAGACAGATGTGTTTGTAGGTGTGTGTGTGCATGTGTATGTGTCTGTTTGTGTACCAGACAGTTCAATAGGCCTTGCATATACCTAGAGTAGCCGGATAATCCGATTTCTTACAGTTGCATCCAGTGCTTAAGTTTTGTGAACTAATGACAGTTTAAAAAGTCATCCAACTGGGAACTGGAAAACAAATTACCTTAATTTAGACTACATCTCAGGGACTGTTCTTTGTAAATGTCAGTTCAACCTTGCTAGAAAATAGCCGTAGAAACTACAGTTCCCTGCAGCCAAGTATCAAAGAGAAATATCAAGCTTAAGCAGCACGGGGAGAAAGAGTCAGAGGAGGAATCTGAGAAATTGACCATTTCTATGGTTTGTAGCCAGGAATTTTAAGATACGATTTTGAAATCTCCTCCCACCCGGAAGTAACCTAATTACAAAATCCATATCAATATCACCCAGAGCTTAAAAATTTGATTCAGAATCACTATTTTCTCAGCCTTACTAATGTTTCTTGCAGATTTACTTCGCTCCAGACAAACCTTTAGAAATTCCTGTACAGTCTAATTTTAGCAAACTCTTCCCTGCCTTTTGATTTTGATAAGAGTTGTCTTTCCTCGTAGTGATACAATCATAGAACACTCACTTGAAAAATACTGATATTACAACCGTAACTGTAGCCCCTGTTGACATCACCCTAAGAACAAAATACAATCTAAAAAACGCTAATACTGGAACTCGAGCTAAGGGTCTGGCACTCTGGTTTTCGCATTTCTCTCAAGGCTGGCACTCCAGCACTGCAGTCAGCTCTACTTGCAGATATTTCCTCTTGAATGGAGCTAAGAATCACCCAGGCCGGATTGGAAGCTCAAGCCTCCAATTTTAGACCCCAGAGGAGCTAGGACTCTATCCATTAGCTACTGCATCTGGCTTTCATTGATATTTTCAGGGTAGCTTGGCAGAATAGAAGATGCCTGCCTCTAGAACTGGAATCTTATTCTAGATTGGTCATTTTCTACAAACATCAGTCTCTAGCTTATTCATGTGTCACAGAATTCTTGGCTGTTACTCTCATTAGTATCAGATGAAATACAATGAATTTAGAGAGTGAAGAATGATAAAGTACATGTTACAGTAAAAATCTTGCAAATTTGCATAACTTGTTCATGGTTTCCTCGAAACCACCTAAAACTTATGATATGGGAGAGGAACCACTTGGGTCCAAGCTATCTTCCATAGAAAGTTGTATAATATTTTAAAGACTTAAAGAAGGTTCAAATAAGACCACTCTTTAGGGGGTTTTGCTTCAAATTGCATCAGTGTATTTCTTAAGCTGTGATCCAAGAATTGTGTGAGAATTCTGTCTTTATGACCTTAAGGGATCAATTACTTCTGTTGGTGATTGAGTGAATAAACACCAAACACCGATTAAACGAGATCAGTTCTTGTTTGTTACAAATGATTAGGTCTCCAACGAGGACAAATTAGCTGTCTATGTCAAATGGCTTCCATGGCCCGTATTGTTTTCTTTTCCATGGTGAAAAAACAGTTCAGCAGCTATACGTTATATTGATGATATGTTCTACCTCCATATTTTGAGGTAAGACTCTGGTCAAAAACCGAAAGAGATATCAGTGGGGAAAACCCACCCCCTCACACTCAGCTCGTTTTCCCCATTGAGACAGAGGGAGACAGAGAGAGGGAGAAAGAGGGAGAGAAAGTGAGGGCTGGGAGTTGGGCATCATGACAGAGTGCTAGCCTAGCAATTACAAAGATCCAGGATCGATTCCTGGCTACCACATACATAGAAATCACAGAAAGCCAAAGGTTGTGCTGAGGAGCAAGTGGTAGAGCTGTAGTCTTGAGGACAGAACCCAAGGACTGTGCTCATGCCCCGAGCTCAAGACCAGGACGGGCACAAAAATGATCCCATAAAATAAATGAATATACCTGTATTTATAGAAAGAGACAGATGTGTTTGTAGGTGTGTGTGTGCATGTGTATGTGTGTGTTTGTGTATCAGAGAGTTCAATAGGCCTTGCACATAGCTAGAGTAGCCAGGTAATCCGATTTCTTACAGTTGCATCCAGTGCTTAAGTTTTGTGAACTAATGACAGTTTAAAAAGTCATCCAACTGGGAACTGGAAAACAAATTACCTTAATTTAGACTACATCTCAGGGACTGTTCTTTGTAAATGTCAGTTCAACCTTGCTAGAAAAGAGCTGTAGACACTACAGGTCCCTGCAGCCAAGTATCAAAGAGAAATATCAAGCTTAAGCAGCACGGGGAGAAAGAGTCAGAGGAGGAATCTGAGAAATTGACCATTTCTATGGTTTGTAGCCAGGAATTTTAAGATACGATTTTGAAATCTCCTCCCCCCCGGAAGTAACCTAATTTCAAAATCCATATCAATATCACCCAGAGCTTAAAAATTTGATTCAGAATCACTATTTTCTCAGCCTTACTAATGTTTCTTGCAGATTTACTTCGCTCCAGACAAAACTTTAGAAATTCCTGTACAGTCTAATTTTAGCAAACTCTTCCCTGCCTTTTGATTTTCATAAGAGTTGTCTTTCCTCGTAGTGATACAATCATAGAACACTCACTTGAATAATACTGATATTACAACCGTAACTGTAGCCCCTGTTGACATCACCCTAAGAACAAAATACAATCTAAAAAACGCTAATACTGGAACTTGATCTCAGGGTCTGGCACTCTGGCTTTCGCATTACTCTCAAGGCTGGCACTCCAGCACTGCAGTCAGCTCTACTTGCAGATATTTCCTCTTGAATGGAGCTAAGAATCACCCAGGCCGGATTGGAAGCTCAAGCCTCCAATTTTAGACCCCAGAGGAGCTAGGACTCTATCCATTAGCTACTGCATCTGGCTTTCATTGATATTTTCAGGGTAGCTTGGCAGAATAGAAGATGCCTGCCTCTAGAACTGGAATCTTATTCTAGATTGGTCATTTTCAACAAACATCAGTCTCTAGCTTATTCATGTGTCACAGAATTCTTGGCTGTTACTCTCATTAGTATCAGATGAAATACAATGAAGTTAGAGAGTGAAGAATGAGAAAGTACATGTTACAGTAAAAATCTTGCAAATTTGCATAACTTGTTCATGGTTTCCTCGAAATCACCTAAAACTTATGATATGGGAGAGGAACCACTTGGGTCCAAGCTATCTTCCATAGAAAGTTGTATAATATTTTAAAGACTTAAAAAAGGTTCAAATAAGACCACTCTTTAGGGGGTTTTCCTTCAAATTGCATCAGTGTATTTCTGAAGCTGTGATCCAAGAATTGTGTGAGAATTCTGTCTTTATGGCCTTAAGGGATCAATTACTTCTGTTGATGATTGAGTGAATAAACACCAAACACCGATTCAACGAGATCACTTCTTGTTTGTTACAAATGATTAGGTCTCCAACGAGGACAAATTAGCTGTCGATGTCAAATGGCTTCCATGGCCCGTATTGTTTTCTTTTCCATGGTGAAAAAACAGTTCAGCAGCTATACGTTATATTGATGATATGTTCTACCTCCATATTTTGAGGTAAGACTCTGGTCTAAAACCGAAAGAGATATCAGTGGGGAAAACGAGCTGAGTGTGAGGGGGTGGTTAACCCACCCCCTCACTCTCAGCTCGTTTTCCCCATTGAGACAGGGGGAAGACAGAGAGAGGGAGAAAGAGGGAGAGAGAGTGAGGGCTGGGAGTTGGGCATCATGACAGAGTGCTAGCCTAGCATTTACAAAGATCCAGGATCGATTCCTGGCTACCACATACATAGAAATCACAGAAAGCCAAAGGTTGTGCTGAGGAGCAAGTGGTAGAGCTGTAGTCTTGAGGACAGAACCCAAGGACTGTGCTCAGGCCCCGAGCTCAAGACCAGGACGGGCAAAAAAATGATCCAATAAAATAAATGAATATACCTGTATTTATAGAAAGAGACAGATGTGTTTGTAGGTGTTTGTGTGCATGTGTATGTGTGTGTTTGTGTATCAGAGAGTTCAATAGGCCTTGCATATACCTAGAGTAGCCGGGTAATCCGATTTCTTACAGTTGTATGTAGTGCTTAAGTTTTGTGAACTAATGACAGTTTAAAAAGTCATCCAACTGGGAACTGGAAAACAAATTACCTTAATTTAGACTACATCTCAGGTACTGTTCTTTGTAAATGTCAGTTCAACCTTGCTAGAAAAGAGCTGTAGACACTACAGTTCCCTGCAGCCAAGTATCAAAGAGAAATATCAAGCTTAAGCAGCACGGGGAGAAAGAGTCAGAGGAGGAATCTGAGAAATTGACCATTTCTATGGTTTGTAGCCAGGAATTTTAAGATACGATTTTGAAATCTCCTCCCACCCGGAAGTAACCTAATTACAAAATCCATATCAATATCACCCAGAGCTTAAAAATTTGATTCAGAATCACTATTTTCTCAGGCTTACTAATGTTTCTTGCAGATTTACTTCGCTCCAGACAAAACTTTAGAAATTCCTGTACAGTCTAATTTTAGCAAACTCTTCCCTGCCTTTTGATTTTGATAAGAGTTGTCTTTCCTCGTAGTGATACAATCATAGAACACTCACTTGAATAATACTGATATTACAACCGTAACTGTAGCCCCTGTTGACATCACCCTAAGAACAAAATACAATCTAAAAACCGCTAATACTGGAACTTGAGCTCAGGGGCTGGCACTCTGGCTTTCGCATTTCTCTCAAGGCTGGCACTCCAGCACTGCAGACAGCTCTACTTGCAGATATTTCCTCTTGAATGGAGCTAAGAATCACCCAGGCCGGATTGGAAGCTCAAGCCTCCAATTTTAGACCCCAGAGGAGCTAGGACTCTATCCATTAGCTACTGCATCTGGCTTTCATTGATATTTTCAGGGTAGCTTGGCAGAATAGAAGATGCCTGCCTCTAGAGCTGGAATCTTATTCTAGATTGGTCATTTTCTACAAACATCAGTGTCTAGCTTATTCATGTGTCACAGAATTCTTGGCTGTTACTCTCATTAGTATCAGATGAAATACAATGAATTTAGAGAGTGAAGAATGATAAAGTACATGTTACAGTAAAAATCTTGAAAATTTCCATAACTTGTTCATGGTTTCCACGAAATCACCTAAAACTTATGATATGGCAGAGGAACCACTTGGGTCCAAGCTATCTTCCATAGAAAGTTGTATAATATTTTAAAGACTTAAAAAAGGTTCAAATAAGACCACTCTTTAGGGGGTTTTCCTTCAAATTGCATCAGTGTATTTCTGAAGCTGTGATCCAAGAATTGTGTGAGAATTCTGTCTTTATGGCCTTAAGGGATCAATTACTTCTGTTGATGATTGAGTGAATAAACACCAAACACCGATTCAACGAGATCACTTCTTGTTTGTTACAAATGATTAGGTCTCCAACGAGGACAAATTAGCTGTCGATGTCAAATGGCTTCCATGGCCCGTATTGTTTTCTTTTCCATGGTGAAAAAACAGTTCAGCAGCTATACGTTATATTGATGATATGTTCTACCTCCATATTTTGAGGTAAGACTCTGGTCAAAAACCGAAAGAGATATCAGTGGGGAAAACGAGCTGAGTGTGAGGGGGTGGGTTAACCACCCCCTCACACTCAGCTCGTTTTCCCCATTGAGACAGAGGGAGACAGAGAGAGGGAGAAAGAGGGAGAGAGAGTGAGGGCTGGGAGTTGGGCATCATGACAGAGTGCTAGCCTAGCATTTACAAAGATCCAGGATCGATTCCTGGCTACCACATACATAGAAATCACAGAAAGCCAAAGGTTGTGCTGAGGAGCAAGTGGTAGAGCTCTAGTCTTGAGGACAGAACCCAAGGACTGTGCTCAGGCCCCGAGCTCAAGACCAGGATGGGCAAAAAAATGATCCAATAAAATGAATGAATATACCTGTATTTATAGAAAGAGACAGATGTGTTTGTAGGTGTGTGTGTGCATGTGTATGTGTGTGTTTGAGTATCAGAGAGTTCAATAGGCCTTGCATATACCTAGAGTAGCCGGGTAATCCGATTTCTTACAGTTGTATGTAGTGCTTAAGTTTTGTGAACTAATGACAGTTTAAAAAGTCATCCAACTGGGAACTGGAAAACAGATTACCTTAATTTAGACTACATCTCAGGGACTGTTCTTTGTAAATGTCAGTTCAACCTTGCTAGAAAAGAGCTGTAGACACTACAGTTCCCTGCAGCCAAGTATCAAAGAGAAATATCAAGCTTAAGCAGCACGGGGAGAAAGAGTCAGAGGAGGAATCTGAGAAATTGACCATTTCTATGGTTTGTAGCCAGGAATTTTAAGATACGATTTTGAAATCTCCTCCCACCCGGAAGTAACCTAATTACAAAATCCATATCAATATCACCCAGAGCTTAAAAATTTGATTCAGAATCACTATTTTCTCAGCCTTACTAATGTTTCTTGCAGATTTACTTCGCTCCAGACAAAACTTTAGAAATTCCTGTACAGTCTAATTTTAGCAAACTCTTCCCTGCCTTTTGATTTTGATAAGAGTTGTCTTTCCTCGTAGTGATACAATCATAGAACACTCACTTGAATAATACTGATATTACAACCGTAACTGTAGCCTCTGTTGACATCACCCTAAGAACAAAATACAATCTAAAAACCGCTAATACTGGAACTTGAGCTCAGGGGCTGGCACTCTGGCTTTCGCATTTCTCTCAAGGCTGGCACTCCAGCACTGCAGACAGCTCTACTTGCAGATATTTCCTCTTGAATGGAGCTAAGAATCACCCAGGCCGGATTGGAAGCTCAAGCCTCCAATTTTAGACCCCAGAGGAGCTAGGACTCTATCCATTAGCTACTGCATCTGGCTTTCATTGATATTTTCAGGGTAGCTTGGCAGAATAGAAGATGCCTGCCTCTAGAGCTGGAATCTTATTCTAGATTGGTCATTTTCTACAAACATCAGTCTCTAGCTTATTCATGTGTCACAGAATTCTTGGCTGTTACTCTCATTAGTATCAGATGAAATACAATGAATTTAGAGAGTGAAGAATGATAAAGTACATGTTACAGTAAAAATCTTGAAAATTTCCATAACTTGTTCATGGTTTCCACGAAATCACCTAAAACTTATGATATGGGAGAGGAACCACTTGGGTCCAAGCTATCTTCCATAGAAAGTTGTATAATATTTTAAAGACTTAAAAAAGGTTCAAATAAGACCACTCTTTAGGGGGTTTTCCTTCAAATTGCATCAGTGTATTTCTGAAGCTGTGATCCAAGAATTGTGTGAGAATTCTGTCTTTATGGCCTTAAGGGATCAATTACTTCTGTTGATGATTGAGTGAATAAACACCAAACACCGATTCAACGAGATCACTTCTTGTTTGTTACAAATGATTAGGTCTCCAACGAGGACAAATTAGCTGTCGATGTCAAATGGCTTCCATGGCCCGTATTGTTTTCTTTTCCATGGTGAAAAAACAGTTCAGCAGCTATACGTTATATTGATGATATGTTCTACCTCCATATTTTGAGGTAAGACTCTGGTCAAAAACCGAAAGAGATATCAGTGGGGAAAACGAGCTGAGTGTGAGGGGGTGGGTTAACCACCCCCTCACACTCAGCTCGTTTTCCCCATTGAGACAGAGGGAGACAGAGAGAGGGAGAAAGAGGGAGAGAGAGTGAGGGCTGGGAGTTGGGCATCATGACAGAGTGCTAGCCTAGCATTTACAAAGATCCAGGATCGATTCCTGGCTACCACATACATAGAAATCACAGAAAGCCAAAGGTTGTGCTGAGGAGCAAGTGGTAGAGCTCTAGTCTTGAGGACAGAACCCAAGGACTGTGCTCAGGCCCCGAGCTCAAGACCAGGATGGGCAAAAAAATGATCCAATAAAATGAATGAATATACCTGTATTTATAGAAAGAGACAGATGTGTTTGTAGGTGTGTGTGTGCATGTGTATGTGTGTGTTTGAGTATCAGAGAGTTCAATAGGCCTTGCATATACCTAGAGTAGCCGGGTAATCCGATTTCTTACAGTTGTATGTAGTGCTTAAGTTTTGTGAACTAATGACAGTTTAAAAAGTCATCCAACTGGGAACTGGAAAACAGATTACCTTAATTTAGACTACATCTCAGGGACTGTTCTTTGTAAATGTCAGTTCAACCTTGCTAGAAAAGAGCTGTAGACACTACAGTTCCCTGCAGCCAAGCATCAAAGAGAAATATCAAGCTTAAGCAGCACGGGGAGAAAGAGTCAGAGGAGGAATCTGAGAAATTGACCATTTCTATGGTTTGTAGCCAGGAATTTTAAGATACGATTTTGAAATCTCCTCCCACCTGGAAGTAACCTAATTACAAAATCCATATCAATATCACCCAGAGCTTAAAAATTTGATTCAGAATCACTATTTTCTCAGCCTTACTAATGTTTCTTGCAGATTTACTTCGCTCCAGACAAAACTTTAGAAATTCCTGTACAGTCTAATTTTAGCAAACTCTTCCCTGCCTTTTGATTTTGATAAGAGTTGTCTTTCCTCGTAGTGATACAATCATAGAACACTCACTTGAATAATACTGATATTACAACCGTAACTGTAGCCCCTGTTGACATCACCCTAAGAACAAAATACAATCTAAAAACCGCTAATACTGGAACTTGAGCTCAGGGTCTGGCACTCTGGCTTTCGCATTTCTCTCAAGGCTGGCACTCCAGCACTGCAGTCAGCTCTACTTGCAGATATTTCCTCTTGAATGGAGCTAAGAATCACCCAGGCCGGATTGGAAGCTCAAGCCTCCAATTTTAGACCACAGAGGAGCTAGGACTCTATCCATTAGCTACTGCATCTGGCTTTCATTGATATTTTCAGGGTAGCTTGGCAGAATAGAAGATGCCTGCCTCTAGAACTGGAATCTTATTCTAGATTGGTCATTTTCAACAAACATCAGTCTCTAGCTTATTCATGTGTCACAGAATTCTTGGCTGTTACTCTCATTAGTATCAGATGAAATACAATGAATTTAGAGAGTGAAGAATGATAAAGTACATGTTACAGTAAAAATCTTGCAAATTTGCATAACTTGTTCATGGTTTCCTCGAAATCACCTAAAACTTATGATATGGGAGAGGAACCACTTGGGTCCAAGCTATCTTCCATAGAAAGTTGTATAATATTTTAAAGACTTAAAAAAGGTTCAAATAAGACCACTCTTTAGGGGGTTTTCCTTCAAATTGCATCAGTGTATTTCTGAAGCTGTGATCCAAGAATTGTGTGAGAATTCTGTCTTTATGGCCTTAAGGGATCAATTACTTCTGTTGATGATTGAGTGAATAAACACCAAACACCGATTCAACGAGATCACTTCTTGTTTGTTACAAATGATTAGGTCTCCAACGAGGACAAATTAGCTGTCGATGTCAAATGGCTTCCATGGCCCGTATTGTTTTCTTTTCGATGATGAAAAAACAGTTCAGCAGCTATACGTTATATTGATGATATGTTCTACCTCAATATTTTGAGGTAAGACTCTGGTCAAAAACCGAAAGAGATATCAGTGGGGGAAACGAGCTGAGTGTGAGGGGGTGGTTAACCCACCCCCTCACACTCAGCTCGTTTTCCCCATTGAGACAGAGGGAGACAGAGAGAGGGAGAAAGAGTTAGAGAGAGTGAGGGCTGGGAGTTGGGCATCAGGACAGAGTGCTAGCCTAGCATTTACAAAGATCTAGGATCGATTCCTGGCTACCACATACATAGAAATCACAGAAAGCCAAAGGTTGTGCTGAGGAGCAAGTGGTAGAGCTGTAGTCTTGAGGACAGAACCCAAGGACTGTGCTCAGGCCCCGAGCTCAAGACCAGGATGGGCAAAAAAATGATCCAATAAAAGGAATGAATATACCTGTATTTATAGAAAGAGACAGATGTGTTTGTAGGTGTGTGTGTGCATGTGTATGTGTGTGTTTGTGTATCAGAGAGTTCAATAGGCCTTGCATATACCTAGAGTAGCCGGGTAATCCGATTTCTTACAGTTGCATCCAGTGCTTAAGTTTTGTGAACTAATGACAGTTTAAAAAGTCATCCAACTGGGAACTGGAAAACAAATTACCTTAATTTAGACTACATCTCAGGGACTGTTCTTTGTAAATGTCAGTTCAACCTTGCTAGAAAAGAGCAGTAGACACTACAGTTCCCTGCAGCCAAGTATCAAAGAGAAATATCAAGCTTAAGCAGCACGGGAGAAAGAGTCAGAGGAGGAATCTGAGAAATTGACCATTTCTATGGTTTGTAGCCAGGAATTTTAAGATACGATTTTGAAATATCCTCCCCCCCGGAAGTAACCTAATTACAAAATCCATATCAATATCACCCAGAGCTTAAAAATTTGATTCAGAATCACTATTTTCTCAGCCTTACTAATGTTTCTTGCAGATTTACTTCGCTCCAGACAAAACTTTAGAAATTCCTGTACAGTCTAATTTTAGCAAACTCTTCCCTGCCTTTTGATTTTGATAAGAGTTGTCTTTCCTCGTAGTGATACAATCATAGAACACTCACTTGAAAAATACTGATATTACAACCGTAACTGTAGCCCCTGTTGACATCACCCTAAGAACAAAATACAATCTAAAAAACGCTAATACTGGAACTCGAGCTAAGGGTCTGGCACTCTGGTTTTCGCATTTCTCTCAAGGCTGGCACTCCAGCACTGCAGTCAGCTCTACTTGCAGATATTTCCTCTTGAATGGAGCTAAGAATCACCCAGGCCGGATTGGAAGCTCAAGCCTCCAATTTTAGACCCCAGAGGAGCTAGGACTCTATCCATTAGCTACTGCATCTGGCTTTCATTGATATTTTCAGGGTAGCTTGGCAGAATAGAAGATGCCTGCCTCTAGAACTGGAATCTTATTCTAGATTGGTCATTTTCTACAAACATCAGTCTCTAGCTTATTCATGTGTCACAGAATTCTTGGCTGTTACTCTCATTAGTATCAGATGAAATACAATGAATTTAGAGAGTGAAGAATGATAAAGTACATGTTACAGTAAAAATCTTGCAAATTTGCATAACTTGTTCATGGTTTCCTCGAAACCACCTAAAACTTATGATATGGGAGAGGAACCACTTGGGTCCAAGCTATCTTCCATAGAAAGTTGTATAATATTTTAAAGACTTAAAGAAGGTTCAAATAAGACCACTCTTTAGGGGGTTTGCTTCAAATTGCATCAGTGTATTTCTTAAGCTGTGATCCAAGAATTGTGTGAGAATTCTGTCTTTATGGCCTTAAGGGATCAATTACTTCTGTTGGTGATTGAGTGAATAAACACCAAACACCGATTCAACGAGATCAGTTCTTGTTTGTTACAAATGATTAGGTCTCCAACGAGGACAAATTAGCTGTCTATGTCAAATGGCTTCCATGGCCCGTATTGTTTTCTTTTCCATGGTGAAAAAACAGTTCAGCAGCTATACGTTATATTGATGATATGTTCTACCTCCATATTTTGAGGTAAGACTCTGGTCAAAAACCGAAAGAGATATCAGTGGGGAAAACCCACCCCCTCACACTCAGCTCGTTTTCCCCATTGAGACAGAGGGAGACAGAGAGAGGGAGAAAGAGGGAGAGAAAGTGAGGGCTGGGAGTTGGGCATCATGACAGAGTGCTAGCCTAGCAATTACAAAGATCCAGGATCGATTCCTGGCTACCACATACATAGAAATCACAGAAAGCCAAAGGTTGTGCTGAGGAGCAAGTGGTAGAGCTGTAGTCTTGAGGACAGAACCCAAGGACTGTGCTCATGCCCCGAGCTCAAGACCAGGACGGGCAAAAAAATGATCCCATAAAATAAATGAATATACCTGTATTTATAGAAAGAGACAGATGTGTTTGTAGGTGTGTGTGTGCATGTGTATGTGTGTGTTTGTGTATCAGAGAGTTCAATAGGCCTTGCACATAGCTAGAGTAGCCAGGTAATCCGATTTCTTACAGTTGCATCCAGTGCTTAAGTTTTGTGAACTAATGACAGTTTAAAAAGTCATCCAACTGGGAACTGGAAAACAAATTACCTTAATTTAGACTACATCTCAGGGACTGTTCTTTGTAAATGTCAGTTCAACCTTGCTAGAAAAGAGCTGTAGACACTACAGTTCCCTGCAGCCAAGTATCAAAGAGAAATATCAAGCTTAAGCAGCACGGGGAGAAAGAGTCAGAGGAGGAATCTGAGAAATTGACCATTTCTATGGTTTGTAGCCAGGAATTTTAAGATACGATTTTGAAATCTCCTCCCCCCCGGAAGTAACCTAATTTCAAAATCCATATCAATATCACCCAGAGCTTAAAAATTTGATTCAGAATCACTATTTTCTCAGCCTTACTAATGTTTCTTGCAGATTTACTTCGCTCCAGAGAAAACTTTAGAAATTCCTGTACAGTCTAATTTTAGCAAACTCTTCCCTGCCTTTTGATTTTGATAAGAGTTGTCTTTCCTCGTAGTGATACAATCATAGAACACTCACTTGAATAATACTGATATTACAACCGTAACTGTAGCCCCTGTTGACATCACCCTAAGAACAAAATACAATCTAAAGACCGCTAATACTGGAACTTGAGCACAGGGTCTGGCACTCTGGCTTTCGCATTTCTCTCAAGGCTGGCACACCAGCACTGCAGTCAGCTCTACTTGCAGATATTTCCTCTTGAATGGAGCTAAGAATCACCCAGGCCGGATTGGAAGCTCAAGCCTCCAATTTTAGACCCCAGAGGAGCTAGGACTCTATCCATTAGCTACTGCATCTGGCTTTCATTGATATTTTCAGGGTAGCTTGGCAGAATAGAAGATGCCTGCCTCTAGAACTGGAATCTTATTCTAGATTGGTCATTTTCAACAAACATCAGTCTCTAGCTTATTCATGTGTCACAGAATTCTTGGCTGTTACTCTCACTAGTATCAGATGAAATACAATGAAGTTAGAGAGTGAAGAATGATAAAGTACATGTTAGAGTAAAAATCTTGCAAATTTGCATAACTTGTTCATGGTTTCCTCGAAATCACCTAAAACTTATGATATGGGAGAGGAACCACTTGGGTCCAAGCTATCTTCCATAGAAAGTTGTATAATATTTTAAAGACTTAAAAAAGGTTCAAATAAGACCACTCTTTAGTGGGTTTTCCTTCAAATTGCATCAGTGTATTTCTGAAGCTGTGATCCAAGAATTGTGTGAGAATTCTGTCTTTATGGCCTTAAGGGATCAATTACTTCTGTTGATTATTGAGTGAATAAACACCAAACATCGATTCAACGAGATCACTTCTTGTTTGTTACAAATGATTAGGTATCCAACGAGGACAAAATAGCTGTCGATGTCAAATGGCTTCCATGGCCCGTATTGTTTTCTTTTCCATGGTGAAAAAACAGTTCAGCAGCTATACGTTATATTGATGATATGTTCTACCTCCATATTTTGAGGTAAGACTCTGGTCAAAAACCGAAAGAGATATCAGTGGGGAAAACGAGCTGAGTGTGAGGGGGTGGGTTAACCACCCCCTCACACTCAGCTCGTTTTCCCCATTGAGACAGAGGGAGACAGAGAGAGGGAGAAAGAGGGAGAGAGTGAGGGCTGGGAGTTGGGCATCATGACAGAGTGCTAGCCTAGCATTTACAAAGATCCAGGATCGATTCCTGGCTACCACATACATAGAAATCACAGAAAGCCAAAGGTTGTGCTGAGGAGCAAGTGGTAGAAATCTAGTCTTGAGGACAGAACCCAAGGACTGTGCTCAGGCCCCGAGCTCGAGACCAGGACGGGCAAAAAAATGATCCAATAAAATAAATGAATATACCTGTATTTATAGAAAGAGACAGATGTGTTTGTAGGTGTGTGTGTGCATGTGTATGTGTGTGTTTGTGTATCAGAGAGATCAATAGGCCTTGCATATACCTAGAGTAGCCTGGTAATCCGATTTCTTACAGTTGCATCCAGTGCTTAAGCTTTGTGAACTAATGACAGTTTAAAAAGTCATCCAACTGGGAACTGGAAAACAAATTACCTTAATTTAGACTACATCTCAGGGACTGTTCTTTGTAAATGTCAGTTCAACCTTGCTAGAAAAGAACTGTAGACACTACAGTTCCCTGCAGCCAAGTATCAAAGAGAAATATCAAGCTTAAGCAGCACGGGGAGAAAGAGTCAGAGGAGGAATCTGAGAAATTGACCATTTCTATGGTTTGTAGCCAGGAATTTTAAGATACGATTTTGAAATCTCCTCCCCCCCGGAAGTAACCTAATTACAAAATCCATATCAATATCACCCAGAGCTTAAAAATTTGATTCAGAATCACTATTTTCTCACCCTTACTAATGTTTCTTGCAGATTTACTTCGCTCCAGATAAAATTTTAGAAATTCCTGTACAGTCTAATTTTAGCAAACTCTTCCCTGCCTTTTGATTTTGATAAGAGTTGTCTTTCCTCGTAGTGATGCAATCATAGAATACTCACTTGAAAAATACTGATATTACAACCGTAACTGTAGCCCCTGTTTACATCACCCTAAGAACAAAATACAATCTAAAAAACGCTAATACTGGAACTTGAGCTCAGGGTCTGGCACTCTGGTTTTCGCATTTCTCTCAAGGCTGGCACTCCAGCACTGCAGTCAGCTCTACTTGCAGATATTTCCTCTTGAATGGAGCTAAGAATCACCCAGGCCGGATTGGAAGCTCAAGCCTCCAATTTTAGACCCCAGAGGAGCTAGGACTCTATCCATTAGCTACTGCATCTGGCTTTCATTGATATTTTCAGGGTAGCTTGGCAGAATAGAAGATGCCTGCCTCTAGAACTGGAATCTTATTCTAGATTGGTCATTTTCAACAAACATCAGTCTCTAGCTTATTCATGTGTCACAGAATTCTTGGCTGTTACTCTCATTAGTATCAGATGAAATACAATGAAGTTAGAGATTGAAGAATGAGAAAGTACATGTTACAGTAAAAATCTTGCAAATTTGCATAACTTGTTCATGGTTTCCTCGAAATCACCTAAAACTTATGATATGGGAGAGGAACCACTTGGGTCCAAGCTATCTTCCATAGAAAGTTGTATATTTTAAAGACTTAAAAAAGGTTCAAATAAGACCACTCTTTAGGGGGTTTTGCTTCAAATTGCATCAGTGTATTTCTTAAGCTGTGATCCAAGAATTGTGTGAGAATTCTGTCTTTATGGCCTTAAGGGATCAATTACTTCTGTTGATGATTGAGTGAATAAACACCAAACATCGATTCAACGAGATCAGTTCTTGTTTGTTACAAATGATTAGGTCTCCAACGAGGACAAATTAGCTGTCGATGTCAAATGGCTTCCATGGCCTGTATTGTTTTCTTTTCCATGGTGAAAAAACAGTTCAGCAGCTATACGTTATAATGATGATATGTTCTACCTCCATATTTTGAGGTAGGACTCTGGTCTAAAACCGAAAGAGATATCAGTGGGGAAAACGAGCTGAGTGTGAGGGGGTGGGTTAACCACCCCCTCACACTCAGCTCGTTTTCCCCACTGAGACAGAGGGAGACAGAGAGAGGGAGAAAGAGGGAGAGAGAGTGAGGGCTGGGAGTTGGGCATCATGACAGAGTGCTAGCCTAGCATTTACAAAGATCCAGGATCGATTCCTGGCTACCACATACATAGAAATCACAGAAAGCCAAAGATTGTGCTGAGGAGCAAGTGGTAGAGCTCTAGTCTTGAGACAGAACCCAAGGACTGTGCTCAGGCCCCGAGCTCAAGACCAGGACGGGCAAAAAAATGATCCAATAAAATAAATGAATATACCTGTATTTATAAAAAGAGACAGATGTGTTTGTAGGTGTGTGTGTGCATGTGTATGTGTGTGTTTGTGTATCAGAGAGTTCAATAGGCCTTGCATATACCTAGAGTAGCCGGGTAATCCGATTTCTTACAGTTGCATCCAGTGCTTAAGTTTTGTGAACTAATGACAGTTTAAAAAGTCATCCAACTGGGAACTGGAAAACAAATTCCCTTAATTTAGACTACATCTCAGGGACTGTTCTTTGGAAATGTCAGTTCAACCTTGCTAGAAAACAGCTCTAGACTCTACAGTTCCCTGCAGCCAAGTATCAAAGAGAAATATCAAGCTTAAGCAGCACGGGGAGAAAGAGTCAGAGGAGGAATCTGAGAAATTGACCATTTCTATGGTTTGTAGCCAGGAATTTTAAGATACGATTTTGAAATATCCTCCCCCCCGGAAGTAACCTAATTACAAAATCCATATCAATATCACCCAGAGCTTAAAAATTTGATTCAGAATCACTATTTTCTCAGCCTTACTAATGTTTCTTGCAGATTTACTTCGCTCCAGACAAAACTTTAGAAATTCCTGTACAGTCTAATTTTAGCAAACTCTTCCCTGCCTTTTGATTTTGATAAGAGTTGTCTTTCCTCGTAGTGATACAATCATAGAACACTCACTTGAAAAATACTGATATTACAACCGTAACTGTAGCCCCTGTTGACATCACCCTAAGAACAAAATACAATCTAAAAAACGCTAATACTGGAACTTGAGCTCAGGGTCTGGCACTCTGGTTTTCGCATTTCTCTCAAGGCTGGCACTCCAGCACTGCAGTCAGCTCTACTTGCAGATATTTCCTCTTGAATGGAGCTAAGAATCACCCAGGCCGGATTGGAAGCTCAAGCCTCCAATTTTAGACCCCAGAGGAGCTAGGACTCTATCCATTAGCTACTGCATCTGGCTTTCATTGATATTTTCAGGGTAGCTTGGCAGAATAGAAGATGCCTGCCTCTAGAACTGGAATCTTATTCTAGATTGCTCATTTTCTACAAACATCAGTCTCTAGCTTATTCATGTGTCACAGAATTCTTGGCTGTTACTCTCATTAGTATCAGATGAAATACAATGAATTTAGAGAGTGAAGAATGATAAAGTACATGTTACAATAATAATCTTGAAAATTTCCATAACTTGTTCATGGTTTCCTCGAAATCACCTAAAACTTATGATATGGGAGAGGAACCACTTGGGTCCAAGCTACCTTCCATAGAAAGTTGTATAATATTTTAAAGACTTAAAAAAGGTTCAAATAAGACCACTCTTTAGGGGGTTTTCCTTCAAATTGCATCAGTGTATTTCTGAAGCTGTGATCCAAGAATTGTGTGAGAATTCTGTCTTTATGGCCTTAAGGGATCAATTACTTCTGTTGATGATTGAGTGAATAAACACCAAACACCGATTCAACGAGATCAGTTCTTGTTTGTTACAAATGATTAGGTCTCCAACGAGGACAAATTAGCTGTCGATGTCAAATGGCTTCCATGGCCCGTATTGTTTTCTTTTCCATGGTGAAAAAACAGTTCAGCAGCTATACGTTATATTGATGATATGTTCTACCTCAATATTTTGAGGTAAGACTCTGGTCAAAAACCGAAAGAGATATCAGTGGGGAAAACGAGCTGAGTGTGAGGGGGTGGGTTAACCACCCCCTCACACTCAGCTCGTTTTCCCCATTGAGACAGAGGGAGACAGAGAGAGGGAGAAAGAGGGAGAGAGAGTGAGGGCGGGGAGTTGGGCATCATGACAGAGTGCTAGCCTAGCATTTACAAAGATCCAGGATCGATTCCTGGCTACCACATACATAGAAATCACAGAAAGCCAAAGGTTGTGCTGAGGAGCAAGTGGTAGAGCTGTAGTCTTGAGGACAGAACCCAAGGACTGTGCTCAGGCCCCGAGCTCAAGACCAGGATGGGCAAAAAAATGATCCAATAAAATGAATGAATATACCTGTATTTATAGAAAGAGACAGATGTGTTTGTAGGTGTGTGTGTGTACATGTGTATGTGTGTGTTTGTGTATCAGAGAGTTCAATAGGCCTTGCATATACCTAGAGTAGCCGGGTAATCCGATTTCTTACAGTTGCATCCAGTGCTTAAGCTTTGTGAACTAATGACAGTTTAAAAAGTCATCCAACTGGGAACTGGAAAACAAATTACCTTAATTTAGACTACATCTCAGGGACTGTTCTTTGTAAATGTCAGTTCAACCTTGCTAGAAAAGAGCTGTAGAAACTACAGTTCCCTGCAGCCAAGTATCAAAGAGAAATATCAAGCTTAAGCAACATGGGGAGAAAGAGTCAGAGGAGGAATCTGAGAAATTGACCATTTCTATGGTTTGTAGCCAGGAATTTTAAGATACGATTTTGAAATATCCTCCCCCCCGGAAGTAACCTAATTACAAAATCCATATCAATATCACCCAGAGCTTAAAAATTTGATTCAGAATCACTATTTTCTCAGCCTTACTAATGTTTCTTGCAGATTTACTTCGCTCCAGACAAAACTTTAGAAATTCCTGTACAGTCTAATTTTAGCAAACTCTTCCCTGCCTTTTGATTTTGATAAGAGTTGTCTTTCCTCGTAGTGATACAATCATAGAACACTCACTTGAAAAATACTGATATTACAACCGTAACTGTAGCCCCTGTTGACATCACCCTAAGATCAAAATACAATCTAAAAACCGCTAATACTGGAACTTGAGCTCAGGGTCTGGCACTCTGGCTTTCGCATTTCTCTCAAGGCTGGCACTCCAGCACTGCAGACAGCTCTACTTGCAGATATTTCCTCTTGAATGGAGCTAAGAATCACCTAGGCCGGATTGGAAGTTCAAGCCTCCAATTTTAGACCCCAGAGGAGCTAGGACTCTATCCATTAGCTACTGAATCTGGCTTTCATTGATATTTTCAGGGTAGCTTGGCAGAATAGAAGATGCCTGCCTCTAGAACTGGAATCTTATTCTAGATTGGTCATTTTCTACAAACATCAGTCTCTAGCTTATTCATGTGTCACAGAAGTCTTGGCTGTTACTCTCATTAGTATCAGATGAAATACAATGAATTTAGAGAGTGAAGAATGATAAAGTACATGTTACAGTAAAAATCTTGCAAATTTGCATAACTTGTTCATGGTTTCCTCGAAATCACCTAAAACTTATGATATGGGAGAGGAACCACTTGGGTCCAAGCTATCTTCCATAGAAAGTTGTATAATATTTTAAAGACTTAAAAAAGGTTCAAATAAGACCACTCTTTAGGGGGTTTTGCTTCAAATTGCATCAGTGTATTTCTTAAGCTGTGATCCAAGAATTGTGTGAGAATTCTGTCTTTATGGCCTTAAGGGATCAATTACTTCTGTTGATGATTGAGTGAATAAACACCAAACACCGATTCAACGAGATCAGTTCTTGTTTGTTACAAATGATTAGGTCTCCAACGAGGACAAATTAGCTGTCGATGTCAAATGGCTTCCATGGCCCGTATTGTTTTCTTTTCCATGGTGAAAAAACAGTTCAGCAGCTATACGTTATATTGATGATATGTTCTACCTCAATATTTTGAGGTAAGACTCTGGTCAAAAACCGAAAGAGATATCAGTGGGGAAAACGAGCTGAGTGTGAGGGGGTGGGTTAACCACCCCCTCACACTCAGCTCGTTTTCCCCATTGAGACAGAGGGAGACAGAGAGAGGGAGAAAGAGGGAGAGAGAGTGAGGGCGGGGAGTTGGGCATCATGACAGAGTGCTAGCCTAGCATTTACAAAGATCCAGGATCGATTCCTGGCTACCACATACATAGAAATCACAGAAAGCCAAAGGTTGTGCTGAGGAGCAAGTGTTAGAGCTGTAGTCTTGAGGACAGAACCCAAGGACTGTGCTCAGGCCCCGAGCTCAAGACCAGGATGGGCAAAAAAATGATCCAATAAAATGAATGAATATACCTGTATTTATAGAAAGAGACAGATGTGTTTGTAGGTGTGTGTGTGTACATGTGTATGTGTGTGTTTGTGTATCAGAGAGTTCAATAGGCCTTGCATATACCTAGAGTAGCCGGGTAATCCGATTTCTTACAGTTGCATCCAGTGCTTAAGCTTTGTGAACTAATGACAGTTTAAAAAGTCATCCAACTGGGAACTGGAAAACAAATTACCTTAATTTAGACTACATCTCAGGGACTGTTCTTTGTAAATGTCAGTTCAACCTTGCTAGAAAAGAGCTGTAGAAACTACAGTTCCCTGCAGCCAAGTATCAAAGAGAAATATCAAGCTTAAGCAACATGGGGAGAAAGAGACAGAGGAGGAATCTGAGAAATTGACCATTTCTATGGTTTGTAGCCAGGAATTTTAAGATACGATTTTGAAATATCCTCCCCCCCGGAAGTAACCTAATTACAAAATCCATATCAATATCACCCAGAGCTTAAAAATTTGATTCAGAATCACTATTTTCTCAGCCTTACTAATGTTTCTTGCAGATTTACTTCGCTCCAGACAAAACTTTAGAAATTCCTGTACAGTCTAATTTTAGCAAACTCTTCCCTGCCTTTTGATTTTGATAAGAGTTGTCTTTCCTCGTAGTGATACAATCATAGAACACTCACTTGAAAAATACTGATATTACAACCGTAACTGTAGCCCCTGTTGACATCACCCTAAGATCAAAATACAATCTAAAAACCGCTAATACTGGAACTTGAGCTCAGGGTCTGGCACTCTGGCTTTCGCATTTCTCTCAAGGCTGGCACTCCAGCACTGCAGACAGCTCTACTTGCAGATATTTCCTCTTGAATGGAGCTAAGAATCACCTAGGCCGGATTGGAAGTTCAAGCCTCCAATTTTAGACCCCAGAGGAGCTAGGACTCTATCCATTAGCTACTGAATCTGGCTTTCATTGATATTTTCAGGGTAGCTTGGCAGAATAGAAGATGCCTGCCTCTAGAACTGGAATCTTATTCTAGATTGGTCATTTTCTACAAACATCAGTCTCTAGCTTATTCATGTGTCACAGAAGTCTTGGCTGTTACTCTCATTAGTATCAGATGAAATACAATGAATTTAGAGAGTGAAGAATGATAAAGTACATGTTACAGTAAAAATCTTGCAAATTTGCATAACTTGTTCATGGTTTCCTCGAAATCACCTAAAACTTATGATATGGGAGAGGAACCACTTGGGTCCAAGCTATCTTCCATAGAAAGTTGTATAATATTTTAAAGACTTAAAAAAGGTTCAAATAAGACCACTCTTTAGGGGGTTTTGCTTCAAATTGCATCAGTGTATTTCTTAAGCTGTGATCCAAGAATTGTGTGAGAATTCTGTCTTTATGGCCTTAAGGGATCAATTACTTCTGTTGATGATTGAGTGAATAAACACCAAACACCGATTCAACGAGATCAGTTCTTGTTTGTTACAAATGATTAGGTCTCCAACGAGGACAAATTAGCTGTCGATGTCAAATGGCTTCCATGGCCCGTATTGTTTTCTTTTCCATGGTGAAAAAACAGTTCAGCATCTATACGTTATATTGATGATATGTTCTACCTCAATATTTTGAGGTAAGACTCTGGTCAAAAACCGAAAGAGATATCAGTGGGGAAAACGAGCTGAGTGTGAGGGGGTTAACCACCCCCTCACACTCAGCTCGTTTTCCCCATTGAGACAGAGGGAGACAGAGAGAGGGAGAAAGAGGGAGAGAGAGTGAGGGCTGGGAGTTGGGCATCATGACAGAGTGCTAGCCTAGCATTTACAAAGATCCAGGATCGATTCCTGGCTACCACATACATAGAAATCACAGAAAGCCAAAGGTTGTGCTGAGGAGCAAGTGGTAGAGCTGTAGTCTTGAGGACAGAACCCAAGGACTGTGCTCAGGCCCCGAGCTCAAGACCAGGACGGGCAAAAAAATGATCCAATAAAATAAATGAATATACCTGTATTTATAGAAAGAGACAGATGTGTTTGTAGGTGTGTGTGTGCATGTGTATGTGTGTGTTTGTGTATCAGAGAGTTCAATAGGCCTTGCATATACCTAGAGTAGCCGGGTAATCCGATTTCTTACAGTTGTATGTAGTGCTTAAGTTTTGTGAACTAATGACAGTTTAAAAAGTCATCCAACTGGGAACTGGAAAACAAATTACCTTAATTTAGACTACATCTCAGGTACTGTTCTTTGTAAATGTCAGTTCAACCTTGCTAGAAAAGAGCTGTAGACACTACAGTTCCCTGCAGCCAAGTATCAAAGAGAAATATCAAGCTTAAGCAGCACGGGGAGAAAGAGTCAGAGGAGGAATCTGAGAAATTGACCATTTCTATGGTTTGTAGCCAGGAATTTTAAGATACGATTTTGAAATCTCCTCCCACCCGGAAGTAACCTAATTACAAAATCCATATCAATATCACCCAGAGCTTAAAAATTTGATTCAGAATCACTATTTTCTCAGCCTTACTAATGTTTCTTGCAGATTTACTTCGCTCCAGACAAAACTTTAGAAATTCCTGTACAGTCTAATTTTAGCAAACTCTTCCCTGCCTTTTGATTTTGATAAGAGTTGTCTTTCCTCGTAGTGATACAATCATAGAACACTCACTTGAATAATACTGATATTACAACCGTAACTGTAGCCCCTGTTGACATCACCCTAAGAACAAAATACAATCTAAAAACCGCTAATACTGGAACTTGAGCTCAGGGGCTGGCACTCTGGCTTTCGCATTTCTCTCAAGGCTGGCACTCCAGCACTGCAGACAGCTCTACTTGCAGATATTTCCTCTTGAATGGAGCTAAGAATCACCCAGGCCGGATTGGAAGCTCAAGCCTCCAATTTTAGACCCCAGAGGAGCTAGGACTCTATCCATTAGCTACTGCATCTGGCTTTCATTGATATTTTCAGGGTAGCTTGGCAGAATAGAAGATGCCTGCCTCTAGAGCTGGAATCTTATTCTAGATTGGTCATTTTCTACAAACATCAGTCTCTAGCTTATTCATGTGTCACAGAATTCTTGGCTGTTACTCTCATTAGTATCAGATGAAATACAATGAATTTAGAGAGTGAAGAATGATAAAGTACATGTTACAGTAAAAATCTTGAAAATTTCCATAACTTGTTCATGGTTTCCACGAAATCACCTAAAACTTATGATATGGGAGAGGAACCACTTGGGTCCAAGCTATCTTCCATAGAAAGTTGTATAATATTTTAAAGACTTAAAAAAGGTTCAAATAAGACCACTCTTTAGGGGGTTTTCCTTCAAATTGCATCAGTGTATTTCTGAAGCTGTGATCCAAGAATTGTGTGAGAATTCTGTCTTTATGGCCTTAAGGGATCAATTACTTCTGTTGATGATTGAGTGAATAAACACCAAACACCGATTCAACGAGATCACTTCTTGTTTGTTACAAATGATTAGGTCTCCAACGAGGACAAATTAGCTGTCGATGTCAAATGGCTTCCATGGCCCGTATTGTTTTCTTTTCCATGGTGAAAAAACAGTTCAGCAGCTATACGTTATATTGATGATATGTTCTACCTCCATATTTTGAGGTAAGACTCTGGTCAAAAACCGAAAGAGATATCAGTGGGGAAAACGAGCTGAGTGTGAGGGGGTGGGTTAACCACCCCCTCACACTCAGCTCGTTTTCCCCATTGAGACAGAGGGAGACAGAGAGAGGGAGAAAGAGGGAGAGAGAGTGAGGGCTGGGAGTTGGGCATCATGACAGAGTGCTAGCCTAGCATTTACAAAGATCCAGGATCGATTCCTGGCTACCACATACATAGAAATCACAGAAAGCCAAAGGTTGTGCTGAGGAGCAAGTGGTAGAGCTCTAGTCTTGAGGACAGAACCCAAGGACTGTGCTCAGGCCCCGAGCTCAAGACCAGGATGGGCAAAAAAATGATCCAATAAAATGAATGAATATACCTGTATTTATAGAAAGAGACAGATGTGTTTGTAGGTGTGTGTGTGCATGTGTATGTGTGTGTTTGAGTATCAGAGAGTTCAATAGGCCTTGCATATACCTAGAGTAGCCGGGTAATCCGATTTCTTACAGTTGTATGTAGTGCTTAAGTTTTGTGAACTAATGACAGTTTAAAAAGTCATCCAACTGGGAACTGGAAAACAGATTACCTTAATTTAGACTACATCTCAGGGACTGTTCTTTGTAAATGTCAGTTCAACCTTGCTAGAAAACAGCTGTAGACACTACAGTTCCCTGCAGCCAAGTATCAAAGAGAAATATCAAGCTTAAGCAGCACGGGGAGAAAGAGTCAGAGGAGGAATCTGAGAAATTGACCATTTCTATGGTTTGTAGCCAGGAATTTTAAGATACGATTTTGAAATCTCCTCCCACCTGGAAGTAACCTAATTACAAAATCCATATCAATATCACCCAGAGCTTAAAAATTTGATTCAGAATCACTATTTTCTCAGCCTTACTAATGTTTCTTGCAGATTTACTTCGCTCCAGACAAAACTTTAGAAATTCCTGTACAGTCTAATTTTAGCAAACTCTTCCCTGCCTTTTGATTTTGATAAGAGTTGTCTTTCCTCGTAGTGATACAATCATAGAACACTCACTTGAATAATACTGATATTACAACCGTAACTGTAGCCCCTGTTGACATCACCCTAAGAACAAAATACAATCTAAAAACCGCTAATACTGGAACTTGAGCTCAGGGTCTGGCACTCTGGCTTTCGCATTTCTCTCAAGGCTGGCACTCCAGCACTGCAGTCAGCTCTACTTGCAGATATTTCCTCTTGAATGGAGCTAAGAATCACCCAGGCCGGATTGGAAGCTCAAGCCTCCAATTTTAGACCACAGAGGAGCTAGGACTCTATCCATTAGCTACTGCATCTGGCTTTCATTGATATTTTCAGGGTAGCTTGGCAGAATAGAAGATGCCTGCCTCTAGAACTGGAATCTTATTCTAGATTGGTCATTTTCAACAAACATCAGTCTCTAGCTTATTCATGTGTCACAGAATTCTTGGCTGTTACTCTCATTAGTATCAGATGAAATACAATGAATTTAGAGAGTGAAGAATGATAAAGTACATGTTACAGTAAAAATCTTGCAAATTTGCATAACTTGTTCATGGTTTCCTCGAAATCACCTAAAACTTATGATATGGGAGAGGAACCACTTGGGTCCAAGCTATCTTCCATAGAAAGTTGTATAATATTTTAAAGACTTAAAAAAGGTTCAAATAAGACCACTCTTTAGGGGGTTTTCCTTCAAATTGCATCAGTGTATTTCTGAAGCTGTGATCCAAGAATTGTGTGAGAATTCTGTCTTTATGGCCTTAAGGGATCAATTACTTCTGTTGATGATTGAGTGAATAAACACCAAACACCGATTCAACGAGATCACTTCTTGTTTGTTACAAATGATTAGGTCTCCAACGAGGACAAATTAGCTGTCGATGTCAAATGGCTTCCATGGCCCGTATTGTTTTCTTTTCCATGATGAAAAAACAGTTCAGCAGCTATACGTTATATTGATGATATGTTCTACCTCAATATTTTGAGGTAAGACTCTGGTCAAAAACCGAAAGAGATATCAGTGGGGGAAACGAGCTGAGTGTGAGGGGGTGGTTAACCCACCCCCTCACACTCAGCTCGTTTTCCCCATTGAGACAGAGGGAGACAGAGAGAGGGAGAAAGAGGGAGAGAGAGTGAGGGCTGGGAGTTGGGCATCATGACAGAGTGCTAGCCTAGCATTTACAAAGATCTAGGATCGATTCCTGGCTACCACATACATAGAAATCACAGAAAGCCAAAGGTTGTGCTGAGGAGCAAGTGGTAGAGCTGTAGTCTTGAGGACAGAACCCAAGGACTGTGCTCAGGCCCCGAGCTCAAGACCAGGATGGGCAAAAAAATGATCCAATAAAATGAATGAATATACCTGTATTTATAGAAAGAGACAGATGTGTTTGTAGGTGTGTGTGTGCATGTGTATGTGTGTGTTTGTGTATCAGAGAGTTCAATAGGCCTTGCATATACCTAGAGTAGCCGGGTAATCCGATTTCTTACAGTTGCATCCAGTGCTTAAGCTTTGTGAACTAATGACAGTTTAAAAAGTCATCCAACTGGGAACTGGAAAACAAATTACCTTAATTTAGACTACATCTCAGGGACTGTTCTTTGTAAATGTCAGTTCAACCTTGCTAGAAAAGAGCTGTAGACACTACAGTTCCCTGCAGCCAAGTATCAAAGAGAAATATCAAGCTTAAGCAGCACGGGGAGAAAGAGTCAGAGGAGGAATCTGAGAAATTGACCATTTCTATGGTTTGTAGCCAGGAATTTTAAGATACGATTTTGAAATCTCCTCCCACCTGGAAGTAACCTAATTACAAAATCCATATCAATATCACCCAGAGCTTAAAAATTTGATTCAGAATCACTATTTTCTCAGCCTTACTAATGTTTCTTGCAGATTTACTTCGCTCCAGACAAAACTTTAGAAATTCCTGTACAGTCTAATTTTAGCAAACTCTTCCCTGCCTTTTGATTTTGATAAGAGTTGTCTTTCCTCGTAGTGATACAATCATAGAACACTCACTTGAATAATACTGATATTACAACCGTAACTGTAGCCCCTGTTGACATCACCCTAAGAACAAAATACAATCTAAAAACCGCTAATACTGGAACTTGAGCTCAGGGTCTGGCACTCTGGCTTTCGCATTTCTCTCAAGGCTGGCACTCCAGCACTGCAGTCAGCTCTACTTGCAGATATTTCCTCTTGAATGGAGCTAAGAATCACCCAGGCCGGATTGGAAGCTCAAGCCTCCAATTTTAGACCACAGAGGAGCTAGGACTCTATCCATTAGCTACTGCATCTGGCTTTCATTGATATTTTCAGGGTAGCTTGGCAGAATAGAAGATGCCTGCCTCTAGAACTGGAATCTTATTCTAGATTGGTCATTTTCAACAAACATCAGTCTCTAGCTTATTCATGTGTCACAGAATTCTTGGCTGTTACTCTCATTAGTATCAGATGAAATACAATGAATTTAGAGAGTGAAGAATGATAAAGTACATGTTACAGTAAAAATCTTGCAAATTTGCATAACTTGTTCATGGTTTCCTCGAAATCACCTAAAACTTATGATATGGGAGAGGAACCACTTGGGTCCAAGCTATCTTCCATAGAAAGTTGTATAATATTTTAAAGACTTAAAAAAGGTTCAAATAAGACCACTCTTTAGGGGGTTTTCCTTCAAATTGCATCAGTGTATTTCTGAAGCTGTGATCCAAGAATTGTGTGAGAATTCTGTCTTTATGGCCTTAAGGGATCAATTACTTCTGTTGATGATTGAGTGAATAAACACCAAACACCGATTCAACGAGATCACTTCTTGTTTGTTACAAATGATTAGGTCTCCAACGAGGACAAATTAGCTGTCGATGTCAAATGGCTTCCATGGCCCGTATTGTTTTCTTTTCCATGATGAAAAAACAGTTCAGCAGCTATACGTTATATTGATGATATGTTCTACCTCAATATTTTGAGGTAAGACTCTGGTCAAAAACCGAAAGAGATATCAGTGGGGGAAACGAGCTGAGTGTGAGGGGGTGGTTAACCCACCCCCTCACACTCAGCTCGTTTTCCCCATTGAGACAGAGGGAGACAGAGAGAGGGAGAAAGAGTTAGAGAGAGTGAGGGCTGGGAGTTGGGCATCAGGACAGAGTGCTAGCCTAGCATTTACAAAGATCTAGGATCGATTCCTGGCTACCACATACATAGAAATCACAGAAAGCCAAAGGTTGTGCTGAGGAGCAAGTGGTAGAGCTGTAGTCTTGAGGACAGAACCCAAGGACTGTGCTCAGGCCCCGAGCTCAAGACCAGGATGGGCAAAAAAATGATCCAATAAAATGAATGAATATACCTGTATTTATAGAAAGAGACAGATGTGTTTGTAGGTGTGTGTGTGCATGTGTATGTGTGTGTTTGTGTATCAGAGAGTTCAATAGGCCTTGCATATACCTAGAGTAGCCGGGTAATCCGATTTCTTACAGTTGCATCCAGTGCTTAAGTTTTGTGAACTAATGACAGTTTAAAAAGTCATCCAACTGGGAACTGAAAACAAATTCCCTTAATTTAGACTACATCTCAGGGACTGTTCTTTGTAAATGTCAGTTCAACCTTGCTAGAAAACAGCTGTAGACACTACAGTTCCCTGCAGCCAAGTATCAAAGAGAAATATCAAGCTTAAGCAGCACGGGGAGAAAGAGTCAGAGGAGGAATCTGAGAAATTGACCATTTCTATGGTTTGTAGCCAGGAATTTTAAGATACGATTTTGAAATATCCTCCCACCCGGAAGTAACCTAATTACAAAATCCATATCAATATCACCCAGAGCTTAAAAATATGATTCAGAATCACTATTTTCTCAGCCTTACTAATGTTTCTTGCAGATTTACTTCGCTCCAGACAAAACTTTAGAAATTCCTGTACAGTCTAATTTTAGCAAACTCTTCCCTGCCTTTTGATTTTGATAAGAGTTGTCTTTCCTCGTAGTGATACAATCATAGAACACTCACTTGAAAAATACTGATATTACAACCGTAACTGTAGCCCCTGTTGACATCACCCTAAGATCAAAATACAATCTAAAAACCGCTAATACTGGAACTTGAGCTCAGGGTCTGGCACTCTGGCTTTCGCATTTCTCTCAAGGCTGGCACTCCAGCACTGCAGTCAGCTCTACTTGCAGATATTTCCTCTTGAATGGAGCTAAGAATCACCCAGGCCGGATTGGAAGCTCAAGCCTCCAATTTTAGACCCCAGAGGAGCTAGGACTCTATCCATTAGCTACTGCATCTGGCTTTCATTGATATTTTCAGGGTAGCTTGGCAGAATAGAAGATGCCTGCCTCTAGAACTGGAATCTTATTCTAGATTGGTCATTTTCAACAAACATCAGTCTCTAGCTTATTCATGTGTCACAGAATTCTTGGCTGTTACTCTCATTAGTATCAGATGAAATACAATGAATTTAGAGAGTGAAGAATGATAAAGTACATGTTACAGTAAAAATCTTGCAAATTTGCATAACTTGTTCTTGGTTTCCTCGAAATCACCTAAAACTTATGATATGGGAGAGGAACCACTTGGGTCCAAGCTATCTTCCACAGAAAGTTGTATAATATTTTAAAGACTTAAAAAAGGTTCAAATAAGACCACTCTTTAGGGGTTTTCCTTCAAATTGCATCAGTGTATTTCTGAAGCTGTGATCCAAGAATTGTGTGAGAATTCTGTCTTTATGGCCTTAAGGGATCAATTACTTCTGTTGATGATTGAGTGAATAAACACCAAACACCGATTCAACGAGATCACTTCTTGTTTGTTACAAATGATTAGGTCTCCAACGAGGACAAATTAGCTGTCGATGTCAAATGGCTTCCATGGCCCGTATTGTTTTCTTTTCCATGATGAAAAAACAGTTCAGCAGCTATACGTTATATTGATGATATGTTCTACCTCAATATTTTGAGGTAAGACTCTGGTCAAAAACCGAAAGAGATATCAGTGGGGGAAACGAGCTGAGTGTGAGGGGGTGGTTAACCCACCCCCTCACACTCAGCTCGTTTTCCCCATTGAGACAGAGGGAGACAGAGAGAGGGAGAAAGAGGGAGAGAGAGTGAGGGCTGGGAGTTGGGCATCATGACAGAGTGCTAGCCTAGCATTTACAAAGATCTAGGATCGATTCCTGGCTACCACATACATAGAAATCACAGAAAGCCAAAGGTTGTGCTGAGGAGCAAGTGGTAGAGCTGTAGTCTTGAGGACAGAACCCAAGGACTGTGCTCAGGCCCCGAGCTCAAGACCAGGATGGGCAAAAAAATGATCCAATAAAATGAATGAATATACCTGTATTTATAGAAAGAGACAGATGTGTTTGTAGGTGTGTGTGTGCATGTGTATGTGTGTGTTTGTGTATCAGAGAGTTCAATAGGCCTTGCATATACCTAGAGTAGCCGGGTAATCCGATTTCTTACAGTTGCATCCAGTGCTTAAGCTTTGTGAACTAATGACAGTTTAAAAAGTCATCCAACTGGGAACTGGAAAACAAATTACCTTAATTTAGACTACATCTCAGGGACTGTTCTTTGTAAATGTCAGTTCAACCTTGCTAGAAAAGAGCTGTAGACACTACAGTTCCCTGCAGCCAAGTATCAAAGAGAAATATCAAGCTTAAGCAGCACGGGGAGAAAGAGTCAGAGGAGGAATCTGAGAAATTGACCATTTCTATGGTTTGTAGCCAGGAATTTTAAGATACGATTTTGAAATCTCCTCCCACCTGGAAGTAACCTAATTACAAAATCCATATCAATATCACCCAGAGCTTAAAAATTTGATTCAGAATCACTATTTTCTCAGCCTTACTAATGTTTCTTGCAGATTTACTTCGCTCCAGACAAAACTTTAGAAATTCCTGTACAGTCTAATTTTAGCAAACTCTTCCCTGCCTTTTGATTTTGATAAGAGTTGTCTTTCCTCGTAGTGATACAATCATAGAACACTCACTTGAATAATACTGATATTACAACCGTAACTGTAGCCCCTGTTGACATCACCCTAAGAACAAAATACAATCTAAAAACCGCTAATACTGGAACTTGAGCTCAGGGTCTGGCACTCTGGCTTTCGCATTTCTCTCAAGGCTGGCACTCCAGCACTGCAGTCAGCTCTACTTGCAGATATTTCCTCTTGAATGGAGCTAAGAATCACCCAGGCCGGATTGGAAGCTCAAGCCTCCAATTTTAGACCACAGAGGAGCTAGGACTCTATCCATTAGCTACTGCATCTGGCTTTCATTGATATTTTCAGGGTAGCTTGGCAGAATAGAAGATGCCTGCCTCTAGAACTGGAATCTTATTCTAGATTGGTCATTTTCAACAAACATCAGTCTCTAGCTTATTCATGTGTCACAGAATTCTTGGCTGTTACTCTCATTAGTATCAGATGAAATACAATGAATTTAGAGAGTGAAGAATGATAAAGTACATGTTACAGTAAAAATCTTGCAAATTTGCATAACTTGTTCATGGTTTCCTCGAAATCACCTAAAACTTATGATATGGGAGAGGAACCACTTGGGTCCAAGCTATCTTCCATAGAAAGTTGTATAATATTTTAAAGACTTAAAAAAGGTTCAAATAAGACCACTCTTTAGGGGGTTTTCCTTCAAATTGCATCAGTGTATTTCTGAAGCTGTGATCCAAGAATTGTGTGAGAATTCTGTCTTTATGGCCTTAAGGGATCAATTACTTCTGTTGATGATTGAGTGAATAAACACCAAACACCGATTCAACGAGATCACTTCTTGTTTGTTACAAATGATTAGGTCTCCAACGAGGACAAATTAGCTGTCGATGTCAAATGGCTTCCATGGCCCGTATTGTTTTCTTTTCCATGATGAAAAAACAGTTCAGCAGCTATACGTTATATTGATGATATGTTCTACCTCAATATTTTGAGGTAAGACTCTGGTCAAAAACCGAAAGAGATATCAGTGGGGGAAACGAGCTGAGTGTGAGGGGGTGGTTAACCCACCCCCTCACACTCAGCTCGTTTTCCCCATTGAGACAGAGGGAGACAGAGAGAGGGAGAAAGAGTTAGAGAGAGTGAGGGCTGGGAGTTGGGCATCAGGACAGAGTGCTAGCCTAGCATTTACAAAGATCTAGGATCGATTCCTGGCTACCACATACATAGAAATCACAGAAAGCCAAAGGTTGTGCTGAGGAGCAAGTGGTAGAGCTGTAGTCTTGAGGACAGAACCCAAGGACTGTGCTCAGGCCCCGAGCTCAAGACCAGGATGGGCAAAAAAATGATCCAATAAAATGAATGAATATACCTGTATTTATAGAAAGAGACAGATGTGTTTGTAGGTGTGTGTGTGCATGTGTATGTGTGTGTTTGTGTATCAGAGAGTTCAATAGGCCTTGCATATACCTAGAGTAGCCGGGTAATCCGATTTCTTACAGTTGCATCCAGTGCTTAAGTTTTGTGAACTAATGACAGTTTAAAAAGTCATCCAACTGGGAACTGAAAACAAATTCCCTTAATTTAGACTACATCTCAGGGACTGTTCTTTGTAAATGTCAGTTCAACCTTGCTAGAAAACAGCTGTAGACACTACAGTTCCCTGCAGCCAAGTATCAAAGAGAAATATCAAGCTTAAGCAGCACGGGGAGAAAGAGTCAGAGGAGGAATCTGAGAAATTGACCATTTCTATGGTTTGTAGCCAGGAATTTTAAGATACGATTTTGAAATATCCTCCCACCCGGAAGTAACCTAATTACAAAATCCATATCAATATCACCCAGAGCTTAAAAATATGATTCAGAATCACTATTTTCTCAGCCTTACTAATGTTTCTTGCAGATTTACTTCGCTCCAGACAAAACTTTAGAAATTCCTGTACAGTCTAATTTTAGCAAACTCTTCCCTGCCTTTTGATTTTGATAAGAGTTGTCTTTCCTCGTAGTGATACAATCATAGAACACTCACTTGAAAAATACTGATATTACAACCGTAACTGTAGCCCCTGTTGACATCACCCTAAGATCAAAATACAATCTAAAAACCGCTAATACTGGAACTTGAGCTCAGGGTCTGGCACTCTGGCTTTCGCATTTCTCTCAAGGCTGGCACTCCAGCACTGCAGTCAGCTCTACTTGCAGATATTTCCTCTTGAATGGAGCTAAGAATCACCCAGGCCGGATTGGAAGCTCAAGCCTCCAATTTTAGACCCCAGAGGAGCTAGGACTCTATCCATTAGCTACTGCATCTGGCTTTCATTGATATTTTCAGGGTAGCTTGGCAGAATAGAAGATGCCTGCCTCTAGAACTGGAATCTTATTCTAGATTGGTCATTTTCAACAAACATCAGTCTCTAGCTTATTCATGTGTCACAGAATTCTTGGCTGTTACTCTCATTAGTATCAGATGAAATACAATGAATTTAGAGAGTGAAGAATGATAAAGTACATGTTACAGTAAAAATCTTGCAAATTTGCATAACTTGTTCTTGGTTTCCTCGAAATCACCTAAAACTTATGATATGGGAGAGGAACCACTTGGGTCCAAGCTATCTTCCACAGAAAGTTGTATAATATTTTAAAGACTTAAAAAAGGTTCAAATAAGACCACTCTTTAGGGGTTTTCCTTCAAATTGCATCAGTGTATTTCTTAAGCTGTGATCCAAGAATTGTGTGAGAATTCTGTCTTTATGGCCTTAAGGGATCAATTACTTCTGTTGATGATTGAGTGAATAAACACCAAACACCGATTCAACGAGATCAGTTCTTGTTTGTTACAAATGATTAGGTCTCCAACGAGGACAAATTAGCTGTCGATGTCAAATGGCTTCCATGGCCCGTATTGTTTTCTTTTCCATGGTGAAAAAACAGTTCAGCAGCTATACGTTATATTGATGATATGTTCTACCTCCATGTTTTGAGGTAGGACTCTCGTCTAAAACCGAAAGAGATATCAGTGGGGAAAACGAGCTGAGTGTGAGGGGGTGGGTTAACCACCCCCTCACACTCAGCTCGTTTTCCCCATTGAGACAGAGGGAGACAGAGAGAGGGAGAAAGAGGGAGAGAGAGTGAGGGCTGGGAGTTGGGCATCATGACAGAGTGCTAGCCTAGCATTTACAAAGATCCAGGATCGATTCCTGGCTACCACATACATAGAAATCACAGAAAGCCAAAGGTTGTGCTGAGGAGCAAGTGGTAGAACTCTAGTCTTGAGGACAGAACCCAAGGACTGTGCTCAGGCCCCGAGCTCGAGACCAGGACGGGCAAAAAATGATCCAATAAAATAAATGAATATACCTGTATTTATAGAAAGAGACAGATGTGTTTGTAGGTGTGTGTGTGCATGTGTATGTGTGTGTTTGTGTATCAGAGAGTTCAATAGGCCTTGCATATACCTAGAGTAGCCTGGTAATCCGATTTCTTACAGTTGCATCCAGTGCTTAAGTTTTGTGAACTAATGACAGTTTAAAAAGTCATCCAACTGGGAACTGGAAAACAAATTACCTTAATTTAGACTACATCTCTGGGACTGTTCTTTGTAAATGTCAGTTCAACCTTGCTAGAAAAGAGCTGTAGACACTACAGTTCCCTGCAGCCGAGTATCAAAGAGAAATATCAAGCTTAAGCAGCACGGGGAGAAAGAGTCAGAGGAGGAATCTGAGAAATTGACCATTTCTATGGTTTCTAGCCAGGAATTTTAAGATACGATTTTGAAATCTCCTCCCCCCCGGAAGGAACCTAATTTCAAAATCCATATCAATATCACCCAGAGGTTAAAAATTTGATTCAGAATCACTATTTTCTCACCCTTACTAATGTTTCTTGCAGATTTACTTCGCTCCAGACAAAATTTTAGAAATTCCTGTACAGTCAAATTTTAGAACACTCTTCCCTGCCTTTTGATTTTGATAAGAGTTGTCTTTCCTCGTAGTGATACAATCATAGAACACTCAATTGAAAAATACTGATATTACAACCGTAAGTGTAGCCCCTGTTGACATCACCCTAAGAACAAAATACAATCTAAAGAACGCTAATACTGGAACTTGAGCTCAGGGTCTGGCACTCTGGCTTTCGCATTCTCTCAAGGCTGGCACTCCAGCACTGCAGACAGCTCTACTTGCAGATATTTCCTCTTGAATGGAGCTAAGAATCACCCAGGCTGGATTGGACGCTCAATCCTCCAATTTTAGACCCCAGAGGAGCTAGGACTCTATCCATTAGCTACTGCATCTGGCTTTCATTGATATTTTCAGGGTAGCTTGGCAGAATAGAAGATGCCTGCCTCTAGAAATGGAATCTTATTCTAGATTGGTCATTTTCAACAGACATCAGTCTCTAGCTTATTCATGTGTCACAGAATTCTTGGCTGTTACTCTCATTAGTATCAGATGAAATACAGTGAATTTAGAGAGTGAAGAATGAGAAAGTACATGTTACAGTAAAAATCTTGAAAATTTGCATAACTTGTTATTGGTTTCCTCGAAATCACGTAAAACTTATGATATGGGAGAGGAACCACTTGGGTCCAAGCTATCTTCCATAGAAAGTTGTATAATATTTTAAAGACTTAATAAAGGTTCAAATAAGACCACTCTTTAGGGGGTTTTGCTTCAAATTGCATCAGTGTATTTCTTAAGCTGTGATCCAAGAATTGTGTGAGAATTCTGTCTTTATGGCCTTAAGGGATCAATTATTTCTGTTGATGATTGAGTGAATAAACACCAAACACCGATTCAACGAGATCAGTTCTTGTTTGTTACAAATGATTAGGTCTCCAACGAGGACAAATTAGCTGTCGATGTCAAATGGCTTCCATGGCCAGTATTGTTTTCTTTTCAATGGTGAAAAAACAGTTCAGCAGCTATACGTTATAATGATGATATGTTCTACCTCCATATTTTGAGGTAGGACTCTGGTCTAAAACCAAAAGAGATATCAGTGGGGAAAACGAGCTGAGTGTGAGGGGGTGGTTAACGCACCCCCTCAAACTCAGCTCGTTTTCCCCAATAAAACAGAGGGAGACAGAGAGAGGGAGAAAGAGGGAGAGAGGTCAGGGGTCTGGGCTAGGGGGTCTGGGGTCAAGGGTCTGGGGTCTGGGTCTGGAGTTTGAGTTTGGGGTCAGGGGTCTGGGCTAGGGGGTCTGGGGTCTCGGGTCTGGGGTCTGGGTCTGAAGTTTGAGTCTGGGGTCAGGGGTCTGGGCTAGGGGGTCTGGGGTCTGGGGTCTGAGGTCTGGGTCTGGAGTTTGAGTCTGGGGACAGGGGTATGGGCTAGGGTGTCTGGGGTCTGGGGTCTGGGGTCTGGGTCTGGAGTTTGAGTCTGGGGTCAGGAGTCTGGGCTAGGGTGTCTGGGGTCTGGGGTCTGGGGTCTGGAGTTTGAGTCTGGGGTCAGGGGTCTGGGGTCTGGGCTAGGGGGTCTGGGGTCTGGGGTCTGGGATCTGGAGTTTGAGTCTGGCGTCAGGGGTCTGGGGTCTGGGGTCTGGGTCTGGAGTTTGAGTCTGGGGTCAGGGGTCTGGGACAGGGGTCTGGGTCTGGAGTTTGAGTCTGGAGTCAGGGGTCTGGGGTCTGGGGTCAGGGGTCTGGGCTAGGGGGGCTGGCGTCTGGGGTTTGGGTCTGGAGTTTAAGTCTGGGGTCAGGGGTCTGGGCTAGGGGGTCTGGGGTCTGGGGTCTGGGTCTGGAGTTTGAGTCTGGGGTCAGGGGTTTGGGCTAGGGGGTCTGGGGTCTGGGGTCTGAGGTCTGGGTCTGGAGTTTGGGTCTGGGGTCTGGGGTCTGGGGTCTGGGGTCTGGAGATTTAGTCTGGGGTCAGGGGTCTGGCGTCTGGTCTAGGGTTCTGGGTTCTGGGATCTGGAGTTTAAGACTGGGGTCAGGGGTCTGGGTCTGGGGTCAGGGGTCTGGGGTCTGGGGTCTGGGTCTGGAGTTTGAGTCTGGGGTCTGGGGTCAGGAGTCTTGGGTCTGGGGTCAGGGTTCTGGGGTCTGGGGTCTGGGTATGGAGTTTGAGTCTGGGGTCTGGGGTCTGGGTCTGGAGTTTGGGGTCTGGGGTCAGGGTCTGGGGTCTGTGGTCTGGAGTTTGGGGTCTGGGGTCAGGGGTCTGGGGTCTGGGGTCTGGAGTTTTGGGTCTGGGGTCAGGGGTCTGGGGTCTTGGGCTGGAGTTTGGGTCTGGGGTCAGGGGTCTGGGGTCTGGGGTCTGGGGTCTGGGGTCAGGGGTCAGGGGTCTGGGGTCTGGGGTCAGGGTCAGGGGTCAGGGGTCTGGGGTCTGGGGTCGGGGACAGGGGTCTGGGGTCTGGGGTCTGGGGTCAGGGTTCTTGGGTCTGAGGTCAGGGTCTGAGGTCGGGGTCTGGGGTCTGGGGTCGGAGTCTGGGGTCGGGGTCTGGGGTGTGGGCTCGGGGTCAGAGGTCTGGTGTCTGGGATCAGTGGTCTGGGGTCTGGGATCTGGGGTCGGGGTCTGGGGTCTGGGGTCTGGGTCTGGGGTCTGGGTTCGTGGTCTGGGGTCTGGGTTCGGGTTCTGGGGTCAGGGGTCTGTGGGCTGGGGTCAGGGGTCTGCGGTCAGGTGTCTGGGCTAGGGGGTCTGGGGTCTGGGGTCTGGGGTCAGGGATCTGGGCTAGGGGGTCTGGGGTCTGGGGTCTGGGTTCGGGTTCTGGGGTCTGGGGTCTGTGGTCTGGGGTCAGGGGTCTGCGGTCAGGTGTCTGGGCTAGGGGGTCTGGGGTCTGGGGTCTGGGGTCTGGGGTCAGGGATCTGGGCTAGGGGGTCTGGGGTCTGGGGTCTGGGGTCAGGGGTCTGGGGTCTGGGGTCAGGGGTCTGGGCTAGGGGGTCTGGGGTCTGGGGTCTGGGGTCTGGGGTCAGTGGTCTGGGAAAGGGGGTCTGGTGTCTGGGGTCAGGGGGCAGGGGTCTGGGGTCTGGGGTCAGGGGTCTGGGCTAGGGGGTCTGGGGTCTGGGGTCAGGGGTCTAGGGTCTGGGGTCAGGGGTCTGGGCTAGGGGGTCTGGGGTCTGGGGTCAGGGGTCTGGGGTCTGGGGTCACGGGTCTGGGGTCTGGGGTTAGAGGTCTGGGGTCTGGGGTGTGGAGTTTGAGTCTGGGGTCAGGGGTCTGGGGTCTGGGGTCAGGTGTCTGGGCTAAGGGGTCTGGGGTCTGGGGTCTGGGGTCAGGTGTCTGGGCTAAGGGGTCTGGGGTCTGGGGTCTGGGGTCAGGGGTCTGGGGTCTGGGGTCAGGGGTCTGGGCTAGGGGATCTGGGGTCTGGGGTCTGGGGTCAGGAGTCTGGGGTCTGGGGTCAGGGGTCTGGGCTAAGGGGTCTGAGGTCTGGGTTCTGGGGTCTGGGGTCAGGGGTCAGGGGTCTGGGGTCAGGGGTCTGGGCTAGGGGGTCTGGGGTCTGGGTCTGGAGGTTTAGTCTTGGGTCTGGGGTCTGGGTCTGGAATTTGAGTCTGGGGTCTGGGGTCTGGGGTCAGGGGTCTGGGGTCAGGGGTCTGGGTTCTGGGGTCTGGGTCTGGAGTTTGAGTCTGGGGTCTGGGTCTGGGGTCTGGGGTCTGGGGTCAGGGGTCAGCGGTCTGGGGTCTGGGTCTGGAGTTTGGAGTCTGGGGTCAGGGGTCTGGGGTCTGGATCTGGAGTTTGGGTCTGGGGTCTGTGGTCTGGGTCTGGGTCTGGGGTCTGGAGTCTGGGGTCTGGGGTCAGGGGTATGGGGTCTGGAGTTTGTGTCTGGGGTCAGGCGTCTGGGGTTTGAGGTCTGCGGTCAGGGGTCTGGGGTCTGGGGTCTGGGGTGTGGGTCTGGGGTTTGAGTCTGGGGTCTGGGTTCGGGGTCTGGGGTCTGGGTTCGGGGTCCTGGGGTCAGTGGTCTGGGGCCGGGGTCTGGGGCGGGGTCCCTTGAGTCTAGGGTCAGGGATCGGTGGTCGGGTTTCTGGGGTCGGGGGTCGGTGGTCAGGAGTCTGCGTTCTGGGTGGGGTTGGGGTCTGGGGTCTGGGTCTGGGCTAGGGGGTCTGGGGTCTGGTGTCAGGGGTCTGGGGTCTGGGGTCAGGGGTCTGGGCTAGGGGGTCTGGGGTCTGGGGTCAGGGGTCTGGGGTCTGGGGTCAGGGGTCTGGGCTAGGGGGTCTAGGGTCTGGGGTCAGGGGTCTGGGGTCTGGGGTCAGGGGTGTGGGCTAGGGGATCTGGGGTCAGGGGTCTGGGGTCTGGGGTCAGGGGTCTGGGCTAGGGGGTCTGGGGTATGGGGTGAGGGGTCTGGGGTCTGGGGTCCGGGGTCTGGGGTCAGGGGGCTGGGCTAGGGGATCTGGTGTCTGGGGTCTGGGGACAGGGTTCTGGGCTAGGGGGTCTGGGGTCTGGGGTCTGGGGTCAGGGGTCTGGGCTAGGGGGTCTTTGTTCTGGGTCCTGGGGTCGGTGGTCTGGGGCCGGGATCTGGGGCCGGGTCCCTTGAGTCTGGGGTCAGGGATCGGTGGTCGGGTTTCTGGGGTCGGGGGTGGGTGGTCAGGAGTCTGCGTTCTGGGTGGGGTTGGGGTCTGGGGTCTGGGTCTGGGCTAAGGGTTCTGGGGTCTGGGGTCTGGGGTCAGGGGTCTGGGGTCTGGGGTCAGGGGTCTGGGCTAGGGGGTCTGAGGTCTGGGGTCTGGGGTCTAGGGTCAGGGGTCAGGGGTCTGGGGTCAGGGGTCTGGGCTAGAGGGTCTGGGGTCTGGGGTCTGGGGTCTGGGGTCAGGGGTCTGAGGTCTGGGGTCTGGGGTCTGGGGTCTTGGCCTGGAGTTTGAGTCTGGGGTCAGGGGTCTGGGCTAGGGCGTCTTGGGTCTGGGGTCTGGGGTCTGAGTCTAGAGTTTGAGTCTGGGGTCAGGGGTCTGGGCTAGGGGGTCTGGGGTCTGGGGTCTGGGGTCTGGGGTCTGGAGTTTGAGTCTGGGGTCAGGGGTCTGGGGTCTGGGCTAGGGGGTCTGGGGTCTGGGGTCTGGAGTTTCAGTCTGGGGTCAGGGGTCTGTGGTCTGGGGTCACGGGTGTGGGGTCAGGGGTCTGGGACTTGAGTTTGAGTCTGGGGTCAGGGGTCTGGGGTCTGGGGTCAGGGGTCTGGGGTCAGGGATCTGGGGTGTGGGGTCAGGGTCTGGAATTTGTGGTCTGGGGTCTGGGGTCTGGGGTCTGGGGTCAGGGGTCTGGGGTCTGGGGTCTTGGGTCAGGGGTCTGGGGTCTGGAGTCTGGGGTCAGGGATCTGGGGTCTGGGGTCTGGAGATTGAGTCTGGGGTCAGGGGTCTTGGGTCTGGGGTCAGGGTTCTGGGCTAGGGGTCTGGGGTCTGGGGTCTGGGGTCTGGGTCTGGTGTTTGAGTCTGGGGTCAGGGGTCTGGGCTAGGGGGTCTGGGGTCTGGGGTCTGGTGTCTGGGGTAAGGGGTCTGGGGTCTGCGGTCAGGGGTCTGGGGTCTGGGTCTGGAGTTTGAGTCTGGGGTCAGGGGTCTGGGCTAGGGGGTCTGGGGTCTGGGGTCTGGGTCTGGAGTTTGAGTCTGGGGTCAGGGGTCTGGACTAGGGGGACTGGGGTCTGGGGTCTGGGTCTGGAGTTTGACTCTGGGGTTAGGGGTCTGGGCTAGGGGGTCTGGGGTCTGGGGTGTGTGGTCTGGGTCTGGAGTTTTAGTCTGGGGTCAGGGGTCTGGGCTAGGGGGTCTGGGGTCTGGGGTGTGTGGTCTGGGTCTGGAGTTTGAGTCTGGGTTCAGGGGTCTGGTCTAGGGGGTCTGGGGTCTGGGGTCTGGGGTCTTGGGTCTGGAGTTTGAGTCTGGGGTCAGGGGTCTGGGGACTTGGCTAGGGGGTCTGGGGTCTGGGGTCTGGAGTTTGAGTCTGGGGTCAGGGGTCTGGAGTCTGGGTCAGGGGTCTGGGGTCTGGGGTCTGGGGTCTGGGCTAGGGGGTCTGGGGTCTGGGGTCAGGAGTCTGGGGTCTGGAGTCTGGGGTCAGGGGTCTGGGGTCTGGGGTCTGGAGTTTGAGACTGGGGTCAAGGGTCTGGGGTCTGGGGTCAGGGGACTGGGGTCAGGGGTCTGGGTCTGGAGTTTGATTCTGGGGTCAGGGGTCTGGGGTCTGGGGTCAGGGGTCTGTGGTCTGGGGTCAGGGGTCTGGGGTCTAGGGTCAGGGTCTGGAGTTTGGGGTCTGGGGTCTGGGGTCAGGGGTCTGGGGTCTGGGGTCTGGGGTCAGGGGTCTGGGGTCTGGAGTCTGGGGTCAGGGGTCTGGGGTCTGGGGTCTGGAGTTTGACTCTGGGGTCAGGGGTCTGGCATCTGGGGTCAGGGGTCTGGGCTAGGTTGTCTGGGGTCTGGGGTCTGGGGTCAGGGGTCTGGGGTCTGGGGTCAGGGGTCTGGGCTAGGGTGTCTGGGGTCTGGGGTCAGGGGTCTGGGATCTGGGGTCAGGGGTCTGGGCTAGTGGGTCTGAGGTCTGGTGTCTGGGGTCTGGGGTCAGGGGTCTGGGGTCAGGGGTCTGGGCTAGGGTGTCTGGGCCCTGAGGTCTGGGGTCTGGGGTCAGGGGTCTGGGGTCTGGGGTCTGGGTCTGGAGTTTGAGTTTGTGGTAGGGGTCTGGGCTAGGGGGTCTGTGGTCTCGGGTCTGGGGTCTGGGTCTACTGTTTGAGTCTGGGGTCAGGGGTCTGGGCTAGGGGGTCAGTGGTCTGGGGTCTGGGGTCTGGGTCTGGAGTTTGAGTCTGGGTTCAGGGGTCTGGTCTAGGGGGTCTGGGGTCTGGGGTCTGGGGTCTGGGGTCTTGGGTCTGGAGTTTGAGTCTGGGGTCAGGGGTCTGGGGACTTGGCTAGGGGGTCTGGGGTCTGGGGTCTGGAGTTTGAGTCTGGTGTCAGGGGTCTGGAGTCTGGGTCAGGGGTCTGGGGTCTGGGGTCTGGGGTCTGGGCTAGGGGGTCTGAGGTCTGGGGTCTGGGGTCAGGAGTCTGGGGTCTGGAGTCTGGGGTCAGGGGTCTGGGGTCTGGGGTCTGGAGTTTGAGACTGGGGTCAAGGGTCTGGGGTCTGGGGTCAGGGGTCTGGGGTCAGGGGTCTGGGTCTGGAGTTTGAGTCTGGGGTCAGGGGTCTGGGGTCTGGGGTCAGGGGTCTGTGGTCTGGGGTCAGGGGTCTGGGGTCTAGGGTCAGGGTCTGGAGTTTGGGGTCTGGGGCTGGGGTCTGGGGTCAGGGGTCTGGGGTCTGGGGTCTGGGGTCAGGGGTCTGGGGTCTGGGGTCTCGGGTCTGGAGTCTGGGGTCAGGGGTCTGGGTTCTGGGGTCTGGAGTTTGACTCTGGGGTCAGGGGTCTGGGGTCTGGGGTCAGGGGTCTGGGCTAGGTTGTCTGGGGTCTGGGGTCTGGGGTCAGGGGTCTGGGGTCAGGGGTCAGGGGTCTGGGATAGGGTGTCTGGGGTCTGGGGTCAGGGGTCTGGGATCTGGGGTCAGGGGTCTGGGCTAGTGGGTCTGAGGTCTGGGGTCTGGGGTCTGGGGTCAGGGGTCTGGGGTCTGGGGTCTGGGGTCAGGGGTCTGGGCTAGGGGGTCTGGGGTCTGGGGTCTGGGGTCAGGGGTCTGGGGTCTGGGGTCACGCGTCTGGGCTAGGGTGTCTGGTCCCTGAGGTCTGGGGTCTGGGGTCAGGGGTCTGGGGTCTGGGGTCTGGGTCTGGAGTTTGAGTTTGGGGTAGGGGTCTGGGCTAGGGGGTCTGTGGTCTCGGGTCTGGGGTCTGGGTCTACTGTTTGAGTCTGGGGTCAGGGGTCTGGGCTAGGGGGACAGTGGTCTGGGGTCTGGGGTCTGGGTCTGGAGTTTGAGTCTGGGGTCAGGGGTCTGGGGTCTGGGGTCAGGGGTCTGGGGTCTGGGTCTGGAGTTTGAGTCTGGGGTCAAGGGTCTGGGGTCTGGGGTCAGGGGTCTGGGGACTTGGCTAGGGGGTCTGGGGTCTGGGGTCTGGAGTTTGAGTCTGGGGTCAGGGGTCTGGAGTCTGGGTTGGGGTCTGGGGTCTGGGGTCTGGGGTCTGGGCTAGGGGGTCTGGGGTCTGGGCTCTGGGGTCAGGAGTCTGGGGTCTGGAGTCTGGGGTCAGGGGTCTGGGGTCTGGGGTCTGGAGTTTGAGACTGGGGTCAAGGGTCTGGGGTCTGGGGTCAGGGGTCTGGGGTCAGGGGTCTGGTTCTGGAGTTTGAGTCTGGGGTCAGGGGTCTGGGGTCTGGGGTCAGGGGTCTGGGGTCTGGGGTCAGGGTCTGGAGTTTGGGGTCTGGGGTCTGGGGTCTGGTGTCTGGGGTCAGCGTCTGGGGTCTGGGGTCTGGGGTCAGGGGTCTGGGGTCTGGAGTCTGGGGTCAGGGGTCTAGGGTATGGGGTCTGGAGTTTGACTCTGGGGTCAGGGGTCTGGGGTCTGGGGTCAGGGGTCTGGGCTAGGTTGTCTGGGGTCTGGGGTCTGGGGTCAGGGGTCTGGGGTCTGGGGTCAGGGGTCTGGGCTAGGGTGTCGGGGGTCTGGGGTCAGGGGTCTGGGATCTGGGGTCAGGGGTCTGGGCTAGTGGGTCTGAGGTCTGTGGTCTGGGGTCTGGGGTCAGGGGTCTGGGCTAGGGAGTCTGGGGTCTGGGGTCTGGGGTCAGGGGTCTGGGGTCTGGGGTCAGGGGTCTGGGCTAGGGTGTCTGGGCCCTGAGGTCTGGGGTCTGGGGTCAGGGGTCTGGGGTCTGGGGTCTGGGTCTGGAGTTTGAGTTTGGGGTAGGGGTCTGGGCTAGGGGGTCTGTGGTCTCGGGTCTGGGGTCTGGGTCTACTCTTTGAGTCTGGGGTCAGGGGTCTGGGCTAGGGGGTCAGTGGTCTGGGGTCTGGGGTCTGGGTCTGGAGTTTGAGTCTGGGGTCAGGGGTCTGGGGTCTGGAGTTTGAGTCTGGGGTCAGGGGTCTGGGGTCTGGGGTCAGGGGTCTGGGGTCAGGGGTCTGGGGTCTGGGTCTGGAGTTTGACTCTGGGGTCAGGGGTCTGGGGTCTGGGGTCAGGAATCTCGGGTCTGGGTCTGGAGTTTGAGTCTGGAGTCAAGGGTCTGGGGTCTGGGGTCAATGTTCTGGGGTCTGGGGTCTGTGTCTGGAGTTTGAGTTTGGGGTCTGGGGTCTGGGTCTGGAGTTTGAGTCTGGAGTCAGGGGTCTGGGACCTGGGGTCAGGAGTCTGGGGTCAGGGGTATGGGGTCGGGGTCTGGAGTTTGAGTCTGGGGTCTGGAGTCTGGGGTCTTGTGTGTGGGGTCTGGGGTCAGGGGTCTGGGGTCAGGGGTCTGGGGTCTGGGTCTGGAATTTGGAGTCTGGGATCAGGGGTCTGGGGTCTGGATCTGGAGTTTGGGTCTGGGGTCAGGGGTCTGGGTCTGGGTCTGGGGTCTGGAGTCTGGGGTCTGGGGTCAGGGGTCTGGGGTCTGGAGTTTGAGTCTGGGGTCAGGGGTCTGGGGTTTGAGGTCTTGGGTCAGGGGTCTGGGGTCTGGGGTCTGGGTCCGGGGTTTGAGTCTGGGGTCTGGGTTCGGGGTCTGGGGTCTCGGTTCGGGGTCTGGGGTCTGGCTTCGGGGTCTGGGGTCTGGGTTCTGGGGCCTCGGGTCGGTGGTCTGGGGCCGGGGTCTGGGGCCGGGTCCCTGGAGTCTGGGGTCGGGGATCGGTAGTCGGGTGTCTGCGGTGGGGAGTCGGTGGTCAGGGATCTGGGTTCTGGGTGGGGTTGGGGTCTGGGGTCTGGGTCTGGGCTAGGGGGTCTGGGGTCTGGGGTCTGTGGTCAGGGGTCTGGGGTCTGGGGTCTGGGTCTGGGCTAGGCGGTCTGGGGTCTGGGGTCTGGGGTCAGGGGTCTGGGGTCTGGGGTCTGGGTCTGGGCTAGGCGGTCTGGGGTCTGGGGTCTGCGGTCAGGGGTCTGGGGTTTGGGGTCTGGGTCTGGGCTAGGGGGTCTGGGGTCTGTGGTCTGGGGTCAGGGGTCTGGGGTCTGGGGTCTGGGTCTGTGCTAGGGGGTCTGGGGTCTGGGGTCAGGGGTCTGGGGTCTGGGGTCAGGGGTCTGGGCTAGGGGGTCTGGGGTCTGGGGTCAGGGGTCTGGGGTCTGGGGTCAGGGGTCTGGGCTAGGGGGTCTGGGGTCTGGGGTCAGGGGTCTGGGGTCTGGAGTCAGGGGTCTGGGGTCAGGGGTCTGGGCTAGGGGGTCTGGGGTCTGGGGTCAGGGGTCTGGGCTAGGGGGTCTGGGGTCTGGGGTCTGGGGTCAGGGGTCTAGGCTAGGTGGTCTGGGGTCTGGGGTCAGGGGTCTGGGGTCTGGGACAGAGGTCTGGGCTAGGGGGTCTAGGGTCTGGGGTCAGGGGTCTGGGGTCTGGGGTCAAGGGTCTGGCCTAGGGGGTCTGGGGTCTGGGGTCTGGGGTCAAGGGTCTGGGGTCTGGGGTCAGGGGTCTGAGCTAGGGGGTCTGGGGTATGGGGTCAGGGGTCTGGGGTCTGGGGTCAGGTGTCTGGGCTAGGGGGTCTGGGGTCTGTGATCTGGAGTCAGGGGTCTGGGGTCTGGGGTCAGGGCTCTGGGCTAGGGGGTCTGGGGTCTGGGGTCTGGAGTCAGGGGTCTGGGGTCTGGGGTCAGGGGTCTGGTCTAGGGGGTCTGGGGTCTGGGGTCTGGGGTCAGGGGTCGGGGGTCAAGGGTCAGGGCTAGGGGATCTGGGGTCTGGGGTCTGGGTCTTGAGTTTGAGTCTGGCGTCAGGGGTCTGGGCTAGGGGGTCTGGAGTCTGGGGTCTGGAGTCTGGGGTCGGGGTTTTGGGTCTGGATCTGGGGTCGGGTCTTGATCGGGTCTGGAGTCTGGAGTTGGGATTCTGTGGTCGGGGGTCTGGGCTAGGGGGTCTGGGGTCAGGGGTCTGGGGTCTGGGTCTGGAGTTTGAGTCTGGGGTCAGGGGTCTGGGCTAGGGGGTCTGGGGTCTGGGGTCTGGGCTCTGGGTCTGGAGTTTGAGTCTGGGGTCAGGGGTCTGGGCTAGGGAGTGTGGGGTCTGGGGTCTGGGGTGTGGGTCTGGAGTTTGAGTCTGGGGTCAGGGGTCTGGGCTAGAGGGTCTGGGGTCTGGGGTCTGGGGTCTGGGTCTGGAGTTAGAGTCTGGGGTCAGGGGTCTAGGCTAGGGGGTCTCGGGTCTGGGGTCTGGGGTCTGGAGTTTGAGTCTGGGGTCAGGGGTCTGGGGTATGAGCTAGGGGGTCTGGGGTCTGGGTCTGGAGTTTGAGTCTGGGGTCAGGGGGTCTAGGGTCTGGGGTCTGGGTCTGGAGTTTGAGTCTAGGGTCAGGGGTCTGGGGTCAGGGGTCTGGGTCTGGAGTTTGAGTCTGGTGTCAGGGGTCTGGGGTCAGGGGTCAGGGGTCAGGGGTCTGGGGTCAGGGGTCAGGGGTATGGGGTCTGGAGTCTGGGGTCTGGGGTCAGGGTCTGGAGTTTGGGGTCTGGGATCTGGGGTCTGTGGTCTGGGGTCAGGGGTCTGGGGTCTGGAGTCTGGGGTCAGGGTTCTGGGGTCTGGGATCTGGAGTTTGAGTCTGGGGTCAGGGGTCTGGGGTCTGGGGTCAGGGGTTTGGGGTCTGGGGTCAGGGGTCTGGGCTGGAGGGTCTGGGGTCTGGGGTCTGGGGTCTGGGGTCACTGGTCTGGGGTCAGGGGTCTGGGCTAGGGGATCTAGGGTCTCGGGTCTGGGTCTGGAGTTTGAGTCTGGGGTCAGGGGTCTGGGCTAGGGGGTCTGGGGTCTGGGGTCTGGGGTCTGGAGGTTGAGTCTGGGGTCAGGGGTCTGGGGTCTGGGCTAGGGGGTCTGGGGTCTGGGGTCTATAGTTTGAGTCTGGGGTCAGGGGTCTGGGGTCAGGTTTCTGGGGTCTGGGGTCTGGGTCTGGAGTTTGAGTCTGGTGTCAGAGGTCTGGGGTCAGGGGTCTGGGTCTGGAGTTTGAGTCTGGGGTCAGGGGTCTGGGGTCTGAGGTCAGGGGTCTAGGGTCTGGGGTCAGGGTCTGGAGTTTGGGGTCTGGGGTCTGGGGTCTGGGGTCAGGGGTCTGGTGTCTGGGGTCAGAGGTCTGGAGTCTGGAGTCTGGGGTCAGGTGTCTGGGGTCTGGGGTCTGGAGTTTGAGTCTGGGGTCAGGGGTCTGGGGTGTAGGGTCAGGGGTCTGGGCTAGGGGATCTGGGGTCTGGGATCTGGGGTCAGGGGTCTGGGGTCTGGGGTCAGGGTTCTGAGCTAGGGGGTCTGGCGTCTCGGGTGTGGGGTCAGGGGCCGGGGTCTGTGGTCAGGGGTCTGGGATAGGGGGTCTGAGGTCTGGGGTCAGGGGTCTGGGGTCAGGGGTCAGGGGTCTGGGGTCAGGGGTCTGGGCTAGGGGCTCTGGGGTCTGGGGTCTGGGGTCTCGTTTCAGTGGTCTGGGGTCTGTGGTCAGGGGTCTGGGGTCTGGGTCTGGAGTTTGAGTCTGGGGTCAGGGGTCTGGGCTAGGGAGTCTGGGGTCTGGGGTCTGGGGTCTGGGCCTGGAGTTTGAGTCTGGGGTCAGGGGTCTCGGATAGGGGGTCTGGGGTCTGGGGTCTGGGGTCTGGGTCTGCAGTTTGAGTCTGGGGTCAGTGGTCTGGGCTAGGGGGTCTAGGGTCTGGGGTCTGGGTTCTAGGGTCTGGAGTTTGAGTCTGGGGTCAGGGGTCTGGAGTCTGGGCTAGGGGATCTGGGGTCTGGGGTCTGGAGTTTGAGTCTGGGGTCAGGGGTCTGGGGTCTGGGGTCAGGGGCCTGGGGTCTGGGGTCTGGGTCTGGAGTTTGAGTCTGGGGTCAGGGGTCTGGGGTCAGGGGTCTGGGTCTGGAGTTTGAGTCTGGGGTCTGGGGTCTAGGGTCAGGGGTCTGGGGTCTGGGGTCAGGGGTCTGGGGTCAGGGATCTGGGGTCTGGGGTCTGGGTCTGGAGTTTGAGTCTGGGGTCAGGGGTCTGGGGTCTGGAGTCTGGGGTCAGGGGTCTGTGGTCTGGGGTCTGGAGATTGAGTCTGGGTTCAGGGGTCTTGGGTCTGGGGTCAGGGTTCTGGGCTAGGGGGTCTGGGGTCTGGGGTCTGGGGTCTGGGTCTGGAGTTTGTGTCTGGGGTCAGGGGTCTGGGATAGGCGGTCTGGGGTCTGTGGTCTGGGGTCTGGGTCTGGAGTTTGAGTCTGGGGTCAGGGGTCTGGGCTAGGGGGTCTGGGGTCTAGGGTCTGGGGTATGGGGTCAGGGGTCTGGGGTCTGGTGTTAGGGGTCTGGGTCTGGGTCTGGAGTTTGAGTCTGGGGACAGGGGTCTGGGCTAGGGGGTCTGGGGTCTGGGGTCTGGGTCTGGAATTTGAGTCTGGGGTCAGGGGTCTGGGCTAGGGGGTCTGGGGTATGAGGTCTGGGTCTGGAGTTTGAGTCTGGGGTCAGCGGTCTGGGCTATGGGGTCTGGGGTCTGGGGTCTGGGTTCTGGGTCTGGAGTTTGAGTCTGGGGTCAGGGGTCTGGGCTAGGGTGTCTGGGGTCTGGGGTCTGGGTCTGGAGTTTGAGTCTGGGGTCAGGGGTCTGGGCTAGGGGGTCTGGGGTCTGGGGTCTGGGGTCTGGGTCTGGAGTTTGAGTCTAGGGTCAGGGGTCTGGGCTAGGGTGTCTGGGGTCTGGGGTCTTGGGTCTGGAGTTTGAGTCTGGGGTCAGGGGTCTGGGGACTTGGCTAGGGTTTCTGGGGTCTGGGGTCTGGAGTTTGAGTCTGGGGTCAGGGGTCTGGGGTCTGGGGTCAGGGGTCTGGGGTCTGGGCTAAGGGGTCTGAGGTCTGGGGTCTGGGGTCGGGGGCAGGGGTCTGGGGTCTGGAGTCTGGGGTCAGGGGTCTGGGGTCTGGGGTCTGGAGTTTGAGACTGGGGTCAAGGGTCTTGGGTCTGGGGTCAGGGGTCTGGGGTCAGGGGTCTGGGTCTGGAGTTTGAGTCTGGGGTCAAGGGTCTGGGGTCTGGGGTCAGGGGTCTGGGGTCTGGGGTCAGGGTCTGGAGTTTGGGGTCAGGGGTCTGGGTTAAGGGGTCTGTGGTCTGGGGTCTGGGGTCTGGGGTCAGGGGTCTGGGGTCTGGAGTCTGGGGTCAGGGGTCTGGGGTCTGGGGTCTGGAGTTTGAGTCTGGGGTCACGGTTCTGGAGTCTGGGGTCAGGGGTCTGGGCTAGGGGGTCTGGGGTCTGGGGTCTGGGGTCAGGGGTCTGGGGTCTGGGGTCAGGGGTCTGGGCTAGGGGGTCTAGGGTCTGGGGTCTGGGGTCTGGAGTCAGGAGTCAGGCGTCTGGGGTCAGGGGTCTGGGCTAGGGGGTCTGGGGTCAGGTGTCTGGGGTCAGGGGTCTGGGCTAGGGGGTCTGGTGTCTGGGTCTGGGTCTGGAGTTTGAGTCTGGGGTCAGGGGTCTGGGCTAGGGGGTCTGGGTCTGGGGTCTGGGGTCAGAGGTCTGGGCTAGGGGGTCTGGAGTTTGAGTCTGGGGTCAGGGGTCTGGGCTAGGGTGTCTGGGGTCAGGGGTATGGGGTCTGGGTCTGGAGTTTGAGTCTGGGGTCAGGGGTCTGGGCTAGGGGGTCTGGGGTCAGGGGTCTGGGGTCTGGTACTGGAGTTTGAGTCTGGGGTCAGGGGTCTGGGCTAGGGGGTCTGGGGTCAGGGGTCTGGGTCTGGAGTTTGAGTTTGGGGTCAGGGGTCTGGTCTAGGGCGTCTGGGGTCAGGGGTCCTGGGTCTGGGTCTGGAGTTTGAGTCTGGGGTCAGGGGTCTGGACTAGGGGGTCTGGGGTCCGGGGTCTGAGGTCATGTGTCTTTGCTAGGGGGTCTGGAGTCGGGGGTCTGGGGTCTCGGGTCAGTGGTCTGGGGTCAGGGGTCTAGGCTAGGGGGTCTGGGGTCTGGGGTCTGAGTCTGGAGTTTGAGTCTGGGGTCAGGGATCTGGGCTAGGGGGTCTGGGGTGTGGGGTCTGGGGTCTGGGGTCAGGGGTCTGGCTAGGGGGTCTGGAGTTTGAGTCTGGAGTCAGGGGTCTGGGCTAGGGGGTCTGGGGTCAGGGGTCCTGGGTCTGGGTCTGGAGTTTGAGTCTGGGGTCAGGGGTCTGGGCTAGGGGTTCTGGGGTCAGGGCTCTGGGGTCTGGGTCTGGAGTTTGAGTCTGGGATCAGGGGTCTGGGCTAGGGGGTCTGGGGTCTGGGGTCTGGGGTCTGGGTCTGGAGTTTGAGTCTGGGGTCAGGGGTTTGGGCTAGGGGGTCGGGGGTCTGGGGTCTGGGTCTGGAGTTTGAGTCTGGGGTCAGGGGTATGGGCTAGGGGGTGTGGGGTGTGGGGTCTGGGGTCTGGGTCTGGAGTTTGAATCTGGGGTCAGAGGTCTGGGCTAGTGGGTCTGGGGTCTGGGGCCTGGAGTTTGAGTCTGGGGTCAGGGGTCTGGGGTCTGGCTAGCGGGTCTGGGGTCTGGGGTCTGGAGTTTGAGTCTGGGGTCAGGGGTCTGGGTTCTGGCGTCAGGGGTCTGGGCTAGGGGGTCTGGGGTCTGGGGTCAGGGGTCTGGGGTCTCGGGTCAGGGGTCTGGGGTCAGGGGTCTGGGCTAGGGGGTCTGGGGTCTAGGGTCTGGGGTCAGGGGTCTGGGCTAGGGGGTCTGGGGTCTGGGATCTGGGGTCAGGGGTCTGGGCTAGGGGGCCTGGGGTCTGGGGTCTGGGGTCAGGGATCTGGGGTCTGGGGTCAGGGGTCTGGGCTAGGGAGTCTGGGGTCTTGAGTCTGGGGTCAGGGGTCTGGGGTCTGGGGTCTGGGGTCAGGGGTCTGGGCTAGGGGGTCTGGGGTCTGGGGTCTGGGGTCTGGAGTTTGAGTCTGGGGTCAGGGGTCTGGGGTCTGGGCTAGGGGGTCTGGGGTCTGGGGTCTGGGGTCAGGAGTTTGAGTTTGGGGTCAGGGGTCTGGGGTCGGGGGTCTGGGTCTGGAGTTTGAGTCTGGGGTCAGGGGTCTGGGGTCTGGGGTCAGGGTTCTGGGGTCTGGGGTCAGGGGTCTGGGGTCTGGGCTAGGGGGTCTGGGGTCTGGGGTCTGGGGTCTGAAGTTTGAGTTTGGGGTCTGGGGTCTGGGGTCTGGGGTCTGGGTCTGGAGTTTGAGTCTGGGGTCAGGGGTCTGGGGTCAGGGGTCTGGGTCTGGAGTTTGAGTCTGGGGTCAGGGGTCTGGGGTCTGGGGTCAGGGGTCTGGAGTCTGGGGTCAGGGGTCTGGGGTCAGGGGTCTGGGGTCTGGGGTCAGGGTCTGGAGTTTGGGGTCTGGGGTCTGGGGTCTGGGGTCTGGGGTCAGGGGTCTGGGGTCTGGAGTCTGGGGTCAGGGGTCTGGGGTCTGGGGTGTGGAGTTTGAGTCTGGGGTCAGGGGTCTGGAGTCTGGGGTCATGGGTCTGGGCTAGGGGGTCTGGGGTCTGGGGTCTGGGGTCAGGGGTCTGGGTCTGGGGTCAGGGGTCTGGGCTAGGGGGTCTGGGGTCTGGGGTCAGGGGTCTGGGGTCGGGGGTCAGAGGACTGGGCTAGGGGGTCTGGGGTCAGGGGTCTGGGGTCTGGGTCTGGAGTTTGAGTCTGGGGTCAGTGGTCTGGGCTAGGGGGTCTGCGGTCTGGGGCCGGGGTCTGGGTCTGGAGTTAGAGTCTGGGGTCAGGGGTCTGGGCTAGGTGGTCTGGGGTCTGGGGTCTGGGTCTGGAGTTTGAGTCTGGGGTCAGGGGTCTGTACTAGGGGGTCTGGGGTCTCGGGTCTGGGGTCAGGGGTCTGGGGTCTGGGGTCAGGCGTCTGGGCTAGGGGGTCTGGGGTCTGGGTCTGGGGTCAACGGTCTGGGGTCTGGGGTCAGGTGTCTCGGCTTGGGGGTCTGGGTCTGGGGTCTGGGGTCAGGGGTCTGGGGTCTGGGGTCAGGGATCTGGGCTAGGGGGTCTGGGTTCTGGGGTCTGGGGTCAGGGGTCTGGGGTCAGGGGTCTGGGCTAGGGGATCTGGGGTCTGGGGTCTGGGTCTGGAGTTTGAGTCTGGGTTCAGGGGTCTGGGCTATGGGGTGTGGGTTCTGGGGTCTGGGGTCAGGGATCTGGGCTAGTGGGTCTGGGGTCAGAGGTCGGAGGTCTGGGTCTGGAGTTTGAGTCTGGGGTCAGGGGTCTGGGCTAGGGGGTCTGGGGTCTGGGGTCTGGAGTCTGGGTCTGGAGATTTAGTCTGGGGTCAGGGGTCTGGGCTAGGGGGTCTGGGGTCTGGGGTCTGGGGTCAGGAGTCTGGGGTCTGGGTCTTGAGTTTGAGTCTGGTGTCATAGGTCTGGGGTCTGGGGTCAGGGGTCTTGGGTCAGGGGTCAGGGGTCTGGGGTCAGGGGTCTGGTGTCTGGGGTCAGGCTCTGGAGTTTGGGGTCTGGGGTCTGGGGTCTGGGGTCTGGGGTCTGGGGTCAGGGGTCTGGGGTCTGAGGTCAGGGGTCTGGGGTCTGGAGTCTGGGGTCAGGGGTCTGGGGTCTGGTGTCTGGAGTTTTAGTCTGTGGTCAGGGGTCTGGGGTCTGGGGTCTGGGGTCTGGGGTCAGGGGTCTGGGGTCTGGGCTCAGGGGTCTGGGCTAGGGGGTCTGGGGTCTGGGGTCTGGGGTCAGGGGTCTGGGGTCTGGGGTCAGGGGTCTGGGCTAGGGGCTCTGAGGTCTGGGGTCTGGGGTCTAGCGTCAGGGGTCAGGGGTCTGGGGTCTGGGGTCTGGGCTAGGGGGTCTGCGGTCTGGAGTCTGGGGTCAGGGGTCTGGGGTCTTGGGTCAGGGGTCTGGGCTAGGGGGTCTGGGGTCTGGGGTCTGGGGTCAGTGGTCTGGGCTAGGGGGTTTAAGGTCTGGGGTCTGGGGTCTAGCGTCAGGGGTCAGGGGTCTGGGGTCAGGGGTCTGGGATAGTGGGTCTCTGGTCTGGAGTCTGGGGTCAGGGGTCTGGGGTCTTGGGTCAGGGGTCTGGTCTAGGGGATCTGGGGTCTGGGGTTTGGGTTCGGGGTCAGGGGTCTGGGGTCAGGGGTCTGGGCTAGGGGTTCTGGGGTCTGGGGTCTGGGTCTGGAGTTTGAGTCTGGGGTCAGGGGTCTGGGCTAGGGGGTCTGGGGTCTGGGGTCTGGGGTCAGGAGTCTGGGCTAGAGGGTCTCGAGTTTGAGTCTGGGGTCAGGGGTCTGGGCTAGGGGGTCTGGGGTCAGGGGTCTGGGGTCTGGCTCCTGAGTTTGAGTCTGGGGTCAGGGGTCTAGGCTAGGGGGTCTGGGGTCAGGGGTCTGGGGTCTGGGTCTGGAGTTTGAGTCGGGGGTCAGGGGTCTGGGCTAGGGGGTCTGGGGTCTGGGGTCTGGGGTCTGGGTCTGGAGTTTGAGTCTGGGGTCAGCGATCTGGGCTAGGTGGTCTGGGGTCTGGGGTCTGGGGTCTGGGGTCTGGAGTTTGAGTCTGGGATCAGGGGTCTGGGGTCTGGACTAGGGGGTCTGAGATCTGGGGTCTGGAGTTTGAGTCTGGGTCAGGGGTCTGGGGTCTGGGGTCAGGGGTCTGGGTTAGGGGGTCTGGGGTCTGAGGTCAGGGGTCTGGGCTAGTGGGTCTGGGGTCTGGGTTAGGAGTTTGAGTCTGGGGTCAGGGGTCTGGGCTAGGGGGTCTGGTGTGTGGGGTCTGGGGTCTGGAGTTTGAGTCTGGAGTAAGGGCTCTGGGGTCTGGGCTAGGGGGTCTGGGGTCTGGGGTCTGGAGTTTGAGTCTGGGATCAGGGGTCTGGGGTCTGGACTAGGGGGTCTGAGATCTGGGGTCTGGAGTTTGAGTCTGGGTCAGGGGTCTGGGGTCTGGGGTCAGGGGTCTGGGTTAGGGGGTCTGGGGTCTGAGGTCAGGGGTCTGGGCTAGTGGGTCTGGGGTCTGGGGTCTGGGTTAGGAGTTTGAGTCTGGGGTCAGGGGTCTGGGCTAGGGGGTCTGGTGTGTGGGGTCTGGGGTCTGGAGTTTGAGTCTGGAGTAAGGGCTCTGGGGTCTGGGCTAGGGGGTCTGGGGTCTGGGGTCTGGAGTTTGAGTCTGGGGTCAGGGGTCTGGGGTCTGGGGTCAGGGGTCTGGGCTAAGGGGTCTGGGGTCAGGGGTCTGGGTCTGGGTCTGGGTCTGGGGTCTGGAGTCTGGGGTCTGGAGTCAGGGGTCAGGGGTCAGGGGTCTGGGCTAGGGGGTCTGGGGTCTGGGGTCTGGGGTCAGGGGTCTGTGCTAGGGGGTCTGGGGTCTGGGGTCAGGGGTCAGGGGTCTGGGCTATGGGGTCTGGGGTCTGAGGTCTGGGGTCAGGGGTCTGGGGTCTGGGGTCAGGGGTCTTGGCTAGGTTTCTGGGGTCTGGGGTCTGGGGTCAGGGGTCTGGGGTTTGGGGTCAGGGGTCTGGGCTAGGGGGTCTGGCGTCTGGGGTCAGGGGTCTGGGGTCTGGGGTCAGGGGTCTGGGCTAGGGGGTCTGGGGTCTGGGGTCTGGGGTCTGGAGTTTGCGTCTGGGGTCAGGGGTCTGGGCTAGGGGGTCTGGGGTCTGGGGTCTGGGATCAGGGGTCTGAGCTAGGGGGTCTGGAGTTTGAATCTGGGTTCAGGGGTCTGGGCTAGGGGGTCTGGGGTCAGGGGTCTGGGGTCTGGGTCTGGAATTTGAATCTGGGGTCAGGGGTCTGGGCTAGGGGGTCTGGGGTCAGGGGTCTGGGGTCTGGGTCTGGAGTTTGAGTCTGGGGTCAGGGGTCTGGGCTAGGGGGTCTGGGGTCTGGGGTCTGGGGTCTGGGTCTGGAGTTTGAGTCTGGGGTCAGGGGTCTGGGCTAGGGGGTCTGGGGTCTGGGGTCTGGGGTCAGTGTCTGGAGTTTGAGTCTGGGGTCAGGGGTCTGGTCTAGGGGGTCTGGGGTCTGGGGTCTGGGGTCTGGGTCTGGAGTTTGAGTCTGGGGTCAGGGGTCTGGGCTAGGGTGTCTGGGGTCTGGGGTCTGGGGTCTTTGGTCTGGAGTTTGAGTCTGGGGTCAGGGGTCTGGAGTCTGGGCTAGGGGGTCTGGGGTCTGGGGTCTGGGGGCTGGAGTTTGAGTCTGGGGTCAGGGGTCTGGGGTCAGGGGTCTGGGGTCTGGGGTCTGGGTCTGGAGTTTGAGTCTGGGGTCAGGGATCTGGGCTAGGGGTTCGGGGTGTGGGGTCTGGGGTCTGGGTCTGGAGTTTGAGTCTGGGGTCAGGGGTCTGGGCTAGGGGGTCTGAGGTCAGGGGTCTGGTTTCTTGGTCTGGAATTTGAGTCTGGGGTCAGGGGTCTGGGCTAGGGGGTCTGGGGTCTGGGCTAGGGGGTCGGGGGTCTGGGGTCTGGGGTCAGGGGTCTGGGGTCTAGGGTCAGGGGTCTGAGCTAGGGGGTCTGGGGTTTGGGGTCTGGGGTCAGGGGTCTGGGCTAGGGGGTCTGGGGTCTGGGGTCTGGGGTCAGGGGTCTGTGCTAGGGGGTCTGGGGTCTGAGGTCTGGGGTCAGGGGTCTGGGGTCTGTGCTAGGGGGTCTGGGGTCTGGGGTCAGGGTCTGTGATAGGGGGGTCTGGGGTCTGGGGTCAGAGGTTTGGGCTAGGGGGTCTGGGGTCTGGGGTATGGGGTCAGGGGTCTGGGGTCTGCGGTCAGGGGTCTGGGCTAGGGGGTGTGGGGTCTGGGGTCTGGGGTCAGGGGTCTGGGGTCAGGGGTCTGGGCTAGGGGTCTGGGGTCTGGGGTCTGGGGTCAGGGGTCTGGGGTCTGGGGTCAGGGGTCTGGGCTAGGGGGTCTGGGGTCTGGGGTCTGGGGATCAGGGTTCTGGACTAGGGGGTCTTGGGTCTGGGGTCAGGGGTCTGGGCTAGGGGGTCTGGGGTCTGGGTTGGGGTCAGGGGTCTGGGGTCTGGGGTCAGGGGTCTGGGCTAGGGGGTCTGTGGTCAGGGCTCTGGGGTCTGGGGTCAGGGTTCTGGGGTCAGGGGTCTGGGCTAGGGGGTCTGGGGTCTGGGTCTGGGGTCAGGGGTCTGGACTAGGGGGGTCTTGTGTTTGGGGTCTGGGTTCAGGGGTCTGGGCTAGGGGGTCTGGGATCTGGGGTCAGGGGTCTGGGATCTGGGGTAAGGGGTCTGGGCTAGGGGGTCTGGGGTCTGTGGTCTGGGGTCACGCGTCTGGGGTCTGGGGTCAGGGGTCTGGGCTAGGGGGTCTGGGGTTTGGGGTCAGGGTTCTGGGATCTGGGGTAAGGGGTCTGGGCTAGGGGGTCTGGGTCTGGGGGGGTCAGGGGTCTTGGCTAGGGGTCTGGGGCCTGGGGTCTATGGTCAGGGGTCTGGGGTCTGGGGTTAGGGGTCTGGGCTAGTGTGTCTGGGGTCTGGGGTCTGGGGTCAGGGGTCTGGGGTCTGGGGCCAGGAGTCTGGGCTAGGGGGTCTGGGGTCTGGGGTCTGGGGTCAGGAGTCTGGGGTCTGGGGTCAGGTGTCTGGGCTAGGGGGTCTGGGGTCTGGGGTCTGGGGTCTGGGGTCAGTGGTCTGGGTCTGGAGTTTGAGTCTGGGGTCAGGGGTCTGGGCTAGGAGGTGTGGGGTCTGGGGTCTGGGGTCAGGGGTCTGTGGTCTGGGGTCAGGGGTCTGGGGTCTGGGAATGGAGTTTGAGTCTGGGGTCAGGGGTCTGGGCTAGGGGGTCTGGGGTCAGGGGTCTGGGGTCTGGGTCTGGAGTTTGAGTCTGGGGTCAGGGGTCTGGGCTAGGGGGTCAGGGGTCTGGGGTCTGGGTCTGGGGTCTGGGGTCGGAGTCTGGGGTCGGGGTCTGGGGTGTGGGCTCGGGGTCAGAGGTCTGGTGTCTGGGATCAGTGGTCTGGGGTCTGGGATCTGGGGTCGGGGTCTGGGGTCTGGGGTCTGGGTCTGGGGTCTGGGTTCGTGGTCTGGGGTCTGGGTTCGGGTTCTGGGGTCAGGGGTCTGTGGGCTGGGGTCAGGGGTCTGCGGTCAGGTGTCTGGGCTAGGGGGTCTGGGGTCTGGGGTCTGGGGTCAGGGATCTGGGCTAGGGGGTCTGGGGTCTGGGGTCTGGGTTCGGGTTCTGGGGTCTGGGGTCTGTGGTCTGGGGTCAGGGGTCTGCGGTCAGGTGTCTGGGCTAGGGGGTCTGGGGTCTGGGGTCTGGGGTCTGGGGTCAGGGATCTGGGCTAGGGGGTCTGGGGTCCGGGGTCTGGGGTCAGGGGGCTGGGCTAGGGGATCTGGTGTCTGGGGTCTGGGGACAGGGTTCTGGGCTAGGGGGTCTGGGGTCTGGGGTCTGGGGTCAGGGGTCTGGGCTAGGGGGTCTTTGTTCTGGGTCCTGGGGTCGGTGGTCTGGGGCCGGGATCTGGGGCCGGGTCCCTTGAGTCTGGGGTCAGGGATCGGTGGTCGGGTTTCTGGGGTCGGGGGTGGGTGGTCAGGAGTCTGCGTTCTGGGTGGGGTTGGGGTCTGGGGTCTGGGTCTGGGCTAAGGGTTCTGGGGTCTGGGGTCTGGGGTCAGGGGTCTGGGGTCTGGGGTCAGGGGTCTGGGCTAGGGGGTCTGAGGTCTGGGGTCTGGGGTCTAGGGTCAGGGGTCAGGGGTCTGGGGTCAGGGGTCTGGGCTAGAGGGTCTGGGGTCTGGGGTCTGGGGTCTGGGTCAGGGGTCTGAGGTCTGGGGTCTGGGGTCTGGGGTCTTGGCCTGGAGTTTGAGTCTGGGGTCAGGGGTCTGGGCTAGGGCGTCTTGGGTCTGGGGTCTGGGGTCTGAGTCTAGAGTTTGAGTCTGGGGTCAGGGGTCTGGGCTAGGGGGTCTGGGGTCTGGGGTCTGGGGTCTGGGGTCTGGAGTTTGAGTCTGGGGTCAGGGGTCTGGGGTCTGGGCTAGGGGGTCTGGGGTCTGGAGTTTCAGTCTGGGGTCAGGGGTCTGTGGTCTGGGGTCACGGGTGTGGGGTCAGGGGTCTGGGTCTTGAGTTTGAGTCTGGGGTCAGGGGTCTGGGGTCTGGGGTCAGGGGTCTGGGGTCAGGGATCTGGGGTGTGGGGTCAGGGTCTGGAATTTGTGGTCTGGGGTCTGGGGTCTGGGGTCTGGGGTCAGGGGTCTGGGGTCTGGGGTTGGGGTCAGGGGTCTGGGGTCTGGAGTCTGGGGTCAGGGATCTGGGGTCTGGGGTCTGGAGATTGAGTCTGGGGTCAGGGGTCTTGGGTCTGGGGTCAGGGTTCTGGGCTAGGGGTCTGGGGTCTGGGGTCTGGGGTCTGGGTCTGGTGTTTGAGTCTGGGTCAGGGGTCTGGGCTAGGGGGTCTGGGGTCTGGGGTCTGGTGTCTGGGGTAAGGGGTCTGGGGTCTGCGGTCAGGGGTCTGGGTCTGGGTCTGGAGTTTGAGTCTGGGGTCAGGGGTCTGGGCTAGGGGGTCTGGGGTCTGGGGTCTGGGTCTGGAGTTTGAGTCTGGGGTCAGGGGTCTGGACTAGGGGGACTGGGGTCTGGGGTCTGGGTCTGGAGTTTGACTCTGGGGTTAGGGGTCTGGGCTAGGGGGTCTGGGGTCTGGGGTGTGTGGTCTGGGTCTGGAGTTTTAGTCTGGGGTCAGGGGTCTGGGCTAGGGGGTCTGGGGTCTGGGGTGTGTGGTCTGGGTCTGGAGTTTGAGTCTGGGTTCAGGGGTCTGGTCTAGGGGGTCTGGGGTCTGGGGTCTGGGGTCTTGGGTCTGGAGTTTGAGTCTGGGGTCAGGGGTCTGGGGACTTGGCTAGGGGGTCTGGTGTCTGGGGTCTGGAGTTTGAGTCTGGGGTCAGGGGTCTGGAGTCTGGGTCAGGGGTCTGGGGTCTGGGGTCTGGGGTCTGGGCTAGGGGGTCTGGGGTCTGGGGTCAGGAGTCTGGGGTCTGGAGTCTGGGGTCAGGGGTCTGGGGTCTGGGGTCTGGAGTTTGAGACTGGGGTCAAGGGTCTGGGGTCTGGGGTCAGGGGTCTGGGGTCAGGGGTCTGGGTCTGGAGTTTGATTCTGGGGTCAGGGGTCTGGGGTCTGGGGTCAGGGGTCTGTGGTCTGGGGTCAGGGGTCTGGGGTCTAGGGTCAGGGTCTGGAGTTTGGAGTCTGGGGTCTGGGGTCAGGGGTCTGGGGTCTGGGGTCTGGGGTCAGGGGTCTGGGGTCTGGAGTCTGGGGTCAGGGGTCTGGGGTCTGGGGTCTGGAGTTTGACTCTGGGGTCAGGGGTCTGGCATCTGGGGTCAGGGGTCTGGGCTAGGTTGTCTGGGGTCTGGGGTCTGGGGTCAGGGGTCTGGGGTCTGGGGTCAGGGGTCTGGGCTAGGGTGTCTGGGGTCTGGGGTCAGGGGTCTGGGATCTGGGGTCAGGGGTCTGGGCTAGTGGGTCTGAGGTCTGGTGTCTGGGGTCTGGGGTCAGGGGTCTGGGGTCAGGGGTCTGGGCTAGGGTGTCTGGGCCCTGAGGTCTGGGGTCTGGGGTCAGGGGTCTGGGGTCTGGGGTCTGGGTCTGGAGTTTGAGTTTGGGGTAGGGGTCTGGGCTAGGGGGTCTGTGGTCTCGGGTCTGGGGTCTGGGTCTACTGTTTGAGTCTGGGGTCAGGGGTCTGGGCTAGGGGGTCAGTGGTCTGGGGTCTGGGGTCTGGGTCTGGAGTTTGAGTCTGGGTTCAGGGGTCTGGTCTAGGGGGTCTGGGGTCTGGGGTCTGGGGTCTGGGGTCTTGGGTCTGGAGTTTGAGTCTGGGGTCAGGGGTCTGGGGACTTGGCTAGGGGGTCTGGGGTCTGGGGTCTGGAGTTTGAGTCTGGTGTCAGGGGTCTGGAGTCTGGGTCAGGGGTCTGGGGTCTGGGGTCTGGGGTCTGGGCTAGGGGGTCTGAGGTCTGGGGTCTGGGGTCAGGAGTCTGGGGTCTGGAGTCTGGGGTCAGGGGTCTGGGGTCTGGGGTCTGGAGTTTGAGACTGGGGTCAAGGGTCTGGGGTCTGGGGTCAGGGGTCTGGGGTCAGGGGTCTGGGTCTGGAGTTTGAGTCTGGGGTCAGGGGTCTGGGGTCTGGGGTCAGGGGTCTGTGGTCTGGGGTCAGGGGTCTGGGGTCTAGGGTCAGGGTCTGGAGTTTGGGGTCTGGGGCTGGGGTCTGGGGTCAGGGGTCTGGGGTCTGGGGTCTGGGGTCAGGGGTCTGGGGTCTGGGGTCTCGGGTCTGGAGTCTGGGGTCAGGGGTCTGGGTTCTGGGGTCTGGAGTTTGACTCTGGGGTCAGGGGTCTGGGGTCTGGGGTCAGGGGTCTGGGCTAGGTTGTCTGGGGTCTGGGGTCTGGGGTCAGGGGTCTGGGGTCTGGGGTCAGGGGTCTGGGATAGGGTGTCTGGGGTCTGGGGTCAGGGGTCTGGGATCTGGGGTCAGGGGTCTGGGCTAGTGGGTCTGAGGTCTGGGGTCTGGGGTCTGGGGTCAGGGGTCTGGGGTCTGGGGTCTGGGGTCTGGGGTCAGGGGTCTGGGCTAGGGGGTCTGGGGTCTGGGGTCTGGGGTCAGGGGTCTGGGGTCTGGGGTCACGCGTCTGGGCTAGGGTGTCTGGTCCCTGAGGTCTGGGGTCTGGGGTCAGGGGTCTGGGGTCTGGGGTCTGGGTCTGGAGTTTGAGTTTGGGGTAGGGGTCTGGGCTAGGGGGTCTGTGGTCTCGGGTCTGGGGTCTGGGTCTACTGTTTGAGTCTGGGGTCAGGGGTCTGGGCTAGGGGGACAGTGGTCTGGGGTCTGGGGTCTGGGTCTGGAGTTTGAGTCTGGGGTCAGGGGTCTGGGGTCTGGGGTCAGGGGTCTGGGGTCTGGGTCTGGAGTTTGAGTCTGGGGTCAAGGGTCTGGGGTCTGGGGTCAGGGGTCTGGGGACTTGGCTAGGGGGTCTGGGGTCTGGGGTCTGGAGTTTGAGTCTGGGGTCAGGGGTCTGGAGTCTGGGTCAGGGGTCTGGGGTCTGGGGTTTGGGGTCTGGGCTAGGGGGTCTGGGGTCTGGGCTCTGGGGTCAGGAGTCTGGGGTCTGGAGTCTGGGGTCAGGGGTCTGGGGTCTGGGGTCTGGAGTTTGAGACTGGGGTCAAGGGTCTGGGGTCTGGGGTCAGGGGTCTGGGGTCAGGGGTCTGGTTCTGGAGTTTGAGTCTGGGGTCAGGGGTCTGGGGTCTGGGGTCAGGGGTCTGGGGTCTGGGGTCAGGGTCTGGAGTTTGGGGTCTGGGGTCTGGGGTCTGGTGTCTGGGGTCAGCGTCTGGGGTCTGGGGTCTGGGGTCAGGGGTCTGGGGTCTGGAGTCTGGGGTCAGGGGTCTAGGGTCTGGGGTCTGGAGTTTGACTCTGGGGTCAGGGGTCTGGGGTCTGGGGTCAGGGGTCTGGGCTAGGTTGTCTGGGGTCTGGGGTCTGGGGTCAGGGGTCTGGGGTCTGGGGTCAGGGGTCTGGGCTAGGGTGTCGGGGGTCTGGGGTCAGGGGTCTGGGATCTGGGGTCAGGGGTCTGGGCTAGTGGGTCTGAGGTCTGTGGTCTGGGGTCTGGGGTCAGGGGTCTGGGCTAGGGAGTCTGGGGTCTGGGGTCTGGGGTCAGGGGTCTGGGGTCTGGGGTCAGGGGTCTGGGCTAGGGTGTCTGGGCCCTGAGGTCTGGGGTCTGGGGTCAGGGGTCTGGGGTCTGGGGTCTGGGTGTGGAGTTTGAGTTTGGGGTAGGGGTCTGGGCTAGGGGGTCTGTGGTCTCGGGTCTGGGGTCTGGGTCTACTCTTTGAGTCTGGGGTCAGGGGTCTGGGCTAGGGGGTCAGTGGTCTGGGGTCTGGGGTCTGGGTCTGGAGTTTGAGTCTGGGGTCAGGGGTCTGGGGTCTGGAGTTTGAGTCTGGGGTCAGGGGTCTGGGGTCTGGGGTCAGGGGTCTGGGGTCAGGGGTCTGGGGTCGGGGTCTGGAGTTTGACTCTGGGGTCAGGGGTCTGGGGTCTGGGGTCAGGAATCTCGGGTCTGGGTCTGGAGTTTGAGTCTGGAGTCAAGGGTCTGGGGTCTGGGGTCAATGTTCTGGGGTCTGGGGTCTGTGTCTGGAGTTTGAGTTTGGGGTCTGGGGTCTGGGTCTGGAGTTTGAGTCTGGAGTCAGGGGTCTGGGACCTGGGGTCAGGAGTCTGGGGTCAGGGGTATGGGGTCGGGGTCTGGAGTTTGAGTCTGGGGTCTGGAGTCTGGGGTCTTGTGTGTGGGGTCTGGGGTCAGGGGTCTGGGGTCAGGGGTCTGGGGTCTGGGTCTGGAATTTGGAGTCTGGGATCAGGGGTCTGGGGTCTGGATCTGGAGTTTGGGTCTGGGGTCAGGGGTCTGGGTCTGGGTCTGGGGTCTGGAGTCTGGGGTCTGGGGTCAGGGGTCTGGGGTCTGGAGTTTGAGTCTGGGGTCAGGGGTCTGGGGTTTGAGGTCTTGGGTCAGGGGTCTGGGGTCTGGGGTCTGGGTCCGGGGTTTGAGTCTGGGGTCTGGGTTCGGGGTCTGGGGTCTCGGTTCGGGGTCTGGGGTCTGGCTTCGGGGTCTGGGGTCTGGGTTCTGGGGCCTCGGGTCGGTGGTCTGGGGCCGGGGTCTGGGGCCGGGTCCCTGGAGTCTGGGGTCGGGGATCGGTAGTCGGGTGTCTGCGGTGGGGAGTCGGTGGTCAGGGATCTGGGTTCTGGGTGGGGTTGGGGTCTGGGGTCTGGGTCTGGGCTAGGGGGTCTGGGGTCTGGGGTCTGTGGTCAGGGGTCTGGGGTCTGGGGTCTGGGTCTGGGCTAGGCGGTCTGGGGTCTGGGGTCTGGGGTCAGGGGTCTGGGGTCTGGGGTCTGGGTCTGGGCTAGGGGGTCTGGGGTCTGGGGTCTGCGGTCAGGGGTCTGGGGTTTGGGGTCTGGGTCTGGGCTAGGGGGTCTGGGGTCTGTGGTCTGGGGTCAGGGGTCTGGGGTCTGGGGTCTGGGTCTGTGCTAGGGGGTCTGGGGTCTGGGGTCAGGGGTCTGGGGTCTGGGGTCAGGGGTCTGGGCTAGGGGGTCTGGGGTCTGGGGTCAGGGGTCTGGGGTCTGGGGTCAGGGGTCTGGGCTAGGGGGTCTGGGGTCTGGGGTCAGGGGTCTGGGGTCTGGAGTCAGGGGTCTGGGGTCAGGGGTCTGGGCTAGGGGGTCTGGGGTCTGGGGTCAGGGGTCTGGGCTAGGGGGTCTGGGGTCTGGGGTCTGGGGTCAGGGGTCTAGGCTAGGTGGTCTGGGGTCTGGGGTCAGGGGTCTGGGGTCTGGGACAGAGGTCTGGGCTAGGGGGTCTAGGGTCTGGGGTCAGGGGTCTGGGGTCTGGGGTCAAGGGTCTGGCCTAGGGGGTCTGGGGTCTGGGGTCTGGGGTCAAGGGTCTGGGGTCTGGGGTCAGGGGTCTGAGCTAGGGGGTCTGGGGTATGGGGTCAGGGGTCTGGGGTCTGGGGTCAGGTGTCTGGGCTAGGGGGTCTGGGGTCTGTGATCTGGAGTCAGGGGTCTGGGGTCTGGGGTCAGGGCTCTGGGCTAGGGGGTCTGGGGTCTGGGGTCTGGAGTCAGGGGTCTGGGGTCTGGGGTCAGGGGTCTGGTCTAGGGGGTCTGGGGTCTGGGGTCTGGGGTCAGGGGTCGGGGGTCAAGGGTCAGGGCTAGGGGATCTGGGGTCTGGGGTCTGGGTCTTGAGTTTGAGTCTGGCGTCAGGGGTCTGGGCTAGGGGGTCTGGAGTCTGGGGTCTGGAGTCTGGGGTCGGGGTTTTGGGTCTGGATCTGGGGTCGGGTCTTGATCGGGTCTGGAGTCTGGAGTTGGGATTCTGTGGTCGGGGGTCTGGGCTAGGGGGTCTGGGGTCAGGGGTCTGGGGTCTGGGTCTGGAGTTTGAGTCTGGGGTCAGGGGTCTGGGCTAGGGGGTCTGGGGTCTGGGGTCTGGGCTCTGGGTCTGGAGTTTGAGTCTGGGGTCAGGGGTCTGGGCTAGGGAGTCTGGGGTCTGGGGTCTGGGGTGTGGGTCTGGAGTTTGAGTCTGGGGTCAGGGGTCTGGGCTAGGGGGTCTGGGGTCTGGGGTCTGGGGTCTGGGTCTGGAGTTAGAGTCTGGGGTCAGGGGTCTAGGCTAGGGGGTCTCGGGTCTGGGGTCTGGGGTCTGGAGTTTGAGTCTGGGGTCAGGGGTCTGGGGTATGAGCTAGGGGGTCTGGGGTCTGGGTCTGGAGTTTGAGTCTGGGGTCAGGGGTCTAGGGTCTGGGGTCTGGGTCTGGAGTTTGAGTCTAGGGTCAGGGGTCTGGGGTCAGGGGTCTGGGTCTGGAGTTTGAGTCTGGTGTCAGGGGTCTGGGGTCAGGGGTCAGGGGTCAGGGGTCTGGGGTCAGGGGTCAGGGGTATGGGGTCTGGAGTCTGGGGTCTGGGGTCAGGGTCTGGAGTTTGGGGTCTGGGATCTGGGGTCTGTGGTCTGGGGTCAGGGGTCTGGGGTCTGGAGTCTGGGGTCAGGGTTCTGGGGTCTGGGATCTGGAGTTTGAGTCTGGGGTCAGGGGTCTGGGGTCTGGGGTCAGGGGTTTGGGGTCTGGGGTCAGGGGTCTGGGCTGGAGGGTCTGGGGTCTGGGGTCTGGGGTCTGGGGTCACTGGTCTGGGGTCAGGGGTCTGGGCTAGGGGATCTAGGGTCTCGGGTCTGGGTCTGGAGTTTGAGTCTGGGGTCAGGGGTCTGGGCTAGGGGGTCTGGGGTCTGGGGTCTGGGGTCTGGAGGTTGAGTCTGGGGTCAGGGGTCTGGGGTCTGGGCTAGGGGGTCTGGGGTCTGGGGTCTATAGTTTGAGTCTGGGGTCAGGGGTCTGGGGTCAGGTTTCTGGGGTCTGGGGTCTGGGTCTGGAGTTTGAGTCTGGTGTCAGAGGTCTGGGGTCAGGGGTCTGGGTCTGGAGTTTGAGTCTGGGGTCAGGGGTCTGGGGTCTGAGGTCAGGGGTCTAGGGTCTGGGGTCAGGGTCTGGAGTTTGGGGTCTGGGGTCTGGGGTCTGGGGTCAGGGGTCTGGTGTCTGGGGTCAGAGGTCTGGAGTCTGGAGTCTGGGGTCAGGTGTCTGGGGTCTGGGGTCTGGAGTTTGAGTCTGGGGTCAGGGGTCTGGGGTGTAGGGTCAGGGGTCTGGGCTAGGGGATCTGGGGTCTGGGATCTGGGGTCAGGGGTCTGGGGTCTGGGGTCAGGGTTCTGAGCTAGGGGGTCTGGCGTCTCGGGTGTGGGGTCAGGGGCCGGGGTCTGTGGTCAGGGGTCTGGGATAGGGGGTCTGAGGTCTGGGGTCAGGGGTCTGGGGTCAGGGGTCAGGGGTCTGGGGTCAGGGGTCTGGGCTAGGGGCTCTGGGGTCTGGGGTCTGGGGTCTCGTTTCAGTGGTCTGGGGTCTGTGGTCAGGGGTCTGGGGTCTGGGTCTGGAGTTTGAGTCTGGGGTCAGGGGTCTGGGCTAGGGAGTCTGGGGTCTGGGGTCTGGGGTCTGGGCCTGGAGTTTGAGTCTGGGGTCAGGGGTCTCGGATAGGGGGTCTGGGGTCTGGGGTCTGGGGTCTGGGTCTGCAGTTTGAGTCTGGGGTCAGTGGTCTGGGCTAGGGGGTCTAGGGTCTGGGGTCTGGGTTCTAGGGTCTGGAGTTTGAGTCTGGGGTCAGGGGTCTGGAGTCTGGGCTAGGGGATCTGGGGTCTGGGGTCTGGAGTTTGAGTCTGGGGTCAGGGGTCTGGGGTCTGGGGTCAGGGGCCTGGGGTCTGGGGTCTGGGTCTGGAGTTTGAGTCTGGGGTCAGGGGTCTGGGGTCAGGGGTCTGGGTCTGGAGTTTGAGTCTGGGGTCTGGGGTCTAGGGTCAGGGGTCTGGGGTCTGGGGTCAGGGGTCTGGGGTCAGGGATCTGGGGTCTGGGGTCTGGGTCTGGAGTTTGAGTCTGGGGTCAGGGGTCTGGGGTCTGGAGTCTGGGGTCAGGGGTCTGTGGTCTGGGGTCTGGAGATTGAGTCTGGGTTCAGGGGTCTTGGGTCTGGGGTCAGGGTTCTGGGCTAGGGGGTCTGGGGTCTGGGGTCTGGGGTCTGGGTCTGGAGTTTGTGTCTGGGGTCAGGGGTCTGGGATAGGCGGTCTGGGGTCTGTGGTCTGGGGTCTGGGTCTGGAGTTTGAGTCTGGGGTCAGGGGTCTGGGCTAGGGGGTCTGGGGTCTAGGGTCTGGGGTATGGGGTCAGGGGTCTGGGGTCTGGTGTTAGGGGTCTGGGTCTGGGTCTGGAGTTTGAGTCTGGGGACAGGGGTCTGGGCTAGGGGGTCTGGGGTCTGGGGTCTGGGTCTGGAATTTGAGTCTGGGGTCAGGGGTCTGGGCTAGGGGGTCTGGGGTATGAGGTCTGGGTCTGGAGTTTGAGTCTGGGGTCAGCGGTCTGGGCTATGGGGTCTGGGGTCTGGGGTCTGGGTTCTGGGTCTGGAGTTTGAGTCTGGGGTCAGGGGTCTGGGCTAGGGTGTCTGGGGTCTGGGGTCTGGGTCTGGAGTTTGAGTCTGGGGTCAGGGGTCTGGGCTAGGGGGTCTGGGGTCTGGGGTCTGGGGTCTGGGTCTGGAGTTTGAGTCTAGGGTCAGGGGTCTGGGCTAGGGTGTCTGGGGTCTGGGGTCTTGGGTCTGGAGTTTGAGTCTGGGGTCAGGGGTCTGGGGACTTGGCTAGGGTTTCTGGGGTCTGGGGTCTGGAGTTTGAGTCTGGGGTCAGGGGTCTGGGGTCTGGGGTCAGGGGTCTGGGGTCTGGGCTAAGGGGTCTGAGGTCTGGGGTCTGGGGTCGGGGGCAGGGGTCTGGGGTCTGGAGTCTGGGGTCAGGGGTCTGGGGTCTGGGGTCTGGAGTTTGAGACTGGGGTCAAGGGTCTTGGGTCTGGGGTCAGGGGTCTGGGGTCAGGGGTCTGGGTCTGGAGTTTGAGTCTGGGGTCAAGGGTCTGGGGTCTGGGGTCAGGGGTCTGGGGTCTGGGGTCAGGGTCTGGAGTTTGGGGTCAGGGGTCTGGGTTAAGGGGTCTGTGGTCTGGGGTCTGGGGTCTGGGGTCAGGGGTCTGGGGTCTGGAGTCTGGGGTCAGGGGTCTGGGGTCTGGAGTCTGGGGTCAGGGGTCTGGGGTCTGGGGTCTGGAGTTTGAGTCTGGGGTCACGGTTCTGGAGTCTGGGGTCAGGGGTCTGGGCTAGGGGGTCTGGGGTCTGGGGTCTGGGTCAGGGGTCTGGGGTCTGGGGTCAGGGGTCTGGGCTAGGGGGTCTAGGGTCTGGGGTCTGGGGTCTGGAGTCAGGAGTCAGGCGTCTGGGGTCAGGGGTCTGGGCTAGGGGGTCTGGGGTCAGGTGTCTGGGGTCAGGGGTCTGGGCTAGGGGGTCTGGTGTCTGGGTCTGGGTCTGGAGTTTGAGTCTGGGGTCAGGGGTCTGGGCTAGGGGGTCTGGGTCTGGGGTCTGGGGTCAGAGGTCTGGGCTAGGGGGTCTGGAGTTTGAGTCTGGGGTCAGGGGTCTGGGCTAGGGTGTCTGGGGTCAGGGGTATGGGGTCTGGGTCTGGAGTTTGAGTCTGGGGTCAGGGGTCTGGGCTAGGGGGTCTGGGGTCAGGGGTCTGGGGTCTGGTACTGGAGTTTGAGTCTGGGGTCAGGGGTCTGGGCTAGGGGGTCTGGGGTCAGGGGTCTGGGTCTGGAGTTTGAGTTTGGGGTCAGGGGTCTGGTCTAGGGCGTCTGGGGTCAGGGGTCCTGGGTCTGGGTCTGGAGTTTGAGTCTGGGGTCAGGGGTCTGGACTAGGGGGTCTGGGGTCCGGGGTCTGAGGTCATGTGTCTTTGCTAGGGGGTCTGGAGTCGGGGGTCTGGGGTCTCGGGTCAGTGGTCTGGGGTCAGGGGTCTAGGCTAGGGGGTCTGGGGTCTGGGGTCTGAGTCTGGAGTTTGAGTCTGGGGTCAGGGATCTGGGCTAGGGGGTCTGGGGTGTGGGGTCTGGGGTCTGGGGTCAGGGGTCTGGCTAGGGGGTCTGGAGTTTGAGTCTGGAGTCAGGGGTCTGGGCTAGGGGGTCTGGGGTCAGGGGTCCTGGGTCTGGGTCTGGAGTTTGAGTCTGGGGTCAGGGGTCTGGGCTAGGGGTTCTGGGGTCAGGGCTCTGGGGTCTGGGTCTGGAGTTTGAGTCTGGGATCAGGGGTCTGGGCTAGGGGGTCTGGGGTCTGGGGTCTGGGGTCTGGGTCTGGAGTTTGAGTCTGGGGTCAGGGGTTTGGGCTAGGGGGTCGGGGGTCTGGGGTCTGGGTCTGGAGTTTGAGTCTGGGGTCAGGGGTATGGGCTAGGGGGTGTGGGGTGTGGGGTCTGGGGTCTGGGTCTGGAGTTTGAATCTGGGGTCAGAGGTCTGGGCTAGTGGGTCTGGGGTCTGGGGCCTGGAGTTTGAGTCTGGGGTCAGGGGTCTGGGGTCTGGCTAGCGGGTCTGGGGTCTGGGGTCTGGAGTTTGAGTCTGGGGTCAGGGGTCTGGGTTCTGGCGTCAGGGGTCTGGGCTAGGGGGTCTGGGGTCTGGGGTCAGGGGTCTGGGGTCTCGGGTCAGGGGTCTGGGGTCAGGGGTCTGGGCTAGGGGGTCTGGGGTCTAGGGTCTGGGGTCAGGGGTCTGGGCTAGGGGGTCTGGGGTCTGGGATCTGGGGTCAGGGGTCTGGGCTAGGGGGCCTGGGGTCTGGGGTCTGGGGTCAGGGATCTGGGGTCTGGGGTCAGGGGTCTGGGCTAGGGAGTCTGGGGTCTTGAGTCTGGGGTCAGGGGTCTGGGGTCTGGGGTCTGGGGTTAGGGGTCTGGGCTAGGGGGTCTGGGGTCTGGGGTCTGGGGTCTGGAGTTTGAGTCTGGGGTCAGGGGTCTGGGGTCTGGGCTAGGGGGTCTGGGGTCTGGGGTCTGGGGTCAGGAGTTTGAGTTTGGGGTCAGGGGTCTGGGGTCGGGGGTCTGGGTCTGGAGTTTGAGTCTGGGGTCAGGGGTCTGGGGTCTGGGGTCAGGGTTCTGGGGTCTGGGGTCAGGGGTCTGGGGTCTGGGCTAGGGGGTCTGGGGTCTGGGGTCTGGGGTCTGAAGTTTGAGTTTGGGGTCTGGGGTCTGGGGTCTGGGGTCTGGGTCTGGAGTTTGAGTCTGGGGTCAGGGGTCTGGGGTCAGGGGTCTGGGTCTGGAGTTTGAGTCTGGGGTCAGGGGTCTGGGGTCTGGGGTCAGGGGTCTGGAGTCTGGGGTCAGGGGTCTGGGGTCAGGGGTCTGGGGTCTGGGGTCAGGGTCTGGAGTTTGGGGTCTGGGGTCTGGGGTCTGGGGTCTGGGGTCAGGGGTCTGGGGTCTGGAGTCTGGGGTCAGGGGTCTGGGGTCTGGGGTGTGGAGTTTGAGTCTGGGGTCAGGGGTCTGGAGTCTGGGGTCATGGGTCTGGGCTAGGGGGTCTGGGGTCTGGGGTCTGGGGTCAGGGGTCTGGGTCTGGGGTCAGGGGTCTGGGCTAGGGGGTCTGGGGTCTGGGGTCAGGGGTCTGGGGTCGGGGGTCAGAGGACTGGGCTAGGGGGTCTGGGGTCAGGGGTCTGGGGTCTGGGTCTGGAGTTTGAGTCTGGGGTCAGTGGTCTGGGCTAGGGGGTCTGCGGTCTGGGGCCGGGGTCTGGGTCTGGAGTTAGAGTCTGGGGTCAGGGGTCTGGGCTAGGTGGTCTGGGGTCTGGGGTCTGGGTCTGGAGTTTGAGTCTGGGGTCAGGGGTCTGTACTAGGGGGTCTGGGGTCTCGGGTCTGGGGTCAGGGGTCTGGGGTCTGGGGTCAGGCGTCTGGGCTAGGGGGTCTGGGGTCTGGGTCTGGGGTCAACGGTCTGGGGTCTGGGGTCAGGTGTCTCGGCTTGGGGGTCTGGGTCTGGGGTCTGGGGTCAGGGGTCTGGGGTCTGGGGTCAGGGATCTGGGCTAGGGGGTCTGGGTTCTGGGGTCTGGGGTCAGGGGTCTGGGGTCAGGGGTCTGGGCTAGGGGATCTGGGGTCTGGGGTCTGGGTCTGGAGTTTGAGTCTGGGTTCAGGGGTCTGGGCTATGGGGTGTGGGTTCTGGGGTCTGGGGTCAGGGATCTGGGCTAGTGGGTCTGGGGTCAGAGGTCGGAGGTCTGGGTCTGGAGTTTGAGTCTGGGGTCAGGGGTCTGGGCTAGGGGGTCTGGGGTCTGGGGTCTGGAGTCTGGGTCTGGAGATTTAGTCTGGGGTCAGGGGTCTGGGCTAGGGGGTCTGGGGTCTGGGGTCTGGGGTCAGGAGTCTGGGGTCTGGGTCTTGAGTTTGAGTCTGGTGTCATAGGTCTGGGGTCTGGGGTCAGGGGTCTTGGGTCAGGGGTCAGGGGTCTGGGGTCAGGGGTCTGGTGTCTGGGGTCAGGCTCTGGAGTTTGGGGTCTGGGGTCTGGGGTCTGGGGTCTGGGGTCTGGGGTCAGGGGTCAGGGGTCTGGGGTCTGAGGTCAGGGGTCTGGGGTCTGGAGTCTGGGGTCAGGGGTCTGGGGTCTGGTGTCTGGAGTTTTAGTCTGTGGTCAGGGGTCTGGGGTCTGGGGTCTGGGGTCTGGGGTCAGGGGTCTGGGGTCTGGGCTCAGGGGTCTGGGCTAGGGGGTCTGGGGTCTGGGGTCTGGGGTCAGGGGTCTGGGGTCTGGGGTCAGGGGTCTGGGCTAGGGGCTCTGAGGTCTGGGGTCTGGGGTCTAGCGTCAGGGGTCAGGGGTCTGGGGTCTGGGGTCTGGGCTAGGGGGTCTGCGGTCTGGAGTCTGGGGTCAGGGGTCTGGGGTCTTGGGTCAGGGGTCTGGGCTAGGGGGTCTGGGGTCTGGGGTCTGGGGTCAGGGGTCTGGGCTAGGGGGTTTAAGGTCTGGGGTCTGGGGTCTAGCGTCAGGGGTCAGGGGTCTGGGGTCAGGGGTCTGGGATAGTGGGTCTCTGGTCTGGAGTCTGGGGTCAGGGGTCTGGGGTCTTGGGTCAGGGGTCTGGTCTAGGGGATCTGGGGTCTGGTGTTTGGGTTCGGGGTCAGGGGTCTGGGGTCAGGGGTCTGGGCTAGGGGTTCTGGGGTCTGGGGTCTGGGTCTGGAGTTTGAGTCTGGGGTCAGGGGTCTGGGCTAGGGGGTCTGGGGTCTGGGGTCTGGGGTCAGGAGTCTGGGCTAGAGGGTCTCGAGTTTGAGTCTGGGGTCAGGGGTCTGGGCTAGGGGGTCTGGGGTCAGGGGTCTGGGGTCTGGCTCCTGAGTTTGAGTCTGGGGTCAGGGGTCTAGGCTAGGGGGTCTGGGGTCAGGGGTCTGGGGTCTGGGTCTGGAGTTTGAGTCTGGGGTCAGGGGTCTGGGCTAGGGGGTCTGGGGTCTGGGGTCTGGGGTCTGGGTCTGGAGTTTGAGTCTGGGGTCAGGGATCTGGGCTAGGTGGTCTGGGGTCTGGGGTCTGGGGTCTGGGGTCTGGAGTTTGAGTCTGGGATCAGGGGTCTGGGGTCTGGACTAGGGGGTCTGAGATCTGGGGTCTGGAGTTTGAGTCTGGGTCAGGGGTCTGGGGTCTGGGGTCAGGGGTCTGGGTTAGGGGGTCTGGGGTCTGAGGTCAGGGGTCTGGGCTAGTGGGTCTGGGGTCTGGGGTCTGGGTCAGGAGTTTGAGTCTGGGGTCAGGGGTCTGGGCTAGGGGGTCTGGTGTGTGGGGTCTGGGGTCTGGAGTTTGAGTCTGGAGTAAGGGCTCTGGGGTCTGGGCTAGGGGGTCTGGGGTCTGGGGTCTGGAGTTTGAGTCTGGGGTCAGGGGTCTGGGGTCTGGGGTCAGGGGTCTGGGCTAGGGGGTCTGGGGTCAGGGGTCTGGGTCTGGGTCTGGGTCTGGGGTCTGGAGTCTGGGGTCTGGAGTCAGGGGTCAGGGGTCAGGGGTCTGGGCTAGGGGGTCTGGGGTCTGGGGTCTGGGGTCAGGGGTCTGTGCTAGGGGGTCTGGGGTCTGGGGTCAGGGGTCAGGGGTCTGGGCTATGGGGTCTGGGGTCTGAGGTCTGGGGTCAGGGGTCTGGGGTCTGGGGTCAGGGGTCTTGGCTAGGTTTCTGGGGTCTGGGGTCTGGGGTCAGGGGTCTGGGGTTTGGGGTCAGGGGTCTGGGCTAGGGGGTCTGGCGTCTGGGGTCAGGGGTCTGGGGTCTGGGGTCAGGGGTCTGGGCTAGGGGGTCTGGGGTCTGGGGTCTGGGGTCTGGAGTTTGCGTCTGGGGTCAGGGGTCTGGGCTAGGGGGTCTGGGGTCTGGGGTCTGGGATCAGGGGTCTGAGCTAGGGGGTCTGGAGTTTGAATCTGGGTTCAGGGGTCTGGGCTAGGGGGTCTGGGGTCAGGGGTCTGGGGTCTGGGTCTGGAATTTGAATCTGGGGTCAGGGGTCTGGGCTAGGGGGTCTGGGGTCAGGGGTCTGGGGTCTGGGTCTGGAGTTTGAGTCTGGGGTCAGGGGTCTGGGCTAGGGGGTCTGGGGTCTGGGGTCTGGGGTCTGGGTCTGGAGTTTGAGTCTGGGGTCAGGGGTCTGGGCTAGGGGATCTGGGGTCTGGGGTCTGGGGTCAGTGTCTGGAGTTTGAGTCTGGGGTCAGGGGTCTGGTCTAGGGGGTCTGGGGTCTGGGGTCTGGGGTCTGGGTCTGGAGTTTGAGTCTGGGGTCAGGGGTCTGGGCTAGGGTGTCTGGGGTCTGGGGTCTGGGGTCTTTGGTCTGGAGTTTGAGTCTGGGGTCAGGGGTCTGGAGTCTGGGCTAGGGGGTCTGGGGTCTGGGGTCTGGGGGCTGGAGTTTGAGTCTGGGGTCAGGGGTCTGGGGTCAGGGGTCTGGGGTCTGGGGTCTGGGTCTGGAGTTTGAGTCTGGGGTCAGGGATCTGGGCTAGGGGTTCGGGGTGTGGGGTCTGGGGTCTGGGTCTGGAGTTTGAGTCTGGGGTCAGGGGTCTGGGCTAGGGGGTCTGAGGTCAGGGGTCTGGTTTCTTGGTCTGGAATTTGAGTCTGGGGTCAGGGGTCTGGGCTAGGGGGTCTGGGGTCTGGGCTAGGGGGTCGGGGGTCTGGGGTCTGGGGTCAGGGGTCTGGGGTCTGGGGTCAGGGGTCTGAGCTAGGGGGTCTGGGGTTTGGGGTCTGGGGTCAGGGGTCTGGGCTAGGGGGTCTGGGGTCTGGGGTCTGGGGTCAGGGGTCTGTGCTAGGAGGTCTGGGGTCTGAGGTCTGGGGTCAGGGGTCTGGGGTCTGTGCTAGGGGGTCTGGGGTCTGGGGTCAGGGGTCTGTGATAGGGGGTCTGGGGTCTGGGGTCAGAGGTTTGGGCTAGGGGGTCTGGGGTCTGGGGTATGGGGTCAGGGGTCTGGGGTCTGCGGTCAGGGGTCTGGGCTAGGGGGTGTGGGGTCTGGGGTCTGGGGTCAGGGGTCTGGGGTCAGGGGTCTGGGCTAGGGGTCTGGGGTCTGGGGTCTGGGGTCAGGGGTCTGGGGTCTGGGGTCAGGGGTCTGGGCTAGGGGGTCTGGGGTCTGGGGTCTGGGGATCAGGGTTCTGGACTAGGGGGTCTTGGGTCTGGGGTCAGGGGTCTGGGCTAGGGGGTCTGGGGTCTGGGTTTGGGGTCAGGGGTCTGGGGTCTGGGGTCAGGGGTCTGGGCTAGGGGGTCTGTGGTCAGGGCTCTGGGGTCTGGGGTCAGGGTTCTGGGGTCAGGGGTCTGGGCTAGGGGGTCTGGGGTCTGGGGTCTGGGGTCAGGGGTCTGGACTAGGGGGTCTTGTGTTTGGGGTCTGGGTTCAGGGGTCTGGGCTAGGGGGTCTGGGATCTGGGGTCAGGGGTCTGGGATCTGGGGTAAGGGGTCTGGGCTAGGGGGTCTGGGGTCTGTGGTCTGGGGTCACGCGTCTGGGGTCTGGGGTCAGGGGTCTGGGCTAGGGGGTCTGGGGTTTGGGGTCAGGGTTCTGGGATCTGGGGTAAGGGGTCTGGGCTAGGGGGTCTGGGGTCTGGGGTCAGGGGTCTTGGCTAGGGGTCTGGGGCCTGGGGTCTATGGTCAGGGGTCTGGGGTCTGGGGTTAGGGGTCTGGGCTAGGGTGTCTGGGGTCTGGGGTCTGGGGTCAGGGGTCTGGGGTCTGGGGCCAGGAGTCTGGGCTAGGGGGTCTGGGGTCTGGGGTCTGGGGTCAGGAGTCTGGGGTCTGGGGTCAGGTGTCTGGGCTAGGGGGTCTGGGGTCTGGGGTCTGGGGTCTGGGGTCAGTGGTCTGGGTCTGGAGTTTGAGTCTGGGGTCAGGGGTCTGGGCTAGGAGGTGTGGGGTCTGGGGTCTGGGGTCAGGGGTCTGTGGTCTGGGGTCAGGGGTCTGGGGTCTGGGAATGGAGTTTGAGTCTGGGGTCAGGGGTCTGGGCTAGGGGGTCTGGGGTCAGGGGTCTGGGGTCTGGGTCTGGAGTTTGAGTCTGGGGTCAGGGGTCTGGGCTAGGGGGTCAGGGGTCTGGGGTCTGGGTCAGGAGTTTGACTCTGAGGTCAGCGGTCTGGGCTAGAGGGTCTGGGTCTGTGGTCTGGGGTCTTGGTCTGGAGTTTGAGTCTGGGGTCAGGGGTCTGGGCTAGGGGGTCTGGGGTCTGTGGTCTGGGTCTGGAGTTTGAGTCTTGGGTCAGGGGTCTGGACTACGGGGTCTGGGGTCTGGGGTCTGGGGTCTGGAGTTTGAGTCTGGGGTCAGGGGTCTGGGGTCTGGGGTCTGGGTCTGGAGTTTGAGTCCGGGTCAGGGGTCTGGGGTCAGGCGTCTGGGTCTGGAGTTTGAGTCTGGGGTCAGGGGTCTGGGTCTGGGGTCAGGGGTCTGGGGTCAGGGGTCTGGGACTGGGGTCAGGGTCTGGGTTCTGGGGTCTGGGGTCAGGAGTCTGGGGTCTGAGGTCTGGCGTCAGGGGTCTGGGGTCTGGAGTCTGGGGTCAGGAGTTGGGGGTCTGGGGTCTGGAGTTTGAGTCTGGGGTCAGGGGTCTGGGGTCTGGAGTCAGGGGTCTGGGCTAGGGGGTCTGGGGTCTGGGGTCTGGGGTCAGGGGTCTGTGGTCTGGGGTCAGGGGTCTGGGCTAGGGGGTCTGCGGTCTGGGGTCTCGGGTCTGGGGTAAGGGGTCTGGGGTCAGGGGTCTGGGCTAGGGGATCTGGGGTCTGGGGTCTGGGGTCTGGGGTCTGGGGTCGGGGTCTGGGTTCTCGGGTCGGGGTCAGGGGTCTGGGCTAGGGCGTCTGGGGTCTGGGGTCTGGTGTCTGGGGTCAGGGGTCTGTGGTCTGGGTCTGGAGTTTGAGTCTGGGGTCAGGGGTCTGGGCTAGGGGGTCTGGGGTCTGGGGTCTGGGGTCTGGGTCTGGAGTTTGAGTCTGGGGTCAGAGGTCTGGGCTAGGGGGTCTGGGGTCTGGGGTCTGGGGTCTGTGGTCAGGGGTCTGGGGTCTGGGGTCAGGGGTCTGGGCTAGGGGGTCTGGGGTCTGGGGTTTGGGGTTTGGGGTCAGGGGTCTGGGGTCAGGGGTCTGGGCTAGGGGGTCTGGGGTCTGGGGTCTGGGTCTGGAGTTTGAGTCTGGGGTCAGGGTTCTGGGCTAGGGGGTCTGGGGTCTGGGGTCTGGGGTCTGGGGTCAGGAGTCTGGGCTACGTGGTCTCGAGTTTGAGTCTGGGTTCAGGGGTCTGGGCTAGGGGGTCTGGGGTCAGGGGTCTGGGGTCTGGGTCTTCAGTTTGAGTCAGGGGTCAGCGGTGTGGGCTAGGGGGTCTGGGGTCTGGGGTCTGGGTCTGGAGTTTGAGTCTGGCGTCAGGGGTCTGGACTAGGGGGTCTGGGGTCTGGGGTCTTGGGTCTGGAGTTTGAGTCTGGGGTCAGGGGTCTGGGCTAGGGGGTCTGTGTCTGGCGACTGGCGTCTGGGTCTGGAGTTTGAGTCTGGGGTCAGGGGTCTGGGCTAGGTGGTCTGGGGTCTGGGGTCTGGGGTCTGGGTTCTGGAGTTTGAGTCTGGGGTCAGTGGTCTGGGGTCTGGGCTAGGGGGTCTAGGGTCTGAGGTCTGGAGTTTGAGTCTGGGGTCAGGGGTCTGGGGTCTGGGGTCGGGGGTCTGGGGTCGTGGGACCGGGGTCTGGGTTCTGAGTCTGAGGTCGGGGGTGTTGTGTCGGGGGTCTGGGGTCTGGGGTCTGAGGACAGGGCTCTGGGATATGGGGTCTCGGACCGAGGCTAGGCACTGGTCTGGGGTCTTGGGTAGGGGGTCGGGGGTCGGGAGTCTGGCGTCTTGGATCTGTGTTCTGGGGTTGGGGGTCTGGAGTCAGGTGTGTGGGGTCTGGGTGGGGTCGGGGGTCTGGGTTCTGTGTCTGGGGTCGGGGGTCTGTGGTCTGTGGTCTGTGGTCAGGGGTCTGTCCTGGTTCACAGGCTGCTGCTCTGTTCGCCCCGCCTCTCCAGGTGGGAAGGGGAAGAAGTGGAGCTGAGAGGAGAGCAGCCAAAGGCAGTGGGAAGATCAGCCAGAGAAAAAGGCGGGCTGGAGCCGGAGTGGGGCTGAGGCTTGAGAAGGGCGGGGCTTGTGGGGGGCTGAGCACCGGGGGTGGGGCCTGGACGAGAAACGGAGGTCAGCGGTCTAGGGCGGGGCTTGGAGGGAGAGCTCCAGGGTGGTGGAGCCAGGGCACGGAGCAGGTGGTCTGGGAGCGGGGTTTGCATGGTCCGAGCCTGAGAGCGGTGGGGCAGAGCGAGGACGTGAGAGGTCAGGGGCGGGGCTTGCGGGATCAGAGCCTGAGAGGGGTGGGGTGGAGCAAGGATGTGAGCGGTCGAGGGCGGGGCGAGGACGCTGAACTGGTCCTTGGCGGTTCTGCCCGTGAGAGGCTCCAGTGCGGCCGCCTTTCTCTGAAGGAGCAGCATTTGTTCCGGGGCCTGCAGAGCTGGGCGGGCACTCTCGGCCTGAGGCCGGGCGTCTGTTGCCTGTTCACCGGTCCTGTAAGGTGCAGGCAGCGTTTCTTCATGGGGAAGCACCTGAAGGAGGCTGTCTCTACCCAGGTGCCGCGTGTGTGTGAGGAAGGCCATATTAGGCCTAAGCCCGGCTTCCGGAGCCAGCTCCCAGTCACAGGTGCACTTTTTAGCCTAGGCAGGCCCGGGGCCTGGTGTGTGGTGGCTGTGAAGGTGTATGAGGTGGGGCCTGCTGCTTCATTTTTCCTCTTCCTGAAGGGGCTTCGCCTATGTTGGGCTGAAGCCTGTCCTCCGGAGCCAGCTCCGTCAGCGGTGAGCTTTCAGTGTAGGCCCAGGGCCAGGTCGAGAGTGGACAGGTGCGGCAGCCCGCCCACCACTGCCTCCTCTTTTGTTTTATTTTCCTCCATCCAGGCCTGGTGCCGCCACGGGAGGGAGGGGTCAGAGCAAATGGGGCTTGGGCAGCTGCCACTCCACTGTGAGGACTTGAGGGGTTGCAGGTGGGGCTTGTGTGTCAGCCAGAGAGGGGTTGGGCGGAGCGAGGACGTGAGAGGTCAGGGCCGGGGCTAGCAGGTTCAGAGGCTGAGACGGGTGGGGCAGAGTGAGGACTTAAGGGGTCTGGGGCGGGGAGAGGACGCTGAACTGGTTCTGGGCGGTTCTGCCCGGGACCAGTTGGCCTGTGAGAGGCTCCACTGCAGCCGCCTTCCTCTGAGAGAGCGGCATTTGTCCCGGGGCCTCTCGGGGCACTCTCGGCCTGTTGTGTGTTCACCCAGCCTGTAAGCTGCCGGCAGCGTTTCTTCTTGGGGAAACACCTGAAAGAGCCTATCTATACTCAGAGGCTGCATGTGTGTGAGGAAGGCCAGGGCTCTGGAGGTAAAGCAGTGCTTCTTGCCAGGTCTATACAAGGCATGGGCAGGTGGTGGCTGTGAAGGTGTGTGAAGTGTGGCCTGCCAAGCCCTGTGCGTTCTTCGTGCTCTTCCTGAAGAGCACATGTTAGGCCCAAGCCAGACCTCCAGAGGCAGCTCACAGTCAGCGGTGAATTTTCAGTTTAGAAGGCCCAGGGCCTGGTGGAGAGTGGAGAGGCCTGGCAAGCCGCCTGCTGCTTTCCCTGGCCTGGGATCTGCCTCCTGAGGAGCTTGGTGGGGTAGCAGATGGTGGGAGCAGAAAGTGTGGTCTATGTGGCTTTTTCTTTTTTTCCTTCTGTCAGCACTACCCCAGATCCTGCTCAGCGGAAGAGATGCCTCGGGATGCTGAGCATTTGTTCTTCAGAGACTCCTTTCACTGTAGGTGCTGTGATGAGAAAAGATGAAGATTCCAGAACCTTTGAATCAATCGTAAGTGTGGGATCTGGGTGTACACTCAAATGTAGGATGGGCTGTATGGATCCCAACACATGTTGCTCCCAGCCCACATCTTGCATGGCGCATGGGGGTTAGGGTGTGAGGGGATGTGTGGAAAGCATTGTTTTTTTTTGCCAGGTGATGGTGCTCTGTATTCCTAGTTGCTAAGGTGTCCAAGATCTGAGGTTTGCAGTTCACACCTAGCCATGGAAGGAAAGTTCTTGAGGGTCTTTATATCCAAGTATGGGTAAAAAAGCTAAAGTGGAGTTCAAGTGGTAGAACATTAGCCTTGAACAAACACTAGTCAGGAAGAACACCTAGGTCCTAAGTTCAAGCTCCAGGACCAGCACAGAAATATCTTTGTTTTTATTGTATAGGTCCAATAATCATTTTATTAGACACACAAAGGTAATTTAATTTCTGTTTGGTGAATTCCTGTGATATTGTGTTCCAGGGTCTCTCCCAAGCTGGGCAAGCACCTCAGCCTTTGATTTTCACAATTTCCAGGCTTTGCTGCACTTTGAGAAGAAAATGCACAGAGTCAGGGTAAAATGTGGAGAGACTGGAAGCTTGGGATTGTGAATACAGGTTTAATAGGTATGGCCCAACACAGGATGGTCTGGATGGACTCCATTTGAACTTGTTCTGGTGAAGTCAGGCCTTGCCCAGGCCTCTGGCCTCTCTCCAAGTGTGATCAAGTTTCATCCATACTTTGATCATCCTGGGGCCTAGAGAAGTGGGTGAGGGCATATGTGAGGAAGGGTAGTCTCTCTCCCTCCATGCTTGGTGAGTTGGTGCTTCTCAGGACAACTCTGATGACCCTAGGTCCCTACCCGGGTCTCTGAATCTTCATTGTGATTTCACATCTGCTTTTGGTCATGTCCTTCTCAGTGCCTGTGGGTTGGGGCTGAGGGAATGCGGGAAGTTTCATTTGTAATTACACAGGTCATAGACACATTTTGTTCAACGTATCAATGCATTTAAATTTCTTTTGGTGAATTTAAAATTTATTGTGTTTCATGGCCTCCTACCACCTAGGCAAGCACCTCAACCCTGAGCCTCACCCCTTTCTGTCTAGTAACTCAATCAGTTCCTTTAGACTGATGTTATATGTCCGTTTTCGAGTAGGGGCTTCTGTGTGACTGTTTCTGTTTTGTCTTCCTCTGACAGTATACAGGATCCCACTGATCTGTGGAGCAGTTCTAGCATCTTCACCCTTCATTGTGTGTTGATTTCTTCTGACCATAAGTACTTCAGGGGCAAATCTTGCTGAGTATCAGGAAAAAATGTGGAGTCCAGACACTGGGAATTGTGTCTCAAGAATCTGATTTTGTGGTCTATTGTTGAAGTGGCCTGACTGATACCTCCTACCCCTAACCTGCTTTCATAGACTCATGCTAAATTTAGGTCTCTAACCTCCTGTCTTCAGTCTGTATCAGTTTTTATCTGTACTTCCAGTCATGTTCATGCCAAAGCCTGGTGAATGGAATGAAGACACCTGTGAGGAAGGGCAGTCTGTGCTTTCCTGCTTGTTAAGTTGGTACTTGTCAGAACACCTTTTGCCACAGCAGGTTTATCCTAAGTCTGTATCCTCAACTCTGCGTCTTCACTGAGCTTTTAGCAATGTCTGTATATGGCATGGGGGTTGGGAGTGAAGAGATGTGTGACAGATGTTCAGGTCTTCATTATATACATCTTACATACACTTTTATTAGGCATTCCAAGGTATTCACATTTGCATGGGTGAATTCCAGTGGTAGTATGTTCACAGGCTAGGTCAGCAACTCCACACTAAGCCCTCCATGTTACGCCTCAGAAGTGGGGTTTTGTCAAGTTTCTAATAAGAATCTATGGAGGGAAGCAGAAGGCATAGCCTAGCACTTTTCCTTCTCTGTCAGACCTTCCATGTCTTGTTTATCCTTCACCAGGCTCCTGGATGCCTAGCCTTTGTGGTGAGTTGCCTTCCTCTACTTGTGTGCACTCTGAGGAGAAAATGTACCCAGTGTCAGAAGACCAACTGGAGAGGGGCCAGGAGCCTGGCCTAATGGTAGAATGCTTGCCTAGTATACACAAAGCTCTGGGTTCAATTCTCTGGTACCATGCACAGAAAAAAGGCAGTCTTTGGTACCACAGACAGAAAAAGCCGGAAGTGAGGCTGTGACTCAGCATGGGAGTTAGAATGAATTTTGTGGTCAGGGTTCAGGAACAGGTTCGAGCAAGTACTGGGTTTTCTGTTATCCTTACATAGCAGGTTAATAAGTAAGGGTTAGTGTTAAGTGTTACAGAAAGATAGGGAATTATGTTTAGTGAATGGGTTAATGTTATGGATCTGGTAGTCATTGTGGAAAAGATTAGCATTTGCATTATGGAACAGGTCAGGTTTAAGGTTGGGGCAGAGTGCAGGGAATATGGTAGACAAAATGTGAGGTTGGGGATGTAGTGGAGGAAAATGTTCTAATAATGGTTCAGGAAAGGTTGAAGGTCAGGGAGCTTGTAGGAAGAACTTTATGGGGTGGGTTAGGGTTTGGATATGTTATGGAACGGTCTTCAAAGTGTGTTAAGGGACAGGTGAGGAGCAGAGAACTTGTTAGGAAAGGGGTTATGTAGGTTCTGGGAGTGGGTTAGGATTGGACAAAGTGTTAGTTAGGCAGTTACATATGGATTGGGGCTAGAAGATGGTCTCGGGTGAGGCATAAGATTGGTGGGGCATTACAGTAATTTGTTAGGGTATGAGTGTGGGTTAGGGCACCTGTGAAGATGTGAGTATGGCAGAGTTAGAGTGTATAACGGGGTACATGTTAGGGAGCATGTGAAGATAATGTTTGGTTTAAGGTGCCTGTTAGGGTGAGGGTTTAGTTTACATGTTAGGGCATGCGTTGGGGGTAGGTTTGGGGTACATGCTAGGGTACATGGAGGGGCACCTATGTGATTTAGAGTGTGTGTTCGGGTACTTGATTCTGTATGTATTTCATGTTTAGGGTATATGTTAGGGTACAGATTACAGTTATGGTACATGTTAGGGAATGTTAGGATGAAGGTTCCTGTTAGGGATAGGACACATATTAGAGTATATGTTAGTGTACACTTGGGGTACACGTTAGGGTGCCTGTAAGGGTGGTTTTGAGTACTGCTTGCATACTTGTACTGGTTAGGCAGGGTGGTACATGTTAATGATTAATGTACATTTTAATGTTACGGTACATTGTGTGGTACATGATAAGGTGTGGGTTATGGTACATGTCAAGGTGTGAGTATGGGCAAGAGTTAAGATGTATGATGGAGTATATGTTAGGGAACATGTTAGGATTCATATTAGGGTTAGGGCAAGTTCTAGGGTATGTGTTACATTATGCCTTTGGGGTACATGTTAGGTGCATATGTAGTTTAGAGTGTGTATTGGTGGTTAGGGTACATATCAGGATAGGCATTAAATTTAGGGTGCATGTCAAGGATATATGTTAGTGTATTGGTTACATTTAGTACGTGTTGTCAGGGTATTGGTTAGTGTTGCGGTTTTGGTTAATATTAGGTCATGCTTGGTTATGTGTTGGGTTACATTTGGGTACATGTAGGGTGCTTGTGAGGGTACCTAGTCTTAGAGTTCATGGTAAAAATCTAGGATGTGGTTAAGGTATGCTTCAGGTTTAGGACATATATTAGTGTATTTGTTGGAGTAAGTGTTAGAGCATGTGTTAGGGTACATTGGGGGTACATGTTAGGATGCATTTAAGGGTACCTGTATGCGTTAGGGTTCTTACTACTGTATGTGTTACTCGTTAGGGTACATATTGGATACGTGTTGAGGTCAGGGTATGTGTAAGGATATTAGGGGTTGCATTAGGGTTAGGATATCAGGGTTTGTGTTGAGGTATGAGTTAGGGTACATGTAAGGGTAATTATGGCTTACACTATACATTTGGGTCCTCATGACCATATCTGTCAGTGTTTATAGAGTATGGGTTAGGATATGTGTTAGAATCTGTGACAGGGTATGTGATGGGGTCCATGTTAGGGTATATGTTAGAGTTCGGGTCATTGATAAGGGATCTTTGAAGGTTAAGGTCTTTGTTAGGGTTAGGGCACATGTTAGGCTATGTGTTATGGTACATTGGGATACCTGTTAGGGTTCATGTAAGGGAACTTGTGCGACTAGAATACCCATAAGGCTATGTTAGAGTGTGTGTTAGTGCATGTTAGGATTAAGGAACATATTAGGGTATGCTGGAAGTACATGTTAGGATGTATGTATGGGTACTTATATTTATCGGGGTACATGTTAGGATACTTGTGGTTAGGGTTCAAGTTAGGGTATGTATATTCGTGTCAGGTAATATTTCAGGTCAGAGTGTGTTAGGGTACATTCAGGAGGCATGTAAGGGTTACCTGTATGGTTTATAGTTAGTAGGTGTTAGGTACTCATTACTATATGGGTTAGTGTCTAGAGCATCTTTAGCATGTTATAGTGAAAATACTACTGGGAAACCTGCTGTGGTTAAAATACATATTAAAGCTACAATAACTATTAGGGAATACCTTAGGTTAGTTCGGAATACATGTTACAGTGCACATAAGAGTACGTGTATGGATTTGAGTTTGTGTGAGGAAACCTTAGGGCACATTTGGGACACATGTTAGGGTACCTGTCATGGTACATACAGGAATTGCAGTACATGTTAGAGTATTTGTTAGGGCACATGTTACGTTTTTTATATTTTTTAATATATTTTTATTGTAATTAATAGAAGGGTTACATGATATTTGCCAAATAAATGGTGCATTCATTCCCACACATTGATACCCTTTTACATGTCATGGTCCCCATTTCCCATCCCCGCTCCCCCACCCCTCATCTTGTTTTCCCCCGTACCCTATCCAATTTCAGATAACCAAATTCAAATATATCTAATATATCAGGTAACAAAGTGAGATAGTGTAACAATATGAGATAACCAAGGGACAGTAAAAGTGATGAGAGATAACAGTACCTTAAGAAAAACAATCATTAATTATATGGCTTATGTTTACGTCATATTTTAAATGACAAGTTTAACAAATAATTGTTCAAGGAGGGAATCTCTAATTACATTCTCTGGGTCTTAGTCTTTAGAACTTAATCAAAATTAAGCTAACGGTTTGTATGTCATAGAAACGTATCAATTTATGAAATAAAACCTTATGATTATAGAGTCATAGGTTTTTTTGTCTACATAGTTATGTTTGTATTTCCATTACCATATGCATTGCTTTGAGTATGCAGTTATTGAGTCCTCGTTCTTGTACACTTTGGATTTAATAACCGCACATTAAGGATACCATGCACCTTTTGTTCCTTAGGTCTTGACTTGTCTCACTCAGCATGATTCGCTCTAGATTCATCCACTTCCCTGCGAATGCCATTATTTTATCTTGTCTTTTGGCTATGTAGAATTCCATTGTGTATATATACCACATTTTCTGTATCCATTCATCTGCAGTAGGGCATCAGGATTGTTTCCATCGCCTGGCTATTGTGAATAGTGCAGAGATGAACATAGCTGAGCAGGTGTCTTTATAATATCCTGGGTCATGCTGTTCAGGATAGATGCCCAGAAGTGGTATGGCGGGATCATAAGGAAGGTCTATTTTCAGTTCTTCAAGGAACCTCCACACTGCTTTCCAGAGTGGCTGAACTAGTTTACAATCCCACCAGCAGTGCAGTAGGGTTCCTTTTTCTCCACAACCCCGCCAGCAATTGTCATTGTCTGAGTTCAAAATCTTGGCCATTCTTGTTGGGGTAAGGTGGTATCTTAGGGGTGTTTTAATTTGCATTTCCTTTATGACCATAGATGATGAACATTTTCTCATATGTTTTTCTGCCATTTTAATCTCTTCTTCTGATAGGTCTCTCTTTAGTTCCCTTGCCCATTTAGTGTATGGTTTATTGGGTTTTCGGGGGATCAGTTTCTTGAGTTCCCTGTAGATACTGGATATTAAGCATTTGTCAGATATATTATTGGTGAATATCTTTTCCCAGTTGGTTGGCTGTCTCCCTACTTACGCAACTATGTTTTTATCTGTACAGAAACTTTTTATTTTTAGGTAGTCCCATTTATCGAGTCTCTCTCCAATCTGTTGTGACCCTGGGTTTCTGTTCAGGAATCTGTTGCCTGTGCCTATGAGTTCCAGTGTCTCTCCTACATTATCATGTAACAATTTCACGGTTTCCGGTCTGACGTTGAGGTCTTTGATCCACTTTGAGTTAATTATTGTACATGGCGAAAGGCTAGTGTCAATTTTTAGTTTTCTGCATGTGGCTGCCCAGTTTTGCCAGCACCAATAATTGAATAGACTGTGTTTGTTCCATTGTACATCTTTGGCTCCTTTGTCAAATGCAAGTTGCCTATAGGTATATGGTTCTATTTCTGGGTCTTCTATTCTGTTCCACTGATCTTCTGGTCTGTTTTTGTGCCAGTACCAAGCAGTTTTGGTTACTATGGCTCTATAGTAGGGTTTGAAGTCTGGTAGTGTAATACCACCAGCATTGCTCTTGTTGCCTAGAATTGTTTTGGCTATTCTAGGTCTTTTCTTGTTCCATATAAATCTTTGGATTATATCTTCAATTTCCATAAAGAATGTCTTTGGGATTTTGATGGGGATTGCATTGAATTTGTATATCAGTTTTGGCAGTATAGCCATTTTCACTATGTTGATTCTCCCTAGCCATGAGCATGGGATGTCTTTCCGTTTCCTAGTGTCCTCTTTAATTTCTTTCATTAGGCTTTTATAATTTTCATTGAATAATTCCTTTACTTTTTTGGTTAAGTATATTCCTAAGTATTTTATTCTTTTGGGGGCTATTGCGAATGGGATCATTTTCTTGATTTGGCCTTCTGTTTGTGTATTGTTGGTGTACAAGAAGGCTACTGACTTCTGAAGGTTGATTTTGTATCCTGCCTCTTTGCTAAAGTGGTTTATTAATTCTAGTAGTTTGGGAGTGGAGTTTGTTGGGTCACTCAAGTAGAGGATCATGTCGTCTGTGAATAAGGATAGTTTAATTTCATCTTTCCTTATGTGGATCCCTTTGATGTCCTTTTCTTGTCTTAATGCTCTGGCTAAGGGTTCCAGCACTATATTGAAGAGAAGTGGAGAGAGTGGGCATCCCTGTCTAGTTCCTGATTTTAAGGTGAATGGTTCCAGTCTTTCACCATTTAGTATAATACTGGCTGTAGGTTTTGCATATATAGCTTTCACTATTTTGAGGAATGTACCTCTTATTCCTATTTTTTCTAGTGCTTTCAACATGAAAGGATGTTGTATTTTGTCAACTGCCTTCTCCAGGTCCAGAGAAATTATCATATGATTCTTTAGCTCTATTGATATGATGTATTACATTGATTGATTTGCAAATGTTAAACCAGCCTTGCATTTGCGGGATGAAGTCCACTTGGTCATAGTCTATGATTTTTTAAATTTGTTTCTGGATTCTGTTGGCTAATATTTTATTGAGGAGTTTTGCATCTGTGTTCATTAGAGATAGGTCTGTAGTTTTCTTTTTTTGTTGGGTCTTTCCCTGGTTTGGGGATGAGAGTAATATTAGCTTCATAAAATGAGTTCGGTATTGCTACTTCTGTTTCTATTTCTCGGAAGAGTTTCAAGAGTATAGGTGTTATTTCATCTTTAAATGTCTTGTAGAATTCCGCAGTGAAACTGTCTGGACCTGGGCTTTTTTTCGTTGACATTTCCCTGATTGCTTCCACAATTTCGTTGTAACAAATTGGTCTGTTCAATTTGTTTACCTCATCATTGTTCAGTATGGGTAGCCTATATTTATTTAAGAAATTATCCATATCTACTAGATTTTCTTGTTTCTTTGAATATAGGCCCTGGTAGTACCTATTCATTATGGACTGGATTTCTTGGGAATCAGTTGTGATTGTTCCCATGGGGTCTCTAATCTTGTTTATTTGAGTCTCCCCTTTCCTTTTTTTGATTATTCTTGCCAAGGGTCTGTCAGTTTTGTTGACTCTTTCAAAGAACCAACATCTTGATTTATCAATTTTTTGTATAATAGATCTTATTTCAATCTCTGAAATTTCTGATTTTATTTTTGTTATTTCTGTCCTTCTAGCTGTTTTAGAATTAACTTTTTCTTGCTCCTCTTGGTGTTTCAGTTTTTTTAAGGCTATTTACGTGCTCTTCTTCTGTCTTTTTAATATGCGCTCGTAGTGCGATAAATTTGCCTCTTAGAACTGCCTTTGCTGTGTCCCATAAGTTTCTTTGTGATGTTTCTTGATTGTCATTACATTCAAGGAAGTTTTTAATTTCATTTCTGATCTGATCTGTTACCCAGGGGTTATTCGAAAGTGTGTTGTTCAGTTTCCATGTGATTGAATGTTTTTTGACTTTGACTGCATTGTTCAGAATTAGTCTGACTCCACTGTGGTCTGATAGGATGCATGGGATTATATCAGACTTCTTGTATATTCTTAAGTTTTCTGTATGCACTATTATATGATCTATTTGGAGTGTGTTCCATGTGCTGCTGAGAAAAATGTAAAAAGTTTTGCCGTTGGGTGGAAGACTCTGTGTATATCTGTTAAGCCCAGCTGGGCTATGGTATCATTTAAGTCGATGGTGTCTTTGCTTAACTTTTGTTGAGTTGACCTGTCATTTGTTGAGGGTGGAGTATTGAGGTCACCGACAATGATTGTGTTTGAGTCTATCTTGTTCTGTAATTACAAGAGAGTTTGTTTGACGAATTTGGGCGCTCCCCTGTTGGGCAAGTAGATGTTTATGACTGTAATATTATGGGCATGGATTGTACCCTCTACTAATATATAATGGCCATCTCTATCTTTGTGTACTGATTTTACTGAGAAGTTAATTTTATCGGAGATTAAGATTGCTACTCCTGCTTTTTTGCATGGTGCATTGGAGTGGAAAATTCATTTCCAGCCTTTCACTTGGAATTTGTTTCTGTCTTTGGCAGTGAGGTGTGTCTCTTGGAGGCAACATATGGATGGGTGGTGTTTCTTATTCCAGTCTGCTGCTCTGTGTCTTTTGATTGGATTGTTCAGCCCGTTCAGATTTAGGGAGATTATGGAGAAGTGGTCAGTGTCCATTGTTGTTATTTATTTTTACTTCTAAGTTTCTTTCTCTTTTTCCCCCTTTTGTGTTTAGTGAATTATAGATGTTTGCTTCTTGATGGAGGTTCTTGATGTTCTACAATTTGTTCTAGGTTAATTAGTATTCTTTGCAACGCTGGTTTAGTGTGCACGTATTCATAAAGCTTCTCTTTGGAGTGAAATATTCTTGTTTCTCCCTCAAATGTAAATGCTAGTTTTGCTGGATATATCAGTCTGGGTTGGCAGTTGTTGGTCTTCAGGACATCAACGATGTTTTTCCAAGCTTTTCTTGCATTTAGGGTTTGCGTGGAGAGATCTGTTGTAATTCGAATGTTCCTCCCATTATAATATAGCTCCTTCTTTGTTTTTGCAGCATTTAAGATCAATTCCTTGGTATTCGGGTCTAATGTCTTTACTATGATATGTCTAGGTGAGTTCCTTCTAGGATCTTGGCTGCTTGGGGTCCTGAAACCTTCAATAATGTGGGTATTTTCTCTTCTGTAGTTGGGGGAGTTCTCTGCTATGATATTGGTGAATAAAGGTTGCATATCTTTGTCCTGGAATTCGGCCCCCTCCTCAATCCCTATTATACGAAGATTAGACTTCTTTGCTGCATCTGCTAGTTCCTGGAGCTCTCTCTGGTAGATTCTGACTGATTTTTCCAAGGTGGCGATTCTCTGTCCCAGCTCTTGTGTTTTGTCTTCCGTTTCTGATGTTCTATTCTCCATCTCCGTCAACTGCTGCTTAATGCCTCCATTTTTGCTTGAAGTGTGGACACTGAGCTGATCATGACTGCTCTGAGGGTATTAATCTTTTCTTCCATTTCTCTTTTGAATTCGAGGAGCTCTTTGGAGATTTCCTGCTTATGTTCCTGGAATTGTTTTTGGAATTCTGTTTTAATCTCTTTAGTCATGTTCACAATCATCTCGTTGAATAGGGTCATGTTTCGTGTCTCTTCAGGTGTCATTTCTTGGGATGGTGACATCTCTCTCGTCCCTTCGCTCTTGTTGCCTTTGGGCTTTGGGTGGGACTTTGAATATTTATGTAAGTCGTGATTCTTCTTTGAGCTCTCCTCGGCATCGAGGACTGTTGTAGTTCGCTCTGTGGTCAGTAGGTAGCGGTCTTTGCTTGGATTGGGACCGTGGTTCTGGGAATATGTGAATACCTGTGGTTCTCAGCCAAATTGATTCCTCTGCTGACTATGTCAGAGTTTGCCATTTTTGTAGGTGTTTGGTCAATTCCCCGAGGCTGTCTGCTGCTGTACAACTAGCTCTCAGCCCAGCCAGTGGCCTTACAGTGGGCCGTGGGATGGATCTGCGATCTTCGGTCTCAGCGTGCTGGGCGGATGGTTGGTTTTACTGTGCTGCTTCTAGGGGCGGGCCGCCTGCCAAGGTTCTGGGGTTTGGGAGTTTCCAGAGGCTCTCAGCAGGACCTGCAGCTGTCTTCTCTGTCCCCAGGGGCGGGGCCCAGCTGAGGACGTGAGCTCCAAGGGCGGAGCCACGCCTTTCTGATTCTCAGAAGGCAAGCTTGGCTGCTGGTTGGCCCTTCAGTTCCCTGCTGCTTTGTCAGAGTGTCTGTGACTGTCGGGGGGGGGGGCCCTCGGTGCTGTCTCGCTCAGGATTCCCAGCTGGAGAATGCCCGGCTCAGGAGTTTAAGGGGACAGATGCTGGCTCCTATTGTCCTGTACACCCCACCCACTGTTGTAAGGCAGGGACACAGCGTTCCCCATTCTCCACCCAGTGGCCTGGGATAGGAACCGGTGGGTGGATGGGAGCTGGGACACCCCCGCCTCCCCTGGTGGGGTGCTGGGTCTTGGCGTAGCTCACCTGTCAGTCTCCAGTCAGAGGCCTGGGAGAGGAACCTGGTGGGCGGATGGGGACTGGGACACTTCCTCCTCCCTTGGTGGGGTGCTGGGTCTAAGCGCCTCCCGCCTGTCAATCTCCAGTCATTGGCCTGGGGGAAGGGGGCTGTTGAGGGAAGGGGCAGGATTCTAAATGCCTTGCCCCCGTGCTCCTGCTCCTCTCAGGTTGGGTGGAGGGGTCTGAGTTAAGTTCTATGGCTTGGCACCCGCTCTGTGTTTGGGGGCCCGCTGCAGTACTCACGCCTCTGCGTTCGTCTGTGGGTGCTGCACGGTTTTGGAGAATCCTTCACTCCCCTCGGATCTCCGCCACCGCTTGTGGTCCGCGTCTGGGTTCCGCTGCTTGCTGTTCTGGTTCCGCTGCTTCTGGGGCTCACTGACCCGGTTCTATGCTGGTTTCTGCGGAACGGGGTTGCCCGGCCTGGCACTGCCCGGCCTGGCCTGGCTCCCTCCGCCGCCGCTTTTCTTGGCTCAGAGCTGGCACGGTGGGGGAGGGGTCCTCGTGTCCCGAATTCTTTGAGAAAGTTGGATGTGAGCTTTATCTGGATTTCTTTTCCGGTTTGGGTCCTTCTCTGTTGCTTCTTGAGTTTGTTGTTGTGGATTTCTTAAGGTAATTGATTCCTGGGACTCCCTGGTTCTCTCTTTTTGTGAGAGAGACCTAGTCAGCGTCTCTATTGTCTCGGCGCCATCTTCCACCCCTACATGTTAAGTTTTACAGTGTGTGTTTAGGGTAAATTTTGGGGCATGTGTTAGGGTGATAGTTCTGGTTTGGGTTAGGCAACGTGTTAGGATGTGCATCGGTAGAAGTTTAGGGTACTTCTTAGGGTATATGTTGTTAGAGTCTACCTTCAGGACACATGTTAGACTGTGTTAGGATACCACAGATGTGGATGTATTGGTGTATGTAAGGGTTCCTTGTATGGTTGAGAGGATGCGTTAGGGTAGTTGTTACTGTATGTGTTGGTGATAAGGATCGATGTTAGGATATGTATTCGGGTTAGAGTATGTTAGGGTACATGTTAGAATATGTGTTAGGGTACATTGGGGGATAAATGTTAGCGTGTATGTATGGGATACTTGTACAGTTTACAGTACCTGTATGGGACCTTGCTAGGTTTTGAGTACATGTTAGGGTTAAGGAACATGTTAGTGTTAGCACACATGTTAGAGTATCTTTTTAGGGTTATGACAGGTTACAGTTAGGGCGTGTTTGAAGTACAGGTTAGTGTTTATGAGGTCAAGTGGCTTCCATGTCCCGTATTGTTTTCTTTTCCATTGTGAAAAAACAGTTCAGTAGCTACACTTTATATTGATATGTTCTACCTCAATATTTTGAGATAGGATTCTGGTCTAAAACCGGAAAAGATATCAGTGGGGAAAACGAGCTGATTGTGAGAGGGTGGGTTAACAGATGGAGACAGAAAGAGGGAGAAAGAGGGAGAGAGAGTGAGGGCTGGGAGTTTGGCCGAGTATTTACAAAGACCCAGGATCTATTCCTGGCCATCACATACGTAGAAAACACAGAAAGCCAAAAGTTGTCCTGAGGAACAAGTGGTAGAGCTCTAGTCTTGAAGACATAATCCAAGGACTGTACTCAGGCCCCGAGCTCAAGACCAGGACTAGCAAAAAATGATACAATAAAGTAAATGAATATGATTATATTTATAGAAAGAGAAAAATGTGTTTGTAGGTGTGTGTGTGCAGGTGTATGTGTGTGTTTGTGTATCAGAGTGTTCTATAGGCCTTGCATATACCAAACAGTAGTCTGGAAATCTGATTTCTTACAGATGCATCAAGTGCTTAAGTTTTGTGAACTAATGACAGTTGAAAAAGTCATCCAACTGGGAACAGGAAAACAAATTACCTTAATTTAGACTACATCTCAGGGACTGTTCTTTGTAAATGTCAGTTCAACCTGGCTAGAAAAGAGCTGTAGACACTACAGTTCCCTGCAGCCAAGTATCAAAGAGAAATATCAAGCTTAAGCAGCACAGGGAGAAAGAGTCAGAGGAGGAATCTGAGAAATTGACCATTTTTACAGTTTGTAGCCAGGAATTTTAAGATATGGTTTGAAAATCTCCTCCCCCCTGTAAGTAACCCAATTACAAAATCTATATAAATATCACCAAAAGCTTAAAGAATTTGATTCAGAATCACTATTTTCTCAGACTTACTATGTTTCTTCCAGATTTACCACTCTTCAGACAAAATTTTAGAAATTCCTGTACAGTCTAATTTTAGCAAACTCTTCCCTGCCTTTTGATTTTGATAAGAGTTGTCTTTCCTCGTAGTGATACAATCATAGAATACTCACTTGAAAAATACTAATATTACAACCGCAACTGTAGCCTCTCTTGACACCACCCTAAGAAAAAAATACAATCTAAAAAACGCTAATACTGGAAGTTGAGCACAGGGTCTGGCACTCTTGCTTTCCTATTTCTCTCATGGCTGGCAATCCAGCACTGCAGTCAGCTCTACTTGCAGATATTTCCTCTTGAATGGAGCTAAGAATCACCCAGGCCGGATTGGAAGCTCAAGCCTCCAATTTTAGACCCAAGAGGAGCTAGGACTCTATCATTAGCTACTGCATCTGGCTTTCATTGATATTTTCAGGGTAGCTCGGCAGAATAGAAGATGCCTGCCTATAGAACTGGAATCTTATTCAAGATTGGTCATTTTCTACAGACATCAGGGTCTAAAATTCCTCATATTTCACAGAATCTTGGTTGTTCCTCTCATTAGCATCTGATGAAATACAACGAATGTAGAGAGTGAAGAATGACAAAGTACAAGTTACAGTAAAAATCTTGAAATTTTGCATAACTTTTCATAATGAACTAAAACTTAGGATATGGGAGAGGAACCACTTAGGTCCAAGCTATCTTTCCATAGAAAGTTGAATAATATTTTAAAGACTTAAAAGTAGTTCAAATTAGACCACTCTTTTGGGTTTTTATCCTTCAATTTGCATCAGTGTATTTCTTAAGGTGTCATCCAAGAATTGTGTGAGAATTCTGTCTTTATGGCCTTAAGAGATCATTTATTCTGATGATTATTGAGTGAATAAACACCTAACAGCGATTGAACGAGATCAGTTCTTGTTTGTTACAAATGATTAAGTCTCCAACGAGGACAAATTAGCTGTCGATGTCAAATTGCTTCCATGGCCCGTATTGTTTTCTTTTCCATTGTGAAAAAACAGTTCAGTAGCTACACTTTATATTGATATGTTCTACCTCAATATTTTGAGATAGGATACTGGTCTAAAACCGGAAGAGATATCAGTGTGGAAAACGAGCTCATTTTCCCCACTGAGACAGAGGGAGACAGAGAGAGGGAGAAAGGGGGAGAGAGAGTGAGGGTTGGGAGTTTGTCATAATGACAGAGTGCTAGCCTAGTATTCACAAAGATCCAGGATCTATTCCTGGCCACCACATACATAGAAAACACAGAAAGCCAAAAGTTGTGCTGAGGAAGAAGAGGTAGAGCTCTTGTCTTCAGGACAAAACCCAAGGACTGTGCTCAGGCCCCAAGCTCAAGACCAGGACTGGCAGAAAATGATACAATAAAGTAAATGAATATGCTTATATATATAGAAAGAGACAGATGTGTTTGTTGGTGTGTGTGTGCATGTGTATGTGTGCGTGTGTGTGTATCAGATTGTTCTATAGGCCTTGCATATACCAAACAGTAGTCTGGAAATCCGATTTCTTACAGTTGCATCGAGTGCTTAAGTTTTGTGAACTAGTGACAGTTTAAAAAGTCATCCAACTGTGAACTGAAAAACAAATTACCTTAATTTAGACTACATCTCAGGGACTGTTCTTTGTAAATGTCAGTTCAACCTTGCTAGAAAAGAGCTGTAGACACTACAGTTCCCTGCAGCCAAGTATCAAAGAGAAATATCAAGCTTAAGCAGTACGGGGAGAAAGAGTCACAGGAGGAATCTCAGAAATTGACCATTGTTATGGTTTGTAGCAAGGAATTTTAAGATATTATTTGAAAATCTCCTCCCCAATGGAAGTAACCCAATTACAAAATCTATATAAATATCACCAAGACCTTAAAGAATTTGATTCAGAATCACTATTTTCTCAGCCTTCCTAATGTTCCTTCCAGATTTACCACGCTCCAGACAAAATTTTAGAAATTCCTGTACAGTCTAATTTTAGCAAACTCTTCCCTGCCTATTGATTTTGATTAGAGCTGTCTTTCCTCGCAGTGATACAATGATGGAATACTCACTTGAAACATACTAATATTACAACCCTAACTGTAGCCTGTCTTGACAGCACCCTAAGAACAAAATACAATCTAAAAAAACGCTAATACTGGAACTTGAGCTCAGGGTCTGGCACTCTGGCTTTCGCATTTCTCTCAAGGCTGGCACTCCAGCACTGCAGTCAGCTCTACTTGCAGATATTTCCTCTTGAATGGAGCTAAGAATCACCCAGGCCGGATTGGGAGCTCAGGCCTCCAATTTTAGACCCCAGAGGAGCTAGGACTCTATCCATTAGCTACTGCATCTGGCTTTCATTGATATTTTCAGGGTAGCTTGGCAGAATAGAAGATGCCTGCCTCTAGAACTGGAATCTTATTCTAGATTGGTCATTTTCTAAAAACTTCAGTCTCCAAGCTTCCTAATGTTATACAGAATTCTTGGTTTTTACTCTCATTAGCATCAGATGAAGTACAATGAATTTAGAGAGTGAAGAATGATAAAGTACAAGTTACAGGAAAAATCTTGAAAATTTGCATAACTTGTTCATAATCACCTAAAACTTATGATACGGGAGAGGAACCGCTTTGGTCCAAGCTATCTTTCCATAGAAAGTTGTGTAATATTTTTTTCTTTTTGTTAATTGTAGATAGTAAAAGGGTTACATGATATTTGCCAGATAGAGGGTGCATTAATTCACATACATTGATACCCTTTCACATGTCTTGGTACCCATTACCCTTCCCCCTAGCCACCTCACCCATCTTCGTTTTTCCACCTTCCTATCAAATTTCAAATAACCAAATACAAATAAATTCAATATAGCAGATAGCAAAGTGAGATACTGTAACAATATGAGATAACCAAGGGACAGCAAAGGAGATGAGAGACAACATAGTACTTTAAGGATAACAATCAATCCTTATATGGCTTTTGTTTCAATATCCTCGAGGTCCTTTCAATTAGCTTCATACTATATGGCCTTATGTATCAATATTTTGCTCTATTTCTGATCTCTGCTAGTAGAGCTTAAGGTTTCTACTGATTATGATGAATGAGGGAAACCATTGAGCCTAATTTCCTTTGAGTCTGCCTTACTTCACTTAATATGATTTTTTCTAAGTCTTTCCATTTCCTAACAAATGGGGCGATGTCATTCTTTCTGACAGCAGCATAGAATTCCATTGTGTACAAATACCACAACTTGTTGATCCACTCATCAACTGAGGGACATCTAGGTTGGTTCCATATCTTTGCTATGGTGAATAGTGCTGCAATGAACATTGTTGTGCTAGTGTATTTAGTATGTCCTTGTTTCTGGATGGTTGGGTAAATGCCAAGTAGTGGAATTGCTGGGTCATAGGGGAGTTCTATGTTTAGCCTTTCGAGGCACTGCCACACTGCTTTCCATAGTGGTTGAACGAGTTTGCAATCCCACCAAAAGTATAGTAGTGATCCCTCCTGGCCACATCCCCTCCAGCATCTGTTATTATTCGTATTCCTGATCCTGGCCATTCTAACTGGAGTGAGGTGGAATCTTAGAGTTGTTTTGATTTGCATTTCTTTTGTGACCAGAGATGTTGAGCATTTCTTCATGTGTGTATAGGCCATTCTTGTTTCTTCTTCAGAGAAGACTCTCTTTAAGTCTTTGGCCCATTTTTTAATGGGATGGTTGTTACTTTGGAGGTTAGTTTTGGAGTGATTCAATTTTTTGAGTTGATATGTTTTGGATATGAGGCCTTTGTCCGTTGTTTGGTTGGTGAAGATCTTCTCCCACTCTGTAGGCTTCCTAATTAATTTACTAGCTATATCCTTTGCCATACAAAAGCTCCGCCGTTTAATGCAGTCCCACTTATCCAGCTTTTCTCTGATTTGTTGTGATTCTTGGTCCTTATTAAGAAAGTTTCGACCTGTGCCAAGGAGACCTAGTGTATCTCCCATTCCTTCCTGTAAAGTTTTCAGTGTGTCAGCTTTTACCTCCAGGTCTTTGATCCATTTGGAGTTAATTCTAGTGCAAGGTGACAAAGAAGGATCCAACTTAATTTTCTGCCAGTGCTTAACCGGTTCTGCCAGCACCATTTCTTGAAGAGGCTGTCTTTCTTCCATTCTATTTTTTTGGCTCCCTTGTCAAAGATTAGGTGGCCATAGGTCTGTGGTTTAGTAGAACTGGGTCCTCAGTTCTATTCCATTGGTCTTCAGGCCTGTTCTTGTGCCAGTACCAAGCTGTTTTGAGAATTATAGCTCTGTAATAGAGTCTAACGTTTGGAATTGAAATTCCTCCTGCGCTGTTCTTTCTGCTAAGAAGTGTTTTTGCTAACGGGGTCTTTTATTATTCCATATGAAATTTTGAATTGCCTCTTCTATTTAAAGAATGCCATTGGGATATTGATGGGTATGGGATTGAATTTGTAGATAGCCCTTGGCAAGATTGTCATTTTCACAATGTTGATTCTTCCAATCCAGGAGCATTGGAGGTTTTCTCATTTCCTTAGTTCTGCTTTAATTTCCTTTTTTAGGGTTTTAAAGTTTTCATCAAAAAGGTCCTTTACATTCTTAGTTAAGCTAATTCCTAGGTACTTTATTTTCTTTGAGGCTATTGTGAAAGGAGTTTCTTTCCTGATTATTGCCTCCTTCCTCTCACTGTTGGCGTAAAGGAAGGCAGTTGATTTTTGAGGGTTAATTTTATAGCCTGCTACTCTTCCAACGTTTTGAATCAGCTCAAGGAGCTTTGGAGTAGAGTCTATAGGATTCTTTAAATACAGAATCATGTCATCTGCAAAGAGGGATAGTTTTATTTCCTCTTTCCCTACTTGGATCCCCTTTATGCTTGCTTCTTGCCTTATTGCACTGGCTAGGAATTCTAGTACTATGTTAAAGAGTAGTGGACAGAGTGGGCATCCTTGTCTCGTTCCTGATTTTAGAGGGAATGGCTTTAGATTTTCACCATTGAGTGTAATACTAGCAGTGGGTTTCTCATACACAGCCTTTATTACATTGAGGAATGTTCCATGGATTCCTAGTTTCTCCAGAGCTTTTAACATACAGGGGTGTTGGATCTTGTCAAATGCCTTTTCCGCGTCTATTGAGACAATCATGTGATTTTTGTCCTTGCTCCTGTTGATGTGTTGAATTACATTAATTAATTTGTGTATGTTGAACCAGCTTTGCCTCCCTGTGATGAATCCAGTTTGATCATAATGTATAATTTTTTTGATGAGTTGTTGTAGACGGTTGGCCAGTATTTTGTTGAGAAGTTTTGCATCGATGTTCATCAAAGAAATAGGTCTATAGTTCTCTTTCTTTGATGAATCTCTGTCTGGTTTGGGGATGAGGGTTATACTGGCTTCATAGAATGAGTTTGGTAAAGAACCTTCATTTTCAATTTCGTTGAAGATCTTGAGGAGTATTGGTGTGAGCTCTGCTTTGAAGACCTTATGGAATTCAGCTGTGAATCCATCTGGCCCTGAGCTTTTCTTAGGTGGAAGTTCTCTAATTGCCATTTCTATTTCAGAGCTTGAAATAGGCCTGTTGAGTCGGTTTAGTTCTTCTTGGTTCAGTGTGGCTATGTTAATATTGGCTAGGAATTCATCCATTTCATCTAGATTCTCAAATTTGTTGGCGTAAAGGTTTGAGAAGTATTCCCTCTTGATATTCTGGATCTCGGTAATTTCTGTCGTGATATTACCATTTTCATCTGCGATTTTGTTTATTTCGATATGCTCTCTTCTTTTTTTGTAAGATTTGCTAAGGGCTTGTCAATTTTGTTAATTCTTTCAAAGAACAAAGTCCTTGTTTTGTTGATTCTTTCTATAGTTTTTTTGGATTCCAAATCATTTAATTCTGCTTTGATTTTAATAATTTGCTTTCTTCTACTGGGATTAGGGTTGGTTTGTTGCTCTTTTTCCAGGAAGTTAAGGTGAGACATTAACTTGTTGGTTTACAATTTTTCCAACTTGTTGTTGGAGGCACTCAGCGCTATAAATTTTCCTCTGAGTACTGCCTTTGCTGTGTTCCATGTGCTGCTGAGAAAAATGTATATTGTGTTGTTGCTGGGTGGAATATTCTGCAGATGTCTGTTAGATCTATTTGGTCTATATAGTTGTTCAGTTCTAAGGTTTCTCTGTTGAGTTTTTGCCTTGTTGATCTGTCCATAGGTGAGAGTGGTGTGTTAAAGTCACCAACGATCACTGTATTTCGATCTATGTATGGTTTCAGTGTAAGTAAAGTTTGCTTGATGAAGTTTGGAGCTCTGGGATTGGGTGTGTAAATATTTAGGATCGTTATGTTTCCTGGAGGAAAGATCCCTTTAGTAGTATGTAGTAACCTTCTTTGTCTTTTCTTACTAATATTAGTTTGAAGTCTATTTTATCTGATATGAGAATGGCAACTCCAGCCTGTTGATGGGGGCCGTTAGCTTGATAGAGTTTATTCCCACCTCTCACTTTCAAAAGATGATTGTTTTTTTGGGTAAGATGTGTCTCTTGAAGACAGCAGAACGATGGCTCTTGCTTTTTGATCCAACTAGACAGCCTATGCCGTTTAATTGGATTGTTAAGTCCATTGATATTGAGAGTTAGGATTGAGAGATATTTATTAGTTCCTACCATTTTTATTTTTTTTAATTTTTTTTGCCAGTCTTGGGCTTGAGCTCAGGGCCTGAGCACTGTCCTTGGACTTTCTCAAGGCTAGAGCTCTACCACTTGAGCCTCAGCACCATTTCTGGCTTTTTTCTATGTATGTGGTACTGAGGAATCGAACCCGGGTCTTCATGCATGCTAGGCAAGCACTTTAACCACTAGGCCAAACACCCAGCCCGTTCCTACCATTTTTAAAAGTTTTATTAGGGCCTGTGTCTTGACAGTTCTTGTGGTCCTTAGATGGTATGCTGTTTAGGTGCCATTTCTTTCCCTATATTGCATTTATTTTGGTTTTCTATGTATAGAACCTCTTTGAGAATTTTGTGTAGTGTTAGTTTTGTTGCGACATATTGTTGCAGCTTTTCCCTGGAATGGAATGTTTTTATTGTTCCCTCAGTTATGAATGAGAG